>NC_045426.1:388809137-389169137 GCF_902635505.1 Sarcophilus harrisii
CAGAGTAAAAACATAAACTATGAACAATTATATTTGTGAATACAGGTAACACCATGATATTTGGCTCATCCTCTGTTACAGTCCTACACAGATGCTTCATTTTAACACAGAGCCGACCCTGGGACTTTTCTCAAAGGCTGGATCAGTAAAGCATAATCTCTGAAAAAACTTTTCAAGCTGAAAAGATTTTAAACACAGGCCCATTAAGAAACTATTTCTGTCATACAAGGACTTTTGCTTCCTTCATCTATATATATCTTTTAATATTCCATCTTAGTCAATGAGATACTAATAATTATCCCTCACACTTATACAGTTCTTTGAAATTTGCATATAACCAGCTCTTTTTAGGTACTTCCCTGCCTCTCTCTTTTTAAACTTTCCCCCCATCCCATTACTAGGACTGTTATCTAAGTTCAGCAAAGTTCAATATTTTTTTTCATTCATAGCAACCTACAAAGACCACATATACTACTCCATGTAATGAGATATTACATATTAAGAGTTTTGTAAACCTTAAAGAATTATGTACATTTTAGATACTATTAATTTTATTTTCTACAAAGAAAGAGGTAGTGAGTCCCTTAGCCTGTGTCACAAAGTACTTGGAGTCTTCTCCTACCTCCAGAGATTAGATTGTTCCTCGAAGCCTACATAGACCTCAAAGGCCAATGCCTTCATTTTACAGAGCAAGAATCAGGCTGTCCATCTTCTACCTCTTATGAGTCTATCTTATGTGTCTCATTGCCCTCTTCAATTTTAACCCCTTTATTTCAGTGACTGGGCTTCCAGCTTCTTAGCCTCTTTCAAACTGCCACTCCATAAAAGTTTCCTTGAATGACACAAAACATAAACATAGAATAGTTCTAGGAATGGGAGAGGAAGGGAACAAGCAGTTAAGTGCCTACTGTGTCCCATTCCTAGAACTATTCTATGTTTTTGTGTGTATGTCATCTAGTTCATATTAATCTTCCTTGAAAGGAATTTTCTCCACTTTCAATGACAGTTAAACAGGGAAATCCCAATTAGTGAGAACTAATTGAATTCTGTAGAATGGAGGCATTACTTAAATTTACATTGCATTGCATAAATATATGTAAAACTATACTTTGTATACTTCCATTTATCACTTCCTTCTCTGGAGATGGATAGCATCTTTCTTCATAGATTTGGGGATTTTTGTAGTTGATTTGATTTTATAGTACTCAGAATAATTTAGTTGTTCACAAATATTCTTCAAACAATCTCGCTTTTATGGTATACAAAGTTTTCTTGGTTCTACTAATTTCACTTTTCATTGTTTCAATTTAAGTCTTTCTATATTTTTCTAAAATCAGTTAGCTCGTCATTTATTAATACATATAGCATTCCATCACAATCACATCACACAACTTGATTAGCCCTCATATACTTTTAATATCTTGCTCATGGCATTGATGCATAAGTTTGAAGTCCCTGAGGATATTCTTTCTATCATTTCTGTTGACTGATCAGATCCCAAATTGCCGCAACAAACTCCGTCAACAAATCTGCACAGCTCAGCTTTATTCTGATGCTTCTTGGGCAACAGATTGTTAGGTAGTGTTCATATTGAGGTTGCTTATGGAATACCTTTGTGTTTTCATATCCATTTCATCCTCCTCTTCATCATCAACATAACTAGAGACTATATAGTGCTTAGTTTGTACCAAGCATTGCGCTAAGCTTTTTACAAATATCATCTTACTTGATCCTCACAATAACCTTAGGAGGTAGGTTTATTATTATTCCCATTTTACAATTGAGGAAATTAAACCATACAGTAGTTAAATGACTTGCCAAGGTTATACAGCTAATAACATTTGAACTTGAGTCTTTCTGACTTCAGGCCCAAAAGTCTATCCACTACCACCCACCTGCCTCTGTCTGGAAATAAACAACTTTCAATTATATTTTAACAAATGGTACATAACTGTTGTCAGTCTTAATTATTGCTTTGTACAATGAGGTCTGTTTGTTCCAAGAAGCATTTCTAAAATTTTTCAACATGTTCACTGTGTACTCTGAGAATATTTATCAATACTCTTCCTCCTTTTATAGGAGCAAATGCTATCTGTCTATGGCTACCTTGAGGTAATGAGCCCTGTACTGTATTTCATTAGCATTGTACAGGTTTTTATTTAGATGAATTTTAAATCTGTTGTTATCTATTTTGCTATGTTAAAAGTGTACATTAAACTTTATATTGTATAGTTTCTAATTACTTTCATGGCATTATTCCTTTTAAAGTTTTGCTTCATGACTCCATTTAGTTTCTTAAAATACTCAGTTTTTTTCTTTGGAAGTCTTATGCTTATATGTCTTCCCTAGAAGATACTTTTAAATATCATCTACAAGTTGGTTTATTGTGGCCTCCAGATTCAAGCTGAAAGCCTTCAACTTTTATTTTTTCTTAGCCTGCAATAAGACAATTGTATTTAATAAGTCCAAATAACATTTTCTTTTTTTAATTCTTATATTTTGTTTTTTCCAAATTACATGTAAAAACAATTTTAACTTTCTTTATTTTGAGTTCGAAATAATTTCCTTCCCTCTCACCTTGAGAAGACAAAAAAAAATTATATAGATTATAAATGTAAAGCATATTTACATGATTGTCATGTTACAAAATAAAATATAGGCCAAAAAGAAAAATAAATATTTTTAAAACTATAATTCTATTTTCATTCAGAAACCATGAGTTCTTTCTCTGAAGAGGAATAACATTTTTTATCATAAGTACTTTAGAATTATCTTGGATCAATGTGTTGCTAAAGCATATTTACATATTTGCTATGTTACAAAAGAAAATAGAGACCAAAAACAAAAATAAAGATTTTTTTAAAGTATAATTGCATCTTCATTCAGACTCCATCAGCTCTTTCTTTGAAAAAGGATAGAATTTTTCATCATAAGTCCTTTGGAATTATCTTGGATTAAAATATTGCTGAAAATAGCTGTCATTCACAACTTCTCATTATATAATACTACTATTAGTATACTCAATGCTCTCCTGATTCTGTTCACCTCACTGTACATCAGTACATGTAAGTCTTTCCAAATTTTACTGAGAGTATCCTACTCATCATTTCTTATAGCACAATAGTATTCCATCACAGTCATATATCACAACTTGTTCAGCCAGTCCTCAATTGTGGCCATCCCTTCAGTTTCCAATTCTTTGCCACTATAAAAAGAGCTGCTATAAATATTTTTGTATTTATAGTTTCTTCCCTTCCTCCTCTCATATTTCTTTTAATCTCTTTGGAATACAGTCCTCTTAGTGGTATTGCTGGGTCAAAGGGTATGCAGTTTTATAGTTCTTTGGCCTTAATTACCAATTGCTTTGCAAAACAGTCAAATTAGTTTACAACTTCATCAACAATGCATTAGTATTGGAACAAGAGGTTTGGCAATTGTTAATCCTGTAAAGTTACCCATGTATATATCCTGTAAATAAAAGGCTATTAAATTAAAAAAAAAAAAAAAAAAAAACAATGCATTAGTACCTCAATGTTTTCCACATCTCCTCCAACATCTGTCATTTTCCTTTTCTATCATGTTAATCATGTGATAGGTTTGAGGTGGTATCTTAGAGTTGTTTCAATTTGCATTTCTCTGATCAATACTGATTTAGAAAATTTTAAAATATGACTCCAGATAATTTTTTTTCTTCTTCTGAAAATTGACTATTCATAGCTTTTAACAATTTATCACTTGGGGAATGACTCATTTTCTTATAAATTTGATTTAGTTCTTTACATATTTGAGATGGAGGCCTTTATCAGAAAAACTTGTAAAACTTTTTCCTTTGCTTTTCTGATTTGCTTATCATCTGTGCAGCATTGATTTTTATCTTTGTTTCTGCAAAAACTTTAATTTCATCATATAGGTATTATTCATTTAATTTTCTATAAGGCTCTCTATATTCAGTTTAACAATACATTTTCCTTATCCATAAACCTGAAAGGTAAAATGTTTCATGGTTTCCTAATTTGTTTTTGATATCACTTTTATGGCTAAATTATGTACCCATTTTGACATTATCTTGATATATGGAGTAAAATGTTGTTCTAGGTCTGGTTTTTTCCAAACTACTTTCTAAATTTTCCCAGAAATTTTTGTTCAGCAGAGAGTTCTTATCCCCAAAGCATCAGTGTTTGTGTGTATCAAACACTAGATTACTAAATTCATTTACTCAATACATTATGCACCTAATCTATTCCATTGATTCACTACTCTATTTCTTATCCAGTACCATATTGTTTTGATGATTACCACTTTGAAATAGAGTTTGAGAATTCTTATTGCTAGTCCATCTTCCTTCACATTTTTTTTTTCATTGATTCCTTTGATATTGTTGATATTTGTTCTTCCAGAAGAATTTTGTTACTATTTTTTCTAGCTCTACAAAATAATTTTTTGGGGGTGTAACTTGTTAATCAGGGCAATTTAATTCCAAATAACATCTTCAAATAGCAAACAACATTAGATAAAATATCATTAATATCATGGTACTTCATGAATATCTAAAAGTCATCATGTCTAAAAATTGATTAGTTCTTCTTGAATTCAGTTAATAGCACTTCCAGTTACCTCAAAATCATGTTTGAGTCTTCTTTTCCTTTTGGCCTGTACCAATCCTATTAATTCTACCTCCATGTAGCTCACAGCCATTTAATTCCTAATCATATCTTTAATTCATTTCCTCACCTCTTTCTCGAAACTTTTACAATAGCTTCCTAACTGATTGTGCTAATTCTAGTCTGCCCCATTCCAATTCATGTTTCATACTATTACCAGTTAATGCTACTAAAACACAATGTTATTCATGGCAATATCCTGGCCATACATGTGAAACAGCTCCCATTGCACACAAAATTATTTCTGGACACTTTTACTTAGCATCAAGGTTCATCATGTCTTTGTCTCAACCTAAACATCTGCACTTACTAGTGGTTTCCCATACACAAGAGTCTTTTGCTCTTCATCTCTGCCTCCTGACTTCCTTCAAATCCTAGCTAAAATCCCAACTATGCAAGAAACGTATCTTTTCATATTTCTTGTTCTGAGTATGACTCTAGATAACTGAAGAACACAACAAATTGAGTACTTCAGAAAAAGGGAATATCTCTTGGAGCAAGGCATAAAGGAATAGGATCAAGTTCTTAATAAACATTAGAAATATTTTTTGTTATGTGACCAGAGGGAAAGAGGAAAGAGAGAGGAAACGATAATTAAGAAATAATAAGTAATAGGTAAATGCTGGACCTCCATCATCATATCTGATGATCTCAGTCTTCTCAGTAAAATAGGTATTTACACCATCTGCTATATAATAGAATAATAGAAGTTGTAATGATATAGTTAATGATGAGAACATAGAAGAAAAAATTTAGAAGAATAACTGTGGGAAGACTTCCCATCATTGGCAATGAGTCAATAATGATATGGAAGGAACTGAAGGATACTATAGAAGGGTTGTTAAATGACAATGAGAGTCCAAATGAGTCTCTAGTCTGTGAATTTAACACTTTTCATTCTCCAGAATTCATATCAGTTGTTTTTATTTTTTCTTCTATTTTTCCCTTGAACAAACAATACCTTTAAGCCATCTTTATTTACTTATCTATAATAAGAGGGATTTCTTGGTTTCAGTTATGAATAATTTCTCAAATTCTATGCTTTTCAGTTTTTTTTACCAACCTACTTCTTTCCTTTTGAATTCCAAAATTAGTATTCTGATAATAAGAAGACAGGATTTTGAAATGTGATCTCTGGTTCTTAGTTATCTGGCCTCAGTTTCTTCCTGTGTAAAATGGGGATAATGAAACTTACATTATTTCTCAAAAAAGCTCAACTCAATTGAAGAAATATTTCTTGAGTATCTACAACATACAAAGTACTATGCTAGACATTTTTAGGGATAGAGAACTGGTTAAGCTATCTTTAACACACTTTTGTAAGGATCATAAGCCAAGTTATACCAAAAAAACCCACCATATTATGCCAAAAGATAGAATAAATGCCATCAGAGAGGTAGAAGTTTGTACCTTTTTATACAAAGTTTAAACATATAGAGCTATAAAGAATGGAAACATCATGTCAAGTTGGAAATAACAGAGAAGACTTCAAGAAGGAATTCATATTTGAGTTGGCCCCTGAGGAGTTAACTGGCAAGGATAAAGAGGCAAGACATTATAGAATAAATAGTATAGAGATGTTTGGATAAAATATAAGGTAAATATAAGGCAGTAACAGAACTTAAAGTCAGAAATATAGGTCAGTCAGTTAATTCAATAAACATTAAGTGACTGGTCTTTGCCAGGAACTGTGTTAATTGCTGGGCATATAATAAAGAAAGGCAAAAGGCATTCTCTACTCCAAGGAACTCACAGTCTAATGGAAGAGAAAACATATAAACAACTATGTACAAATATATATATATGCATAAAGGATGAACTGGAAATAGTCAACAGAAGGAAAGCAATAGAATTAATGGAGATGAGGAAAGCTTTCCTGAAGAAATAGGATTTTAGCTAGGATTTCAGGGAAGTCAGGTGGCAAAGATGAAGAAGAAAAGACTTCTAGTATGAAGACCATCTAATGTAAATGTTTAGGCTGAGACAAAAACATGATGAACCTTGATGCTAAGTAAAAGTATCCAAAAATAATTTTGTATGCAGTGGGAGCTGTTTGAAATTTATAGTCATGTATTGTTATGAATAAAATTGTGCTTTAGTAGCATTAACCTAATAGTGGTGTAAAGAATGAATTGGAATGGGACAGACTGGAATTAGCACAATCAGGAAGCTATAATAACATTTTGGGAAAGAAGTGAGGAAATTAATTAAAGGATATGAGTAGGAATGGCATGGTTGTGAGCTATACAGAGGTAAATTTAATAGGTTTGATGCAGGCTAAAAATAAAAGAGGACTCAAACATGGCTTTAAGATAACTGAAGATACCATTAGTTGAATTCAGAAAGAACTAATTCATTTTTTCACGGGCTGATTTTAAAATACTCCCCATTGAACCTCATATAGTGCTCCCTTTTGTAACTCCAGAATTCATCTATAATCAGAAAGAGTGCATTATAGCTATATTGTAATTTTATCCCTCTTTTAGACTATGTAAACAGACCACTTCCTCCCTCTAAACTTTGTTTCTCTCCCAGCATCTAAAACAATGATTTGTATACAGTAGGCAATTAATAATGAATGAAAAAGATTTTTCTGATCTCCCGCTAAAATTTGTCTCCTAGTATCTTTGACCTACTACTCCTATTCTTCTCTTTACATCCAAGAGTAATAATTAAATCCCTGACAATCTTTCAAATACATGAACTAGATGAATTCTGAGTTCTGTTCTATTAATTTTGTGAGGAAAAAAAGGAACTTTTGACAAAAAATTTAAATATATATTTATATCTTATTTCAATAACTCCTCCTTATCTTTGTCTCCTACTTTCCTTAATTCTGTCAAATGTCAGCTAACCCACCTAAATAAACCTTCTCAGTTCTTCTTAATCTTCAAGCCTGTCCTCTATGATAAAGTCCAATTTATCCTACGTATGTCTTTTTTTACACATAGTTGTTAGCATATTGTTTCCCCTATTAAACATGAGCTCCTTAAAAAAAAAAAAAAAAAAAAAAGATTGTGTTGTTTCTTTGTTTTTTTTTCCTCCCCTCCAGTATGTAATACATTGCCTAACACATAGTAGGGGTTTAATAAATGCTTGTTAACCTAATTATAAAATATTTTCAAAACATAATATAATGGTTCAGTAAAAGAAACATCAACATAATATATAAATTTTGAACATATTAAATACTGGAAAAATGTAAAGTAGAACTCACAAGGAAAAATCATAATAAAATATTTGCTAAGAATCTTTTTACAAATTCACGATCCCAAATATAGAATAAGATATCATTTAAGTAAGAATTGGCTTGTGATAAAATATTTCTGATGTGTAAAACTGAAACAATATCATGTAAGGAAACAATGAAGAGTATTCAAAATAGCAACATTTTCATCTGGGCCAAGGTGGGGTGAATTAGAATTCTTTACACATTCATTAGCTTCATAATAGCAGGTTATCTATCACATGGCTATAGAAAGAATGCTAGGCAGCTAGATGGCACAGTGGATAGATCCTGGTCTAGAGTTAAGAAGACCTGACCTCATATCAGGTCTTCCTAGATGAATAATCCTCAGCAAGCCATTTAACCCTACTTGATTCCATTTCTTCGTCTGTAAAATTAGTTGAAGAAGGTAATGGTAAGCAAGTACAGGATCTTTGCCAAATAAATTCGAAATGAGGTCACCAAGAGTTAGACACAATTGAAATGAATGAACAATAAATAACAACAGGAAAAAAAAGTGAGTATGTTATTATATTATTCCAAGCAAGGAAACATGAAAGCCCAAATTGTGGTTGGAATAAAATATAATAGTTAATTAATGAAAATCAGCAATATTAATTCCCTACTTTCCAAAGGACTAATAAAAACTGGGGTCCAAGTAACATCTAGGAAAAAGGTGAGAGAAAAATATTTTTAAAATATTTTGGAAAGAAAAGTAGGAGAAGAAAAAACTGAAAATCTCCTCTGTAAGTGAAAAGAAAAGAAATTAAACAATAGAAGGAATAGTTCCAAATGTTCAACATATGAATTTTGAAGAAACAAGACAGATAAAGAAAATATATAACTAAGGTTAGAAAGTTTCCAGTTAATACATGTTGATAAAATAAACAACAATATGATTAATCATACAAGCAATTAATAAATATTTATTGAGCACCTACTAAGTGCAAGGTACCATGAGAGATGTAGTTTTAAATACATTGTAGCACATAGCCCCCACAAAGCTAAGTACATTTTCTATGGGGCTTGGAAAGAAGAAAGGCTTGACATTATATTCTAAATCAGCCCAGATTCAAAGAGACAGGTAGGCATTGTGCAGGCCAGGAGGGACTTTATTTTGGTCCATAGGAGAAAAAAAATCCACATAAGTATGGCCTTTCTCTTTTTCTCGTATGACATAGAGGTTGTAAGGTCTTCAAAATTCCAGCTAAAATATGTATGATACATATTTCTGTTGTGGGGATATTGAAAGCCACAAGAGGAAAAGTTGAATGATTTGTTTTGACGCAGTGCCCCGAAATGGGATTTGATGCCCTTGGTTCAGAAACTACCTCTTTTGTTCATATAAATTATAAGGATTCAGTTCCTAAGTCCGTGCTTGGTCCCAAATTCTTGCTTCTTTCTCTTACCACATGTGGGTGATATTGCTGATATGCATCATGTTTATAAATGTGTGGCACATGGATGCCTTCTATCCCCATATTAGCAATAAAAATGGACTGACTCTCATCATTAGAACCATTTTTCCAATGGTGAAACCAAGCCTTAAGAGTCTGCGTTCCAGTCATTCCTTTGCTCCCCAGTCACTTTCCTCTGTATTTCCTTCACAGAGTCCTTTGATTTCAAAGGATGCTCTGCTCATCAAAGAAGTGTGTTGGTGAAGAGGGAGTAAAAGGAGTAAAGACAAGGCCCAGAGGAGGTAAATGACTTGCCTATCATTTGGAATCACAATATAAGTATTTTTGAATCTTAGTTCTGGGTCCCATTTTGTATCATCCTCTCTTTTTTTTTTTTTTCTCTATAGAAGAATACTCAAGAAGAAATATATTTTCTCAAGATCTGATCTTCAATAAACATTTCCTTTCTTGTCTGTCACATAATCACAGACTATCCTCTTTTCCCAGCTATGGAAAGGTAAATACCATAGAGGCTCGAGGCTAGAGGGAAAAACACCCCAAAGGAAGTAGTGTGAATCTACTTTATGAATTTGTTCCTCTGTGCACTGTTCTAATAGTTAGAATATAAATAGAATAGGAAATTCCATTAGAATAATTTGCTATTCATCATGAATTATAAATGACATGATTTACTATTCATACATGCCTAATTTGAACTTTTAAAATTTATTCTGTAAATTGGCTATTGAATTGTATAGCCTTTATCACTTTTCTTAAACTCAAAGCCTGGATTATTATTGTGTTTTGACCACTCATTCTCCCTTCCTAAGATAGATTGTAAACCACTGTGTACTGACTACTCTTAAAAGCACTGAAAACACAACCCTATTAGGCCTAGTAGTGAATGACTGAAGGGAGCTCTGCTCAATGTTTCCTCACTGAATCCAAATTAGTCTCACAGCTGGAGAGGCATCAGTGGCTGATAATGGCCTAACAACCTCTAGCACTAACAAATATGACCTCAGGTGCAGTGATGAGAATGCGTAATGTAGTGTTCTCTCAACCTGCGTCTGCTTCATGGAAAGGGTTGATACGATGGGAGTTTTGAGCCACCTTGAAAAATAAAATGTCTTAAAATGAAGGGGAAAAAATAATCAATAGGTGACAGGTTGCACAATAGTACTTTTGGAACATAATAATAATAGTTTCCCCGTTAGCTCAAAAGAAAGGTTCAGAGGCACTGGGGAAGTCATGGTGAACTTTGCCATTTGTACCACTCATTAGCTGTGAAATTATGCATTCAGCACTTCCAATCCTAATATGAGTTTCATGCCTAATTCCCATCAGCTAACCTTTGCATGCATCTGATACTTGATTAAAGATATCATGAGCCATTTGCCCAACAAAGAGGACACTACCCCATACGGTTTTTACCTAGCTAAACACCAGTGTAGGTCAGTAAAAAACAGATGCAGTAATGAAAACATTGGTTTGGGATTTTTAATTATCTAACTTTGCAACTAAAAGCCACAGCATCCATATAGTCTTTGACTATGTTAGTCTAGATTTTAAATTGTCTTTAGCACAGAAAAAGGCACAAGCAGGCATTTTCATCCCTCCAAATCATACAGCTGTAGAATATGCTGACCATTCACAAATCTGGAAATCTATGTCGTTGTTTTTGTTATAATAATTGTTAAGATTTGCTAAGCATAAAACCTTCCTGCAATCAGGTATTAGGCAAAAGAGTTCAATTTCTGACCCTTGTTTGAAATTGAAAGTGACATATTAGGGCTTCAAAATGAGCAGGGACTAATATTAATATCTGCATTAGGAAAAAGAACTTCTATATTCAAAGATAAGTATTTAACTAAGGCTTTCTGCTTTGTACAAAGGTGTAAATAAATTAAAACATCAAATCAATCTGGCTTTTTGGTGGAATGTGAACTACAAAATGAAAATACATTTGTGAAATGTCATCAGTAAACATTTACTAAGGAACCCATGGCTAGTGTTCACCTTCTTACTTCAGTGATTAGCCATGGAAACTCAAAGGGTAAAATGTGAAACAATTTAAGACTGTCAATTTTATTTTCCCTACTCAGGACTTGAACTTGCTAGCACCTGGTTTTTAACCATTCGTGATAGACATGCTGAACATTTATCACACAACTGAAGGAAAGAACAGAAAGGTACACAATGAAGATATTCCAGTTATTAAAGATATAGACAATGCTATGCTTTTACATATAAATATATGTAAAATGTTAGTGGTTCTTTTACTAGTGAATGAACAAATGATAAACTTTCAATTTAGCTTTCAATTTATTATTTCCCTGTATGTCTGGGGCGGGGAGGAAGAGGAAGGAAGAGAATGACATTGTTTTTTTTTTTTGAAAATTTTTATATATTTAAAATTTAACGTTTCTCTTTCTCTAAAGTGAAAATTTTTAAGCATTGGAAAAGCAAATAAATTGAAAAATCTTCACTAATTAAAAGGAACCTCACAAAAGAACACAATTCCTGCCAACTTACCAGTAATACCATCTGATTGTTCTATAGAAACCAAAAATTAGTTCCTCATTATATTGAATAGCCTATGACAATGACCCCCCCAAAAAAAATAATAGTTTCCTGCTTATGTTTTTTTTTTAATTTTATGTGCCTCTGAAAAATTAAGAGGAGGAAATTAATACCCACCAAAAATGCTTTAAAATATGTGCTTCATTTTTGACTCCTTTCTTTGTCCTTTCTAAAAGCCTTTCTCCTTGTCATTGTTAGGCCTCACTTTCCCTGATTCTTCATTTTTTTCCTCTTCATAAAATAAGTTTCAGTGGATTTCAAAGGCCAAAAAATAGATGGATGAAAATCCTTCTCCAGAAATGGGATTGATTGTGCTGAAGAGGGATTTGAAGGAGGGAAGAAGAGTAGCTAAGAAGATAAGACTTTTTGAAGCAGAAAAAGAAAAATACAAAAATAGGGAATGAGTTACTGGGAGGATTGAAAAGGTTTGGACAACTTTATTTCATATGAAGAAGAAATGGAGTGGAACCTGTGACATATTTGATCCTCCATATATCCTATGATTCAGAAAGTCTCAGAAGCACTTAGGGAAATAAAAACTATTCCAGGTATCCAAGTGTCAGAAAAGGCTGCATGATGTTGGCAAATCTTGGCCTCTGACTTTAATATTAATACTGAAGGAACAATTAAAAAGTCACAAGATTAGAGCAGAGCTAGGTCTCTTAAGGAAGCGTTTGACTTTTTGATTCTCAGTCTCCATTTGGAAAAGGACAGAAATGAGTCCTGGAGAGGTCCTGGCCTATCACCCCATTATACCATCCCTTCCAAAAGGGGCTGTCAAAACACAAGCAGCTACTATCTCTACAGAGATAGCAAGCCAGTGAGGATTCTGGAAATAAGGAAGACAAAGAAGTTAGGACAATAGGCAGATGAAATATATAGTGACCTGTTCCCTTCACAATTTCATGGGGTCTAATTAAAAGGTGGACTTAATGCTATTCAAAAGAAACATGTCTTAGATATTATAATTAAAAATGGATAAAAAACCTTTTATGAAATATTTACAGGCACTCCCAATTTATGAGTAAATTGTATGGAATTCTGAAATACATTTTCCCATATAAAGTAATGACACATATGGTGGTTAGAGTCTAAGGATCTCCTATCAAAACCTATTTAATCCATGTCATGCCTGAAGTTTAATATCATATTTGCAATACTTTCGAGGCTGACCACCACATGGGACAGTGTTTCTGAGCTTCTTCAGAATTCCAATTTAGGATGGCAGGAACACAGCTCCTTTCCTCCCCCCTCTCTCCCCACATCAGTGGGGTCAAAGCTGCTGTTATTCCTTGCTCCTGGCAGGGACAGAAGACGCTCCCCTAGCTCCAAGCCGCTTAGTGTTGGCTCCTGTGGTCTCTGGCAGGGACCCTAGTCAGGCTGGGATGAGGGAGCGGGGAAGGGCCTTTTGAGGGAAAGAAAAACAGGAACAGACTTGGTCTGGGTATGAGGAGCTTGAGGAGGTGGGGTTGCCTAAATCCCGAACACATTTCTAAATCCTGTCAACCTGGTTACTCCCTTCTTTTTCTTAGAGGGCCACAGGGATTGGATCACTTGCTCATCTTTCCACTGGCACCATCCAGGGCTACTAACCAGTGTTTCCTCCCTTTGTCCCATGGTGACAGAACAAATTAGGATTTTGAAAATTGTCCTTTGAAGAGATTAGTTTAGTTTCTGGCATATAGTAGGAGCTTAATAAATGTTTATTTAATAAAACAATCAATAAGCATTTAGGTATGTGCCAGATATGCCTAGGTACTAAGAATATAAAAGCAAAAAAAAAAAAAAAAAAAAAAATACAACCCTGTTATTGAAAAATTACTTTTTTATTTGAATAGTACAGATAAAACTAGGTAAATTTAAAGAAATCAAGTCAAATGATTACAAATTTCAAATTAGTAATCCCTCAAACTCATAAACTTTTATTGTAAAATCAGGGGGGAAATGACATAGTCAAAACTATTAAAATAAGTCTGATGGGCTATTTTTCCCTTAATCTTAACCTGAATCCCAGAATATGGTAATTCCTTTCCCAGCAGAGACTACAGACCAGTGGAAATTGCTATCACTGATCTATCTCATTACCTCAAGTCCTACTTATTCTTTCACCTTGATCTTATTAAGCAAAACATAAGGACCTGATTCTACAATGAGCAAATCGTTCCTTCGCTGACTGTAAAGTGCCTACTCATGTGAGGTAAATTAACTCCTCCAGAGCATTACCAGTTAATTCACCCCATTGTAAAATGTCATTGACTACATGGGGCTTTTTAATTTCTTAAATTTCTTATCCAACTCTTAGTGCCCTGGCACATTTCATTCATTTTATGTAGGGAAAATAGTTTACTCACCATAGGATCAGGCCAAAATAATTTTGTTCTGCTGCCAATCGATGGGATTTATGGGCTACAGTGTTTTCAAAACACCTTACAGCCTTTAAAATGTGGTTCCCCAACCTGTGTGGTAGATGAGCCATGTCAGTAGCACATAGTAAATTCAATAAACTGCATTATTATTATTATTATTATTATTATTATTATTATTATTATATTGCTACCCACATCTATTACCACTGTGGCAACATATGAGCCTATCCAAAATGGGAAGTGAATTTTCTCCCACCCCCAATAACAGTATTTTCACATCTGCTAGATCTCCTATAACCTTTTCTATTAGATTTTAAACTATTTGAGGATAGAAATCATAGTAGTAGATGTAGCAAGGACAGTAGCAAAAAATGGATTTGAACCAAATTATGTCCTCTATATTCCAAGTAGCTAGGTGGCACAGCGGCTAGAGCTGGGTTTGAAATTAGGAAGGTTCATGTTTATGACTTCAAAGCCAGTCCCAGATGCTTTCTTGTTGTATGCAAGTCCTTTAACTCTGTTCACTTCAGTTTCCTCAACTGTAAAATAAGCTGGAGAAGGAAGTGACAAATCACTCCCATATTTTTGTTAAGAAAACTCCTAATGAGGTCACAAAGAATTGGACACAACTGAAAATGGCTAAACAACAACTTTTGTATTCCAAGTAGGATTTCCACTATACCAGATCCTACCAATTTTGCCTCATTTAAATTGTATCTTCCCCTGGAACGTAGGAAAATGTCTTAACCAAAGTTTGTTGAATGAATACCTGGAAAAGTGAGCAAATGAATGATTGAATAAATATGTACACTTTTTTCCTTCTTCAGTTTAACAATTTTCCATAGTCATTTGGTTTTGTAGAAGAATTTTTAATGTTTAATACCTTATTGTTCCTTCTGCTCTTCTAAATGGGCCATTAGAAATGCTAAACAAATTCAGTTCCTGATTTCCAGGTCTATTGAACATATTTGACTTTTTGTTTGTTTGTTTGTTTGTTTTTGCTTTGGTTCTATTCAGTTTATTTAGATGTAATACCCAACAGTGTGGTAGTTTAGATTTTATAAGGTTGAAGTTATAAACTGTTGCTCATTGTGGTTTGTTAGAGGGCTGTGGGTATGGGACAGACTTTTATTAAACATGTTTTTTTCTGGTTTTCTCCACAATTTTTTTTTTAAAGAACACTCATATCTCCTTCCCTCGAGGTCTTTCAAAAAAATGGAAAAATACCATTTGTTCAGAATAATTTAGGTTCAATTCTGCCCAGAGGCAAGGGGATAGTCTCTATGACCCTTTGAAGGTCCCTTCTAATTATGATTCTGAAGCTTTGCACACCAAGAACTAGTGGGCTCATATGAATGGATATTTTGTACTTAAAAATGTACAAGTTTTCCATTTTTTGAGAAGACTGTAAAATCTAAATGTACAAATGAAATAAATGATAATTACACACTTTATAAAAGTACTCACATTTACAAGCAAATTTACTTATCTGGCTCTGATTTCTAAGTGATTGTTAAATAAGGTATTTCTCATTTAATTTCACTGATCCTCAGTTTACCCATTTTGAAAATGAAATTAATACTTGTACTATATATCTCAGAGTTTCATGATTGTAAACATTTTGTAAGTTGTTCAAATATGAAGACATTATGGTAGGGGACATAAGGCAAGCAATAAAAATTATTACAAGTAGAGCAGTATGTAATAAATGTCCTAAAAAATATGCAAAGTAGACCTTGGGGGGGGGGGAGGATTCTTTTTCTTATTGGGGTTAAAGCTTTAAGAGGTAGCATCATTACCCTTTGGGATTCCTAGGATTTCACTTGGATATGGGATTTCAATGAGGATAAGGTTGAAATTTCAGGACCACAATAGAACAGTAGGTCATTAAACTTTTGATGCAATTGAAATCACACTGTGTAGGTGGCTTACTCCTCTTCTTGGCCAGAAGGTGCTTCTAGCATAGACTTAACAAAAAAAAAAAATAGTAGTTCCTTCCAAGATCTCATTTTTGTTTACTAAGTCTTTGAACAGCAGCATGAAGTTATGCGTAGAAAATTGGCCTCACATTAAGAAAAATCTGAATACAAGTCCTGCCTCTGACAAAAAAAAAAAAAAAATTGAAACTGTTTTTTTTTTTTTTTTTTTATTTAATAGCCTTTTATTTACAGGATATATACATGGGTAACTTTACAGCATTAACAATTGCCAAACCTCTTGTTCCAATTTTTCACCTCTTACCCCCCCACCCCCTCCCCTAAATGGCAGGATGACCAGTAGATGTTAAATATATTAAAATATAACTTAGATACACAATAAGTATACATGACCAAAACATTATTTTGCTGTACAAAAAGAATCAGACTCTGAATTATTGTACAATTAGCTTGTGAAGGAAATCAAAAATGCAGGTGTGCATAAATATAGGGATTGGGAATTCAATGTAATGGTTTTTAGTCATCTCCCAGAGATCTTTTTCTGGGTATAGCTAGTTCAGTTCATTACTGCTCCATTAGAAATGATTTGGTTGATCTCGTTGCTGAGGATGGCCTGATCCATCAGAACTGGTCATCATCTAGTATTGTTGTTGAAGTATATAATGATCTCCTGGTCCTGCTCATTTCACTCAGCATCAGTTCGTGTAAGTCTCTCCAGGCCTTTCTGAAATCATCCTGTTGGTCATTTCTTACAGAACAGTAATATTCCATAATTTTCATATACCACAATTTATTCAGCCATTCTCCAACTGATGGACATCCATTCAGTTTCCAGTTGAAACTGTTTTTCAAATCCCATATCCTCTCAAGATCCATAGGCAGCATTTTAAATCTCAAAACAAAAAAACAAAAAACAAAAAAAAAAAAAAAAGAAGAGAAGAAAGAAAAGAAGGAGGAGGAGAATGAAAACGAGAACAAGAACAAGAAGAAGAAGAAAGAGAAGGAGGAGGAGGAGAAGGAAGAAAGGAAGGAAGGAAGGAAGGAAGGAAGGAAGGAAGGAAGGAAGGGAGGGAGGGAGGGAGGGAGGAGAAAAGGAAGAAAGCAAGAAAGAAGAACACAAGAAAGGAAGAATAGAAGGAAGGAAGGGAAAGAGGGAAGGAAGAAAGGAAGGAAGGAAGGAAGGAAGGAAGGAAGGAAGGAAGGAAGGAAGGAAGGAAGGAAGGAAGAAAAAAATGAGCATTTATTAAGCATCTTTTATGTTCTAGGCACTGTGCTAAATAATCACTTTATGTATATTATCTCATTTAATTAATTTAATTTAATTAATCAAAATTAATATTATCTTATTTAATCCTTATAACAACAATGGAAGGTAAAAATTATTATAATGCATTTTACAGTTGAGGAAACTGAGGCATATAGCAGTGAAGTGACTTACCCATGAGCAAACAACTACTAAGTCTAAGTCTATAAGTTTCTGGATTTGAATTCAGGTCTTCCTGACTTCAGGCTCTGTGCATTGTCCACTTTGCCTCTTAGATGCTAGAGAAAGAACCAGTTTGCATTAAAAGAAGAAATTTCTCACTGAGAGCTACCTATACAGATGAAATTATAGGTTTGATCAAAAGGTGGGAGGGGCACTTAATGTTAGGCTACAAAAGGGAAAGACCTGCTATGGTATTAAGAGAAAGGGAAAAGGAAGAAAGGCAGAAAGAATAAGGAGAGGAAAAGAGGAAGGAGGAAATGTGTCTCTTCCTTTTGTGCTATGGCTTAGTAGACAAAAAATACCTTCTGTAGGATTCATACAGAATTCCCACCAATGAACATGTAAAGATCCTAAGTCTTACTGAAATAAAGAGGGAACCAGATTGACCCCCAGGTCAGACATAATTTCAAAAGTCTATACTGCTCCCAGAAAACCAACATATTTCCTACTTAAATTTAAAGCAGAAGATTTCAATGCAGACACATGTTTATGATTATGCAATTGTGTGTTAGGCCACAGATTCTGATGTAATATAATCTGTTGATTACTGCTTTATGGTACCAATTCTGAGGAAGAACACAAGGGAAAGAAGATGGGGAGTGAGGAAAAAGGTGGCATGGGTAATGCTGAACAAGCATTCTCCATTCAAAAGTACCAAGTTCTACCAAGCCTTTGACTTTTAAGGTACAGACCACACTTGTGGAATTTTACTTCTGCTCTTTGAGACCATCATTCTTTAGTAAAAGCACCTGACAAAATGCCCTAGGATATCTTCGCAAGTCAACTGGCACTTGCGTACTAGATAAATCTCTCTGATATTGGCAGAATCTTTCCATAAGGATGAACAATTTTAGAATAGTTTCTCTAGGGTATATGAAATTAGGCACAAGCAGCTTTTAAAAAAATCAAGCATGAATTGCATATATAAACAAAAAGGGGGAAATGGTTTAAATATTATATTAAGATGTATGTGATCATATAAAATGATGGTTGCTTTACCAAAAATCATGTTTGTAAAAGTTATGGACAAATTCTCAACCATTTACAATTGATATTGTCTACTAGTTTAATATTCTGGTCATATTCATTATACTATCTATGAATATACACCAAGTGTATTTATAACTATCCTGTGTATAATGCATATATTATATGTTCTATGCCACTATTCAAAAGACAGGAATTAAAGCATATGAAGTGTCAAAAATGTTCAATAATAAAAATGTGAATATATTAGAATTATTTCATGCTTTGCAGCCACTAACAGAGATGAGCAAGTCATTTTTTAAACAAAAAGCTTTGTTTTACCCAATCTGAAAAATTGAAGTGTTGTACTAGATGATCTCTAAAGGTCTCTTCAGCTTTCATAGTCAAGGACATAGTGATTTAAAAGCATATGAGATGTAATAATAGTTATGTATGTGCTTGTATGTATCTGCATATCCCTTTAAGGTATATAAAGTATTTTTCTTGCAACATTGTAAAGTAGGTAGTACAATCATTATGCTTTTGAGGGAGAAACAGACAAGAAAAGTGGTTTGCCTGAGAGTACATCATCAATTAATCAATTAATAAGCAATTATTAAACACTTGCTATTTACCAGGCTAGATCCTACAGATGCAGAGACATAAAACAACTAACCAAGGCTTCAATGACCCTACATTCTAGAGAACCAAACAACATGGACACATGTGACTTAATTAATATAAATGCAAATAAATTAAGTAAAAGGTAATTTCCCCAAAGGAAAGTATTGACATCTGGAGGAATCAGAAATAGCATTTAAGCTGAATTTCAAAAGAAAAGTGAATAGGAAATGCACTTGAGGAATGGGGGACAGTCTACATTAGTACTCAGCCAGAGGAGAAAATTAACAACAATTGCTATTATTCACATACTGCTTTAAAGTGTGCAAAGAATTTTACAAATATTTTCTCATTTGAGATATCTCCTCACAATAACCTCAAGAGGTAGATGCTATTATTACCCCCTTTTTTATAGATGAGAAAACTAGGACAATGATTAAGTGACTTGCCTTGGGTCATACAAGTTAATTTTTGACCTAGATTTTTAACATAGGTCTTCCTGACTCCAGGTCCAGTGCTCTATCCACTAAACAATCAGGTGTTGCTTAAACTTGATCTTGGGTTCCCTTACCTCAGAACCAATATATCCAACATAGAATTCATTCAATCCACTTTCCCCAAATCTGAGAGTAATTGGATAAATTCCCAATTTCTTTTATATAATTAAGGGCAATACTCTTCTTCTAGTCATTTTTGTCATCTTCAATTATCATTCTCTTTCTTCCTTTCCCTTCTGCTCTTTTCCTCCCTATTTTCTTCCAACCCTCTCTTCCTCCCTCTCTCTCTGTCACTATCTCTCACTCCTTCCCTATCATGCTCCTTTATTCTTTTTTCCCTGTGTCTCTCTCTGTGCCTTTATGTCTCTGTCTCTCTCTGTCTCTGTCTCTGTCTCTGTCTCTCTCTTATACACACACACACACACACACACACACACACACACACATATATATACACACAATGCATACACATTAGCCTTCTAACTGGTCTGCCTACCTACTTCAAATCTCTCCCTATTCTAGTTCATCCTCCATGAACCACAGTGACTTGCCTAAAGCACAAGTCTGACAGTATTATTCCTCTGATTCAATCGGCTCCAATGATTCTCTATTACCTTTTGGATCACATACAAAATCAACTATTTGGTTTTAGAGTTTTTCACAGCCTGGCTGTTTTCCATACTTCTTATACACTACCCAACTCTCTACACTTACATAATGTTGCTCAAACCTAAAATACTACCTCTTAGCTCTATGATTTTGAATTTGTTTTCTCCTAGAATGACCTCTTCAATTCTATTTCTTGAAATTTTTGGTTCACTTCAAGACTAATTCCCCATTTTCTTCCTCTCCATGAAGCCTTTCATAATACTCCAGATGCTTGTGCTTTCTCCTCCAAAGTTACCTTGTATCTCTGTTTCACTGTCTCATCCCCCCAACCCATATTCAAAGGATCAGGCCTCCAGAGGCTGGCTAGCTACATCTCCCTTGTGTATTCTAGGGGTGACTTTCAGGGGTTGGGGAAATAAGCTCATATGCTTCAAAACTCATGACCCTCACCAATGAATCCTTATATAATTACTAGTTGAATAGCTAGATGGCACAGTGGATAAAACACTAGCCTTCAAGTCAGGAGTTCAAAGCTAGCCTTAGACATTTAACACTACCTGTGTGATCCTGGGCAAGTTACTTTAAGTCCCAATTGTGTCATAAAATTATTATTATTATTAGTTGATATTAATTAACCAGCCAGACTTAATTGGCTTTTAGAAACATTTATTGAGGCATTATAGTATGAATAGCTGATCTAACATCCTCTTAGAGAGGATAGCATGCTCTGCCACAAGTACATATAAAGTCCACAAAAAAGTGACTTCATACTTAGAAGACATTATAAGCCAAAGTGAGTTACTCCCAGCTCTTGATTGAATTAAAATTGTTTCATCTCATGGAAAGGACTCCTTTTATTAAATTCCTCATAGACTAGCATAAAAGTCTGCTGAGGTCTTCTTGAAATCTTAAGCTGTCATTCTTCAATATGAGTAATTTGTTCTTAGTTTTCAATTCAGACAGTGCCACAACCACTTGGGCAGGACCACTGGTAGGAAATTTGTGAGAAGTCCAAAATCTGAAAGTCATAAGGTCATCTGGTAAAGATGTTTGCCTAGATCTGCTAGCACCACTTAGATGGCCTGGTTCTCAAATACCAGATTTGATTGACTATTTTATATATGCCCTATAGGATGTGACTGATCTCCTCAACCAATCTCAGAATTCCTTCTGTGTACTCATTTCATTTCATCCAATAGCTTTTTTCTTCTTTCAAATTAAGTAAGAGGTTTTTTGCAACTGTTTGCTTTCAATTGATTGAGTGATTCAATAAAGATAACCTCACTTGATAAAGGTATCAAAACTGTAGCATGTTTTCTAGTTCTTTTACATAGGATGAAAATCAGTCACTCCCCAAATCCCACTCCTGACAGACACTTTTATATCTATTTTATATGTGCTTTGTATAGACTTCTATGCATCTAGAATATAACTACCTATGTATGTTTTAGAATGAAAATTTCTTGAGGGGCAGGAACTGTTTTACTATTGTGTCTCTCTTTGTATTCCTAGTGCTTTACCCAAAGTAGGCACTTAATAAATGTTTGTTTATTCAATTTGCAAATAGTAAACAAATAATCATTAAGACCATAAATTTAGAACTGGGAGAATTCTAACCCCATTATTTTAGGGAATGGAAACCGAAACCCTGAGAATTTAAGTGACTTTCCCATAGAGTCAGAATTTGACTTCATTTTTCACTTCAAAGTCATAACTTTTCCCAGGGTACTGCAAAATAAGCCAAAGATCTGAGATTTGAACCTACCTCTTGATTCCAAACCCAAAGTTTTTCCACTATCTCTTTGGGGTTATAATTTGGAGGAATTTTTTAACATTTGGGTGGTATTGTTGTTATTAATGAAATCTGATATTTCTTAATAGAATTTATCTTTCTAATTCAAAGGTCAGAAATAATAATGGAAGAAATCTGCCCCAATGAGTAATCTTCGGAAGCTATCTCTTCTTATTTTATGATCGAGGTTTTTTCTCTGTTTGCTGAGTTGTTTTGGGTTTTTTAAATCATTATCCTACACATTAATTAATTTTCCTAATGTTCCTAGGAACAACATAAAAATGTTAACTGTGTTTTCTGCTTTCATTTGTCTATTACTGTTGACACAGTCACCCTTGCTTATAACTTCAAAAACATTCTTTGTGGCTCACTTTTAGATTCTATTGCTTTCATAAGATCATAATAACTTAGAGGTCACCTCATTACATAGAATAATACACAAAATATTGGCGTTGAAAGCGACCTCAATGGTTAGCTATTTCAACTTATACTTACTATAATAAATGTCCTTAACCCAAAAGGCTTCATTGGTTAGATCCAAAAGAGTCTGTGAACTTATAAAGGGGGGCAATTATACTTCACCAGACTGGCAAAGAAAGTTAACATAAAAAGTTAAAAACCTCCAGGGCAGCTAGGAAACATGGTGAACAGAGCATATAACCTGGAATTAGGAAGGTCCATCTTCCTAAAATCAAATCTGGCCTCAGACAATTACTAAGTGTATGACCTTGGGGAAGTCACTTAACCCTCTCTGCATCAGTTTTCTCATTTATATAATGAGCTAGAGAAGAAAATGGCAAACCATTCTAGTATCTTTGCCAAGAAAACCCCCAATATCACAAAGAATCAGCCACGACTGAAGAAAGACTGAACAACAAACAACATTCTATAAAATTTATGAAAACTGCCCACTAGTTTTTGGCTGAATTCCTTCAGTGAGATGGAATCTACTGACTTCCAAGACAACCCATTCCACTTTGAATCAGCTCTAATTGCTAGGAAATTGTATCTCCTATCAAGAATAAATTTGTCTTTTCTCAGTTTCCACTCATAATTTCTAATCTACCCTCTAAAGCCAAGCAAAATACATGTAATCCCACTTTTAGGGACCTTCCTTCAATTTATTTGAAAAGAATTATTATGTCAAAACCTTTCAATTAACAGATGAAGAGACTGAGGACAAAAAGGTCACATAGCCTGCCTAAAGTCATACAACTAATCAAGAGCAGCAGTGGGAATCCAACACAAGTGTTATCATCCACAGTATTGTACCATGCTGCCTCTCTGATCCATTGATGACTACTATGAACAAGTCCTTCAGCTAAATGTTTGCTACCCAACTTTTGAAATGAGGATACTAAGAATATTCCTTACATAAGTGTTTTTTTTTTAATTTTAATGGTATTTTATTTTTCCAAATACATGTAAAGATAGTTTTCCACATTCATCTTCAAAAAAAACTTTGGCTCCAAATTTTTTTCCCTTTTCTCCCTGGAACAGCAAGCAATATGATGTAGGTTAAATGTGTGCAATTATTCTAAACATATTTCCATAGTCATCATGCTTCACCAAAAAAAAAAAAAAAGAGAGAGAGAGAGAGAGAGAGAAAGAGAAAAAATACAAGGGGAAAAAAAACAATCAAACAAATGACAATAACAATAAAAGATGAAAATAGTGTGCTTTGATCCACATTCTGTCTCCATGGTTCTTTCTCTGGATGCAGATGGCACTTTCCATCCCAAATCTATTGGAATTACCTTGAATTGCCTCATTGTTGAAAAGAGTCAAGTCTATCATAGTTGATCATCACATAATCTTGTGATAAAAGTGTTTTGAGAAAAGTGTTTTGGCTCAGTGAAAATAGCATTGGCTCTGGTGTCAGAGGAGCTGGCTTCAAATCCTATTTCTCACTTTTACTAGTAGAACTTTGTAACTTAGTGATATATTGCATAGTGTGGTAGAGTCAAGAGAATCAGACATCAAATCTTGGTTCAGATATTCACTAACTATGTAATCCTAGGCCAGTCACTTAACCTTTCTCTGCCTCAGTTTCCTCAACCATAAAATGAGGATAATAACAGCACTTACTTCTCAATATGGTTGTGAGAAGCAAATGAGATAATATTAGTATTGTGCCTGACACATAGTTATTGCTCAATTGTTTTCCTATCATATCTGACTATTTTCTTGGCAAAGACATTGGAATGGTTTACCATTCCTTTTTTCAGCTCATTTTAAAGTTGAGAAAACTGAAGCAAACAGGATTAAGTGACTTGTTCAGGATGACACAGGTAGTAAATGTCTGAAATCAGGTTTGAACTCAGAAAGGTGAGTATTATATCTACTCTATTCACTAAGACACCTAGCTGCTAGTAAATGGCAGGGGCTAATAAATTTTTGTTCTCTTCCTGTGAACTTTGGGTGACACATATTAGCTCCCTATGCTTCATTTTTCTCTTCTCTTAAATGATGTAGTTGGATGAGATGTCCTCTCAGTTCCTCCATTATGGATGGACTCATTGGAGCTCTTCAGAAGAAAAAATATAATAGAACTGGCCTGGGATATAGTGTTGGGAGAATTGGGTTTAAGTTTCAATTCTTTGGCTCACCACCAATGTAACTTGGCCAAATTTTTAATCTATTTGAGCTTTCATTTCTTCATATGTAATATGTGGATAATAATACTTTCACTAATTAGTCACAGGGATGTTGTATGACACTAGGCAATGCACATTTTGTTAGCTACACAGCCTGAAATAAATGCCAGCTTAAATAAATGGGTACTTATTTGTGTTTTCAAAGTACATAAATATTATTATCTCATGACTTGGTTCATTTAATACAGACTTGTAAGTCTAAGAAACAAAGTTTATAATCTGGCTGAAGACACCAGAGATGTAAAAAGTTACACTATATTTTCTCAGTATAAGATCTTATATGAGATTTAATTTGAATTCTCATGTAAATGGAACTGGCTTATTATTTTGAGGTTGGGAGTACATTTAATGGGATATAAATTTTAGAGCAATATTTTAGTATAATCTGTGTGTGACCTGTATGAAAACCACTTAATCTCTAATTGCCTCAGTTTCCTCAGCCACTGCACCACCTAACTATCTCCAGATGTAATAATGGAGATAGTTAGGTGGTGCAGTGCATTAGAATATCAGGCGTGGAGGCAGAAAGACCCAAGTTCTAATGTGACCTCAGACACTTACTAGCTGTGTGACCTTGGGCAAGTCCTTTAACTCTGCCTCAGTTTCCTCATCTGTAAAATGAGCTACAGAAAAAAATGGCAAATCAATTCAGTACCTTTGCCAAGAAAACCCAAAAGATTTCACCAAGAGTAAGATACAATTGAAAAAGACTAAACAATAACAAAAACATCATCTGTTTCCCTGGGGTTGTTGTGAGGATCTAGGGAGATAATATTTGTAAAGTCTTTAGCATAATAACTTGCACATAGTACATGCTATACAAAAGCTAGCTATTGTTATTATAATTATTATTAATTATTTCCTCAATAACCTGAAAATCATAAGTAAAAATTGAAAATTTGGTTGTAGAAATAAATTCAGTGGCATAAAAAAAGTGGCAATTGACAATCTGATGATAAAGGAAGAGAAAAAAAAAAAATCAAGGAAAATATCCAAAGCAACTTCTTTTAAGTAGAATAAAAGCTACCTTTTCCATAAAACCTTCCCTAACCTCTTCCTTTTCCTCCCCACAAAACCTATCTTTCATCCCACATTAGGTGGCTCAGTGAGTATAGTACTGGTCTGGAGTCAGGAAGAGAATTCAAACCTGTGGCCCTGGAAAAGCCACATTATCTTGCCTGCCTCAGTTTCCTGATTTGTAAAATGGGTAATCACAGCACCTATCTTCGAGAGTTGTTATGAGGATCAAATGAGATCTTTAAAAAGCACATAGTGAAGTGCTTAAATGTGTTATATAAATTCTTATTTCTTTCTTGTCACCCTTCCCACAATGCTTGTGATAATGCCTATTTTATTTATTTACCATGGTCTACTTTGTATTGCAATTATTTGGAGAATACGTCTATTTGATTTACTATATGAAAAATTGTTAAGAGCAGGGACTGGGTCATGCATCTTTATGATCACACAGTGCCTAGGAAAGTGAAAAGGACTTGACTTGGAGTGTGGAGACATGGATTTGAATCTTGCCTCTGACTGGTTGCCCCTTCAACTCTATGGGCCTCAGTTTCCTTATCTGCACAATGAAATTAATAACACCCCACTTCCCTTAGTAAGGAAGAAAGTGCTTTCTAATCCTTTAACTGTTATAGAAAAGTGGGAAATTATTTTCATATGGAAGGCCCTTAATTATTTTATTGCTGTTGTCAATTTAAGTGTAATGCAAAATAGCTTCATATAGCTCTATAGCCCCTTGAGTCACTACTGTGTCCTAGAAGAATACAATAATCTATGCTTATAACAATGACCTTGAAACACCAAGGCAACAATCACCCTAAAACACTAAGTCAACAATCAAGTTTGGACAACACTTCATTCAAAATGGTACAGAGGCACATGATCCATATGAAAAAAAAATTTTTCTATGTGTTTAAAATATATGTGTTTTGGCACTTAAAACACTAAGTTTTAATTATTTGAAAAATTCACTTAATGAACAATATCTCCTTCGCCAGTGATGATAGATAAGTGATTTTGGTGCTGTGATTAAATTAAAGAAAATTAGACTAAGAAATCTTCCTTATGTGATAATTATTGCTTAACTGAAAAGTTTATCAAAAGAAATCCCAAAGAATATCCTGAATAAAACTCAGGAAGTTTATTGTAAAAAACAACTATGTATTTGAAAGATGATGCTATTATTGGTCTGCTCTCTTTTTTCTTCTTCTTGATTACTACAATGTGCCATTTTTTCTCCCTAAGTAAAGAAGTATCACTCTTTTCCCTCTTACTTTTACTGAACATATTCATCAACCAGATAGAATATTCTATTTTGAAGTAACCAGTAATTCCAGAATTGAGGAAATTATTAATCAGTGACATCTAAAATCCAAAACAAATCATTATAGCAAGCTGACTCCAGAAAGGGCTAGAGAGACTTACATTAACTAACACTAAGTGAAGTACAAAAACAACTTTGTACACAGCAACAAGATTACAGGATGATCAATTGTGATGGACATGGCCCTTTTCAACAATGAGGTGATTCAGGCTAATTCCAATAGTCTTGTGATGGAGTCATTTGCATCCAGAAAGAGGCCTATAGGGACTGAATGTGGATCACAACATAATATTTTCACCTTTTTTGCTATTGTTGCTTGTTTGCTTGTTTTTTTTTTTTCTTTCTCATTCTTTTCCTCTTTTGACCTAACTTTTCTTGTGCAGCATGATAAATGTAGAAAATGTTTAGAAGAATTGCACGTGTTTAATGTATAGTGTATTACTTGCTGTTGGAGGAAGGGAAGGAGGAAGAGAGAAAAATTTGGAATACAAGGTTTTACAAGGGTAAATGTTGAAAACTATCTTTGCATGTATTTTGAAAAATAAAAAAAACTATTATTTTTTTAAAAAGATTATTATTGGTTCCTATGGCTATATTGGCATACCTGAGTTGCATTAGAGCTAAAATAGCTATAGGAGATTTCACTAGCATAGGAGAATTGTGAGGTAAAGAAACTTCCTCTATCATGGAGGTCAACATTTTCACTGAAGCTTATATTCTTATAGAATTGTCTCAAGGTCAGCTAAGTGGGCAGTAGATAGAACACCAGCCCTGGAGTCAGGAAGACCTGAATTCAAATATGACCTCAGATACTTACTAGCTGTGTCACTTAGTAGTCACTTATTCCCAATTGCCTCCAAAAAAAGAAAGAAAGAAAGAAAGAAAGAATTGTCCTGAGCACTCAGAAGATAAATGACCTACCCTAGATCAAACAGTCAGTAGGTTTTTCAGACCTCTTTTGACCTAACTTTTCTTGTGCAGCATGATAAATGCAGAAATATGTTTAGAAGAATTGCACATGTTTAATGTATATTGGATTACTTGCTGTTGGAGGAAGGGGAGGAGGAAGGGAGAAAAATTTGGAATACAAGGTTTTACAAGGGTAAATGTTGAAAATTATCTTTGCATGTATTTTGAAAAAATAAAAAAAACTATTATTTTTTTAAAAAAAGATTATTATTGGTTCCTATCATATTGGCATACCTGAGTTGCATTAGAGCTAAAATAGCTATAGGAGATTTCACTAGCATAGGAGAATTGTGAGGTAAAGAAACTTCCTCTATCATGGAGGTCAACATTTTCACTGAAGCTTATATTCTTATAGAATTGTCTCAAGGTCAGCTAAGTGGGCAGTAGATAGAACACCAGCCCTGGAGTCAGGAAGACCTGAATTCAAATATGACCTCAGATACTTACTAGCTGTGTCACTTAGTAGTCACTTATTCCCAATTGCCTCCAAAAAAAGAAAGAAAGAAAGAAAGAAAGAATTGTCCTGAGCACTCAGAAGATAAATGACCTACCCTAGATCAAACAGTCAGTAGGTTTTTCAGAATTTGAACTCAGAGCTTCCTGGTCACATCTCCAAGGACTATATTGTTGCTACCACTGGAAAGAATAGAGCAAATATTGAATCAAAGTGTTGGGACAAGAAAGATAAAGCATTTTCTATCCTGCCAACAGATCTGATAAGAAAATCAGTGGATTAAAAAAAACACTGAATCATTTATAAGATAATATTTAAATTGTCACTTTACCAACTTTGTCTCCTCCCCATAGAGGTTTATAATTCTTCAATAAGATCATTTTTTTTTTCTTCACTCAGCAGAGTACCTACTGGGTTCAAAATCTCTTTCTTTGTCCCAGACTTCTTTTAACATAATAATTGGAAGTCAATGTGGATTATTTGGTGAAGATATGCCATAGAAAATGATTTAGGAACAGAAATGACTTTAAGATCAATTATGCACTCAGTAATTGACACTAATATTTTCTTAGTACATATTTAATCTAAAAGCAATTTCTGCTTGAATACAGCTTTCTTTCAAAATTTACTTTCACTAAACAAAACACTTGGTTTCCATTTCTTTGTGTATAGGTTTTTTGTGGGATGTTTTTTGAGGGTAGGGTGGAACAGAGGAGAGAAAGAGGCAATGGGGATTAAATAACTTGCTATTAAATTCTATCCAAGTCTGAACTCGGGTCCTCCAGACTCCAGGGTTGATGCTCTTATCCACTGCCCCACCAAGCTGTCCCTACTTCCATTTCTTAAATACTTGAAACATCTAGATCTCTATGGCTACTAGCTTCCAAGACAGCCATGGACAGTACAATTTATAGTGTGTTTTTTGACAACTAAATGAACACTGCCACCACATGAAGCATTTTCACGTGTATTATTTCCTCTTGATAAAATTAACCAGGAAAATAAACACTCCTTTCAAAGCAAAGCCTGTGACATCAGGCCTGAACCACTTGTGACATTATGACAAAACAATTTCTCCACATACAGTTTCTAAATGCAAAATGGAACTGATGAGATTAGAAGTCAGTGGGTGTCGGAATATGCAGGGTGTATAAAAATGATGTCTTGAATAGACTGGGTGAGAAGTAGATTCCTTTTGATTGTTGTCTCTTGCTTTTTAATGTTCTCAGAAAATGACTGTATCTTTCAGAGTCTCTCAAGGATTTTTAGATAAAAAGAGAGGTTTTATCTTTGCATGTCTATAAGCAGTGAAAAACTCGGGAGACTGAAACCTACAGGCAATTCAAATAAACTAAATCCGATCAAGGTAATATCAATGCCAGAATTAGAAGAAAACCCAGAGAGAATATCAATAACAACATTAAAACAGCAGGTTTCAACTGGAATCAATAGGCAGAATAAACAGAAAAAATTAAGTCACAAAGTGATAGTAGATAAAAGCTCTCCACTCATTAAAATTCTGTTTGTCTTTGTGTCTTTTTATCAATGTACCTATATATCTATGCAAGTGTATCAAAGTTTATAATGTAAAAGAATGATGAAATAATCTAATTAATTTCCGGTGTCATTTCACATATTGCTTTCAAGTTAAAAATGCAATATTAATAATGGTTTGCAGTTTAATAAAATATTTCTATGTCCTATTAACTCCTATATCAGCTCGTTATAAAAGAAACTTTTTTATCAAATAGCTAAACTTCAAAAGATTTCAGCTTTGATCTGAAATGAAAAAATGAGGTTCATTCCATTTGTACTGAATAACCTCGCTCGATTTTAGAGAAAGACAGTTGTCTGTTACAGCCTTTCTGTCCCCAAATACATTCAAACTGAAGGAAAATACAGAGGGGAGAAGAATATTGGAAAGGTAATAAGAAAATCAAAGATATAGCTTGAAGACTCATAAACTCAAAGCTAGACCCTGCTGGAACTAGAAGGGACCAAAGAGATCTGCTCCAACCCTCTCATTTTACAGGTGATAAGACTGAGACTTACTCACAGAAATTAGGTTAATTGCCAAAGGGCATCCAGTGAATTAATGATGGGCCCAGAGCTAGAATTCAAGCTCCCCTGATTCCTAGTCAAAGAAATGTTTCAAAATGGAACCTGACTTTGCTATTCCATTCTACTAGTTTCTGCAAGCACTTACCCAGAGGGTTAGTCCTATTTATAGGCATATAACAAAGTGTCCTGTACGGGAAAGAACTCTTAATTTCCAATCAGAAGCCCTTTGTTCAAATTCTGGCTGGTTCACTATCTATTTCATCTTGAGCAGACCACTGAATTTCCTTGATGCTTATTTTTTTCATCTACAACATAGAGAGAATACATTGTACACTACTAACCTCATAGAGGAATCATAGGGATCAAATTGGGTAAGGTACAAAAAGTACTTTGCAACTAAAAAATACTAAATACATCATTATTATTATTATAGAGGTGCTACAAGATCTCCACTATCCCTTTACCTGGCAATAAGTCTATTTCCCAATTATTTACTCTGTCACTTTCACCTTTTAAATCAACTATTTGACTCAAAGAAGAAAGCATTATTATTATTATTAATTCATAGGATCATAGATCCAGAGCTAAAAGAGATCATCTACACTAACCTTTCCATCTTACAGATGAGGAAACTGAAGCCCAGAGAAGTAAAATAACTTGTCCAAGGTGACACAGGTAAAAGTGACAAAGATAACAATTTAATCCAGATTCTTTGATTTCCCAACACATAATCTTTCCATTGCACTAAAAAAAAAAAAAAAAAAAAAAAAAAAAAAAGTCTGGAATCTCTTCTTTTGTTGTTGTTCAATTGCTTCTCATTTTCTGTGATCCCATTTTAGTTTCTGTTGTTGTTGTTGTTGTTTGTTTGTTAAGAAAGTAACTGGAATGGTTTGCTATTTCCTTCTCCAACTCATTTTACAGATGAGTAACTGAGAAAAATAGGAATAAGTGATTTATCCAGGGTCACACAGCTAATTAGTGCCTGAGGCTAGGTTTGAACTCTTGAAGCTGATTCTTCCAGATTCCAAGCCCAGTGCTTTTATCTGTTTCTCCTCCTACCTGCCTCAGGGTCTTCTCTAGCCTTCCTTCATTAGGGCTTTTGTTCATTTGTTGTTAGACCAGTTGTCACCTAGAAAGGCTGAGAACCCCAACCTGAGATTTGTACAGTAAAACCCAAACTCTGAAGTTTGAGCCAGTCCCTCTCTCCCACACTCCCATCGCCCATGTCCAGTACAAAGCTCAAGACTTACATAAATTTCACATTTAAGAAATAGGGTGGAAAATGAGCAAAAAACAGCAACAAGAAAACAATTTGATGCTAGAAATCTATTATGATGAAAGGAAAGATCAAGACACAAATTCAAAAAAAAAACAAAAAACAATAAAGTTAAAACAGCTATAAACAAAACCTCAAAGAAAAAAAGTGAATTTGATCCACACCTAATAAGAATTCCCAGAAAGGCCAAAATTATTTTCAAATCAAATAAGAATGTAACAAGAAATAGTAAGTAAAGAAATTAAAACAAAGGAAGAAAATTATGAAAAGACAATTAACAACTTGATGAAAGAGGCACCAAAAATACTGAAGAAAATACCTGAAAAACAAAATTGGACAAATGGAAAAAAAAAAAGGTATATAAATTCACTGATAAAACTCACTCCTTGAAAACTGGTTAGATAAATGAAAAAAAGAGTTATAAAATCTCAAAATATAAAAGTTATTTAAAGAAAATAATTTCTTAAAAATTAGAAATGGGCAAATGGAAGCTAATGACTTTATAAATCATCAAGAAACCATAAAAACAAAGCTAAAGAATGAAAAAAATTAAAGGAAATATAAATGTTTAATTGAAAAGGCAACTAATCTGGAAAATAGATCAAAGAGAGATAATTACAAAATTATTAGATTGTCTGAAAGCTTTATTAAGAAAAGAGACTAGACATCATCTTTTTTTTTTTTTGGGGGGGGGGCACAGGGAGGCAGGCAGGCAATTAGGGTTAACTGATTTAATCAGGGTTAACCAAGCAGTAAGTGTCTGAGGTCAAACTTAAACTCAGGTCCTCCTGATGTTAGGTGTCATCTTTCAAGATATTGTCTGATATCCTTGAACCAATAAAAATTACATTCAGTAAAGGGCAGTGGAAGCACAGATTAAAAGTGAATTAGAAACTTAAATAATCTAATCCTAAACAATGAAGGGTCTAAGAACAAATCATAGAAACAATCAATAATTTCATTAAAGAGAATGTCAATAATGAGATATTTCAAAGCAGTACATATGGGGAAATTTCTTTCTTTAAATATTTTTTTTTTTAAAAGATCAGATCAATGCACTGGGCATGCATTTAAAAATTAGAAAAAGAACAATTTTAAAATTCCTAATTAAACACCAAAATGGATATCCTAAAAATCAAAGGAGATATTGATAAAACTGAAAATGAAAGAAAAAACCCAGAAACCCATAGAATAAATAAAACAAAGTGTTTTTTTTATGAAAAAAAAATAAAATAAATAAATTATTGGTTAATTTGATTTTTTAAATGAAAGAAGAAAACCAAATGACACAAACATGATTTTAATAGCTAAACTGGGGAGAATAAGTACAGAAGAAAAAACAACTATAGACCAATTTCCTTAATGAATATTAATGCAAAGAGAAAGAGAGAGAGAGAGAGAGAATACTAGCAGACATTATACTATGAAAAGGATGGATTTATACCAGGAAAACAGGGTTGGTTCAATATTAGGAAAACTATCAACATAATTGACTATATCTATAAATAAAATAACAAAAACCATAATTATCTCAAGAGATACAGAGAAAGCCTTTTTCAGCATACAATGCAAAACTTTAGAAAGGATAGGACACAATGGAACCTTTCTTAAAATGATTAGTCATATCTCTCTAAAACCAAGAGCAAGTATTATCTGTAATGAGGATATGCTTTATGACTTTCCAATAAGATCAGGAATTAAACAAGAATGTGCATTATAATGACTTTTCTCTAATATTGTACTAGATATGCTATCTATAACAATAACAAAATAAAAATAAATTGAAAGAATAAAAATAGGCAGTGAGAAAACAAAACTATCCCTCTTTGTAGCTAATAGGATGGTATATTTAGGAAACACTGGATAATCAACTAAAAATTGTAAAAACAATTAACTTTAGCAAAATTTCAAAATATAAAATAAATCCATAGAAGTCATCAACATTTCTATGTGCTACCATCAAAATCCAGCATTGAGATAGAAAGAGAAAGTGATTGCTGAAAATATAAAATATTTAAGAGTCTACCTACCAAGACAAATCTAGACATTACATGAACGCAATTACAAACACTTTTCACAAAAATAACTACAGATCTAAACAATTGGAGAAATATTAGTTGCTCATGCTGAGGCATCATAATAAAAATTATAATTCTGCCATGTTCATTTATTTATTCAGTATCATTACAAACTACCAAAATTATTTAATAGAACTAGAAAATAGTAATAAAATTCAACTGAAAGAACAAAAGGTAAAAATTATCAAAAGAAGCAATGAAAAAAAGTGAAAGAAAGTGGCTTAATAGTTTCAGGTTTCAAACTATATTACAAAATAGTAATTATCAAAACAATCTGGTATTGGCTAAAAAAAAAATTGAGGGATGAATCAGTGGAATAGATTAATCTGGGACAAAAATTACTAGCAAAACTGGAAATCAGTTTTACAGAAATTATACATAGAAGTTAAGAGGAGTTTGGCCTAAGAATATATGTGGACAGGTTCTTTGAGCAAGGAATAAAGTCTTATATTCATTGGAGACTAGGTTAAAAAAGGAAATAATTGTAGTAGATGTCTGAATATTCTGAGAAAAGGACAAGAAAGCATGGGGCATTTCTATGAAAGTCTCTTTTTTTTCAATGATGTATTAGCCAGATCTTTAGATAAAAGAGTCAGTAATAGAGCTGTTGTGAAAAGATTGAGGAGAGATGAGTTCTAGAAAAGCCACAATAGAAAGTGAGTGAAAAAATCAATTAGGAAGTTTTGTAGCAGAGATTATTTTGGGAGCAAGAGATGAGATGTCCAATGAGGTCATTTTTACCTCTAAAATTCTTTGATTCAGTGATTCCCCTCAACATCCTGAGACTCCATTTAATTTATAACTAACCATTCTTGGTTTCTAGTGTCTTCCGCCTACCCTTTTAAAGCCAACATTCTATTATTAATAAACTCCTCATCATTATTTATTTCTTTCTCTTAAATTACTTCCGTTTATTAGCACTTTTTAAAACCTGGCTTTCTCTTGAGGACCTCATCACACTATTGTTCACAGACTTCACCTTCTCCTACACAAGATCAGGTTGAAAAATGATAGATAGATTCATAAATTTCAAGCCAGACAGAACCTTAGAGTCCATTAAGTAAAACTCTCATTTTACAGATGGGGAAACTAAGATTCAGAGAGGGTAAATATATTTTGCACAGCTAGTAAATGACTGACAGAATTTGAACAAAGATCTTCCTATCTTCCAGCATCATATCTAATGATACTTCTCCCCCAGGAACTCCTTTCAGATCTCACTTCTGCCATGATCACTCATCTACATTTCCTCCTCTGAAGTTTACCATGCAACTGTATCTCCATCTAGATATTTTTTTTGTATCATCTAAATCTTCCCCCAATAATTACAACTCGAAAACAAATTTTACCCTACCATTACATCCCACCATTTCCCTCCTATTCAATTGAATTCATATCAGCAATCTAACATCTTGCACTTTCATTTCTTCAATCTTCTCAAATCCCATGAACTCCATCTCTGCTGTCAAACAATCAAATATTAAGCTATCTATTATGTACTAAATACTGTGCTAGGTGATGAGAATATATACATATATATAGGAATAATAATTCAATACCTATTCACAATGCATTATAATTGAGGGAATAATAAGTACATGCTAAAATATATACTGTACAAATATAAAAATGAATCAATAAACAAAAATATATACAAAGTATTTAATTACAAGAGAGTTTGGAAGATTAAGTGCTAACAAATTGCAGAAGATGTGACTTGAACTTAAAGAAAGAAAGGAAATCTATAAGGCCAAAGTAAGAAGAGAGGATGTTCCAGACATCAGGGATGGCCAGCAAAAAGTAATGGAGTATCCTGTAGGGTGGACAGAGAAAAGTCAGTCTTTCTGAACCACAGAATTTAGGAAAGATACCAATGTCTAAATAAAATGGAAGTAGAGATTGGGGCTAGATTGTTCAAGTCTTTAAAAACTAGATAGTTTTTTTTTTTCACCTTTCTTTCCTTTCTCCCTTCCTTCCTTTACTTCCTTCTCCTTCTTTCTCTTTCTGTTTTCTTTTCTTTCTTTCTTCTGAGTAAGTTAATATAGGTATTTATTAAATACCTATTATAGGCAGGCTCTATGCTAAGCGCTTAAGTGTAACCCTGATTTCCTTGTACATTGAAGGATCTTTGGAACATACCCAGTTAACTTAGAACTAAACAAATAAGAGAGAAAGGACTATCTTTTCCCCACTCTCCTTCTTTAACTCACTTTCAAGTGAGAATGGAAGGTATTATTTGTCCTCAGTTTCAGGTGCCAGAAATTATACCCACGGGACCTAAGTTTTCAAGTCATGGTGATGCTAGAGCCAGAGTTTCAGAATGATGCACCTTGGAAGTCCTTAGAAAACAAGGTGTCTGAGACTTAAACCTGGGAGTGGGGGTAAAGTACACAGCTGAAACTATGCTCTTAGGACCAAGCTAAATTATGAGCCTAATCCCCTTTCCCTTCCCAGAGACTCAGATGTAAAGGGGTAGAGGATGTTAGGGAAGTAAGATGTCATGTTTCTGATTATACCTTTTAAGGTAAATATTCTTTTACGAAAAATCCTATCTTGCAAAAAAATAAAGATATAAGAAAATCCCTGTCCTCAAAGATCTCACAATCCATTTGAGAGAAACAATATATTAAAAATCTGAAAAAGTGGAGAGTAGGAATTGGGAGGTATTCAATACAACTGGGATAGGAAATAATGATGTGTCTGCCCTGGATACCCTCCCTAAATAATGGAGGATCTGGGAGGAGCTCTCTGATGTCTAGCCTCCTCTCTGATCAAAAAGAGGACAGAGACCTAGGTATATAGGACCGAGGCAGGAGTAGGTGAGGCCAGTTGGGAAACTGTCATAATAATCTAAGTGAGAAATGATGAGGTCCTGACCTAAGGTAGTAGTTCTGAGAGTAGAGAAAATGAGTTATGTTTAATATATGTAATGAAGGCAAAAATGACAAAATTTAGCAGCTGTTTAGATACAGGAGGTGAGGGAGAATGACCCACAATAGTGGTCACAATTTAGACATTTCTTTCATTAAGTGCTGGAGTCTGTGGATACAAAAACTGTAGAAGATGGGGGGTGCCAGCAATGTCAATACAGAGCACAGTTTGAAGAGTGAGATAAAGGGTGGTAGGGGTAAATGGAGCAGCACTGCCTCTGAATAGTATCTGTGTGACCGTAGACAAGGCACCTAATTTCTTATTTGTAAAATGAGGACATTAGAGTAGAGAAGCACTGAGGCCTTTACTACCTATAATAGGATGTGCTGTAATTTATAAGTATGGCCATTAGTGCAGAGAAGTATAAGGTTCTAAGGAAGCAACAGGACTCCCCAAAGTAAATAGCTTGTTTTCCCATACTACTTACATCTCTGCTTCCAAGCATAGCCAAAACTTCTGCTTCCAAGATTTTGAGCTATGAGCTCCATTTCATTTCAAGGAGATACCTCTGCCACCTGTGAATCCTTCACTTGCTCTGATCCTAATCCCAACCTATTAAATAATACTGGCAGAAATCCAGGAATGCCTCAATAGAATAAAAAATCCTTGAGGATAGGAATTGCTTTGTTTTTGTCTTTGAAGTCAAACACTTAGCATATTGTTTCCGCACATAATAGGAAGGAAGGGAGGAAGAGAAGAAAGAAGAAAATATGGGAAGGAGGAAGGAATTACTAAGAACTCACTATGTTCCAGACACTTTTTCAGCCATAATAAATGTATATTGACTAGCTTCTCCTTTTGAATATTTTCCCCCTCTGGGTTTTCACAGCACTTCTGCATCCTGATCCAGATTCTCCTCCCACCTATATAACTGTTCCTTCTATTTCCTTTGCTTACTCATCTCCACATCATATCTCTTAATTATGGGTAGATCCTTGATCTCATCTCTCTATCATAAGTTTTAATCTGAGTGTCCCTCCCAGGTTTTATTTAGTTCCACATTACTGACCCCCCAGTTTGTTATACATTTTCTTCTTTCTCTGAGATAACAAAGGACAAACAGCAACGTCTGTGAGTAAAGCTGGCCTGGAACAGATCAGTCAGAAGAATCTTTCCTTCCTTCCTTTCTTTCTTCCTTCCTTCCTTCCTTCCTCCCTCCTTCCCTCCCTTTCTCTCTTTTTTCTTCATTCCTTTCATCTCTCCTTCCCTTTCCCTGTTCACATAAGGTATCAAACCCTTATCTACAAATGCTCTTAAAAGCATTTTTTTTCTTTTGCACTTTTGAACCCTCCCAAAATATCTTGGAGTTTACAAGCTAGAAACTTTCCAGAAAGCTGGTTCTTTCTTAAGAACCAGACCTTGAACCAAAACCAATTTGATTCTAATTGGTCACCAATAAGTCCTAGGACAAGCTCCATTTGGTCCAGATTGACTCAGATTGAATGTAAATAGCAGTCATCTCTGCTTTGGATAGAAATGGATCTTGCCCTTCTAGATTCCTTTATTTATTTATATTTCTTTGGACTAGGTGAAAGGAGATTCTTTGCCTTCATTACTACCTACCCTTAATCACTGAATAAGTACAGCTTCAGTCAGACCAAAACCCGTTGGAAGACCTTATCTTAAAAAGACCAAGGTTTCCCATTTCATCCAGGGCCATCTCCACTGTTCCTGATCTATATTTGGTCACTGGATCCAGATAACTCTGGAGGAAAAAGTGAGGCAGGTGATCCTGTACAGTACTCCATCACTTAAATTCAATTTGCTTGCATGTCATGGCATCACCTCCCTGGTGACATGGATCTCTTTGAAAAGGAAGGACAAATAACAATATTTTCTACTACTATAATGTTAGATAGATTTATTTTGAATTTAAGTATAAACTTAGAAAATCAAAATTAATTTGTTTCAAATGTTAGTTTTTGATGTACCAGAGCATTTCCAATTCAAAAACTATGTTATTCTGCTTCTACTGTGCATTAGATATTAGGAATACAAAAATGAAAAGAAACATAAATCCTTTCGTTAAGAAGCTTCTGATCTAGTGAAGAAATACTTTCAATTCAATGTAATTAAAGATTTATTAAAACATTTACTAAATGCAAGGCAATGAATTAGTGAGAATATAAAGGTGGAGAATGACAATCTCTTTTTTCAAAGACTCTGTAATGTAAAATAGTATGATATGTATACAATAATTATGATGCAAAGTAAAACTGAGAAGAGCAGAGGTGAGAGCCAAAAAGCTGTATAAAATTTGAAGAAGAGAAGGTCATCTAAGGAATCGGGAAAGCAAGAGATGGAATAAATTCCAGCTCAGTGCCACAATGGATAAAGAACTGACTCTGGTGTCCAGAGTTCAAATTTGGTCTCAGACAGTAACTACTCAACCCTAAAAAAAATCACCATCTCTTTTATCTCAGTTTCCTCATCTATAAAATGATGATAATAATAGTAACTATCTCCCAGGGTTGTTGTGAGGATCAGATGAGATTATGTCTATAAGATGTTTTTAACAATGCCTGAAACACAGTAAGCATTATGTAAATACTAGCTATCATAATAATCATTATGATTCAAGTACATGAGACAGTCTTCACCAATGCCTAGAGATAGGAGAAAGAAGGATTGATTTGGACAGCCTTTAGGAGTTCAGTTTTCCAGTATACAAAAGAATGTCAAGTAAAACAAGGTATATTAGGATGGATTGTAGCAAGTCTTAAGTGCCAACTAAGAAATTTGTATTTTGAGCATCAACCCTAAAATCAGGAAGACCAGAGTTCAAATCTGACCTCAAACACTAAACACTCCCTAGTTGTGTGAGCCTGGACAAGTTATTTAACCCCAATTGCCTCAGCAAAAAAAAAAAAAGCAAGCAAGAAAGAAATTTGTATTTTATCCCACAATCAATGGCCAGCCACTGGATATTCTTTAATTTTATTTTTAATTTATGTAATAAAAAAAAGCATTTCAATAATATAGTACAAGAAAAAAGATAATTGCATAGGAAACTAAATCTACTGTGTAAGACTTGCTATTCCTTTCAAAAAACAAAATTGCCATATAAATTTCTTTTTTTTTCTTCCCTCCCCATTACCCTAAAGATGGTTACTATTAGACACGAATAGGTATAGGTATGTAGATATAAACATACATACACATATACATATATGTAAAATTATTATAAACATTTATTTATCAATTCTTTTTCTGGATGCAGATAGTGTCTTTTTTCAACGTCCTTTTTAGTTAATTTGGGTATTTATAATAGCAAAAATAATTTGTTCAAAGTTATTGCTAAAACAATATTTCTATATATACAGTGTTCTCTTGGTTCTATTTATTTTGCTCTTCATTATTTCATGCAAGTCTCCATTAAAAAAAATCATTGAGCTCATCATTCCTTAGAATACAGTAATAAGCACAGTTGTAACATGGGCAGACATTCATTAGGAAACATTTTTGTATTTGTTCCCCTTATTTCTCCCGCTCCCAACACCCTGATAGATTGGAGCAGGTAAAGTTTGGTATTTTCATGCATTAGAGAGGCTATTCAAGCTTATAAAATCTCACCAACACAACTTTCAAGATCTATACATTGGCCATTGGTCTCACCTACATATCAACACAAAGTATGTTAAAGGAACACCAATAAACAACACGAGAGGGCAAAGCCTTCAGGAAGGAAATTGCATTAAAAACAAAAACACAATAACTGCACCAACATCTCTGATAGCATGACTCCTGCTCATTCTACAAAGTTCTCTGGGTTACAGGCTGACTCCTGCTCCTGGCTTACAATTTCTATCTTCACCCATTGTATTAAATGCTTCCAAGAAACTGGCTGTGATCTGGGTCCCTATTTAACAACAGTACATTATAGTATACCTCCTTTTTCCCTAGAAGGGGATTTCCCATTCTGTTTGGTGAGTTCCCAAATCTCTGATATGCATTGACCTCCTATGGAGTACCTGGTAGTGTCTTATCTTACCTAACATCTAGTAAGGTTCTTAGTTGCAGGAGTTGATCTTATTTCTCTTCCTAGATCTTAGAGTAGTAGAATAAAATAGATTTAATGTCAGGAGAGATCAGCATTGGAATTCTGACTCTGACTCATGCCAATTCATGTAAGCCACTTTGTAAAAATGGATATAATAAAACTGACATTATCCATCTCACAGAATTTCTGGGAAGAAATGACTTTGCTAACTTTAAGGTACTATATAAATGAAGAAATAGTAATTAACTACCTGGATTTTCTATTTTCTTTCTTCTATATTAAATTTTCCTCAAAGTTTAAAATATTTGTACAGAAAAGCAACAGAAATTACCTCTGTAAAAGGCCTGGAGAGACTTACACGAACTGATGCTGAGTGAAATGAGCAGGACCAGGAGATCATTATATACTTCAACAACAATACTAGATGATGACCAGTTCTGATGGATCAGGCCATCCTCAGCAACGAGATCAACCAAATCATTTCTAATGGAGCAGTAATGAACTGAACTAGCTATACCCAGAAAAAGAACTCTGGGAGATGACTAAAAACCATTACATTGAATTCCCAATCCCTATATTTATGCACACATGCATTTTTGATTTCCTTCACAAGCTAATTGTACAATAATTCAGAGTCTGATTCTTTTTGTACAGCAAAATAATGTTTTGGTCATGTATACTTATTGTGTATCTAAGTTATATTTTAATATATTTAACATCTACTGGTCATCCTGCCATTTAGGGGAGGGGGTGGGGGGGTAAGAGGTGAAAAATTGGAACAAAAGGTTTGACAATTGTTAATGCTGTAAAGATACCCATGTATATATCCTGTAAATAAAAGGCTATTAAATAAAAAAAAAAAAAAAAAAAAAAAAAAAAAAAAGAAATTACCTCTGTAAAATCAGTCTTTTATCTAATTTTGTTATTTTGGCTTTTCCTGAAAATGTGGGTTATAGGCAAATAACTGTTCTTACTAATGTTTTCTTGTTGTGAAACTGAGTACATAGGAATTGGAAAGTGAAAATAGTAACTAAAAGTTATTAATGTTGGTTCACGTTTTCTCTCTCCCTGAACTGCACTAACTAAATCTATCTATTATAATATAATGTGGTTGGGCACATTTATCAAAGAAAATGGAATTACATGAGGAGTAGCCTGTCAGAGTCAAACTTTTGCATGTGACAAATATTGAAGGAAGTTTTTCCCCTGGTACAAGGGAAAACAGTGGCTAAGTTCTGTTTTGTTTCTTAGAGTTTTGTTTGTTTGCTTGTTTTTGTTTTTTGTAAAATAGGTTTCACAAGAGATTAAATATTAGGTCTTCACTGTTGAGTCCTTTCTTATCTATTGCATGATAATTTGATGATAATGTTTTGGTTCCTGCTCCTGAAAGCTGAACTTGGCATTTACAGTACATCATGTTAGCCAGGAAAGAACATTCACTGCATGGAGAAATGTGACATACGTTCGTAGGCATTTTGTATTTCTGATTCATTCAAGCATTGCCTTTTTCTAGTGGCTTTCTTAGATGTGTTTGTGAGCACCCATGGGATAAGAAGCAACTTGGACAGGGAGATCTGAAGACCCTGTCATTTTGTGACTTTAATAGGATACTGGGAAAAACAAAATATTTCCAGATCTGGTTACTCAAAGTTCAACTCTACAAAACCAAAAAAAAAAAAAAAAGGAAGATCAAGACAGTGATGATTTAAAGTCACATATAGTATGATCTTTATTTTATGTATGCAAACATTGACAGTCAACACGGTATAGTAAATAGAGGGTTGGTCTTTTAAGTTAACATCTTACCTCTCATATGGTAGCTGTGTGATTATGGGCAAATAACTTCACTCTCAGTGACCGAGGAAACTCTTTTTAAACTATGTTTCCCCAGAAGAAATATGAACTCCTGGAAAGCAAAACTGTTTTGCCTTTCCCTAGCTCATAGTATAGTATAATACCTAGCACATAGTAGACATATTATTAAATGTTTATTGATTGATCAATTGCTAATGGTTATTGATCTGTTTGGTTACAGAGAGTTTCCATATTTGGGGAGTTACCTATACAAATAAATCACAGATCAAAAAAAATGTAAATTTTGATTTTCTTCTCCACAGCAAAAGTTGATTAACATAGATTATGTGCTTTGCTAAAACCATCAACCACAAAGGGAGTGGAGTAGAGTGGCTGGGAATTAAATAAAGCTAAAGATTGTATTTGCCAAGGTATGAAAGTTCTGTGGATCTGTGTATTTTGACTATTATATAGAGACAAATGCTCAATTATTAGTAGAAAATCTACAGATCCAGTTCAGGAAAGCATCAGCATAAGCATTAAGTCGGCATTACTGAGAATGAGTATATATTAGAAACAATAGGATGCTGATTATAGAGGCCTGACTGTGTGAGCTATCTGGTTTAGTCACTCCTCAGTATTCCTTCTCAACTCACTTGCCTCTCAACATGTGTCCAGGCTGGATCTATTTATTTTGCTGATTTTTTATGAATCCAGCTTTTTATCTTGGGATTGATATATACAGTTTCCTGAGTCACATACACTCCTTGCTTCATCTCATTTGTACTAGTGGCCCACTAAGTCAATCAATGGTCCAGATCCCTATCAGAGTCATGCTGCTAATTTGCCAGAAAGGTGGAGAAGGACAGCAAGGCAGCTCCCCCAGATATGCCTTGCCTTTGCAATTGGATGCACAAGAACAAAAATTTCCAACAGACTTAAAACATGAAACGGCAGGTCTCTGGTGCCCCCTTCACTACAGTCCACTAGTCAGTGGGTAGGTAGCTTTGGTTTTCTAACACAGGAACCAGACTCAACTTCATGAATATTTCAAAATTAAGATGGCAAACTGACTTCACCAACACAGCAAGCAAACCCACAGCGCTGAGGCTCTGAACCAGAGTTGAGACTCGACATATGTATGCACTTCTGAGAACCCACATGTCGATTTCTGCCCTTGTTAGTCCCTGATGCTGCTGCTACCACCACTGGTATTCAGGCCTCGAATTTCACGGCCATGAGCTCCAAGGGGGCTGTGGTTATTATTACAGTGTTTGCTGGAGCAAACATCATAATTGAGGTTATCCTAAATTACTCCCTGTTTTAAGTTGCTCATACCTCCACCAAAAATTTATCCTTTGGGACTAAAAAGGTTCACATTGCAGACCAGCCATGGATTTTTATGGAAAGATTAAGTAAAATACACTCAGCTGCGTGTGAGTTTCAAAAGCACATTGTTCTGATTTGAAAAGCAATTGAAAAATCTTTTTTTTTTTTTTTGGTACAGAGAAAATGACTGGACTTTAAAACTTTCCATGTGCCTAGTTTTTGGTAGTGGAAAAATTTCACGCATAATGTAGAGACAAAAAAAAAATATTTAAAGTGATTTAAGAAAACCTCCAAGAGCACATTCAGTAAAAAAATAAAATAAAATAAAATAAATTCATCTAGGACAGGAGTATCCCAGCCAAGCCAATATGTTTCTCCCAGGATTTTCTTTTGTTCTTTATTCTGTCCTCCTCTTTCTAACTTATTGAAATTCTTCCATACCCATCCTCATCCCACTTCAATGATGTTCCCCACCTACAAAGAAGGATTCCAAACATGAAGGCACAGGGGGAGAGAGGAGAAATTTTTGAAACCTGGGAAAATGTGACAATTTTGTTGCAAAAAATGAAGCCCAGATGTTCATATTTAAGGAACTAACAGGTGAGCTGACCAAAAAGCAGTCAAATTATACCACTGAGGAGTTTTCTTCTGCTATTCTCCCAAACAAAAATAGAAATAAATGCAAGTCAGGTATCCAAAACTATTTTTAATTTTGTATCTGAGATCTGTTATTACTGCTGCATGATAAACTCTTATTTCTATTATAATACTACTATAGTCTAATTTTAGTATACATATATGTATTGCATACACACACATTAGGTATATACATATATCTAGATGTTTCTTGTGTATATTGAATATGCATACAAGTGAGGTTATATATAGACATATATATTACATATATGTTTTATTATATATAAATATAAATTCTCAAACTACCATTTATAAAACATAATGCCATTATTCAAACTAAACAACATGCAAGAATATTGTAGAAATGAGAGTCAAATGAATAGTAAACATAGATCTAAATTAAGAATTCAAAATATTAATTTTGGTTACCTGAATTAAGTTATTTCTTCATCTACTTTAATGAACAGCAGAAGAAAACTCCCTTATATCATAATATGTGTGTGGACGTACATATGCTTATATATATATATATATATATGTGTGTGTGTGTGTGTGTGTGTATATATATGTATATACAAATGCACATACATAAATCTATTTTACCAATATCCATTTATATATAATACATATCATCTAATTGTTGATGCAAACTGCATATAGTATTATTTTAAGAAATAAGTCAAATATAACAATAGCCATGGATCTCAAATTAAAAATTCAAAATATCAGATTACATACAATATGCATATACACACATGTATATATGTGTGTATACACAGATACATGAGTGTATATGTAGTTATATGTGTGTATATGTATATATCTTTAAAAAGAAATTACTCCATTTCACTAGCATTCTCTCTCTGTCTGTCTCCCTCTCTTCTCTCTTTCTCCTCCCCTCTCTTTCTCTTGTTTCTGTCTCTGTCCATCTGTCTCTTTCTGATTGTCTCTGTCTCTCTGTTGCTGTCTCTCTCTGGGTGTCCCCTCAACTTCTTCAACACTTCAGGTGGAATCCTTTATCTCTGGGGTTTCCTATGCATGGGAGGCTGAGGAGTGAAGAGAGAGGTAACTTTCTTTACTTTAGTTGCATAGTGACTGCTCCCATGCTGTGGCTAGAGAGCCCAGCCACCTAAACTTGAGCTTAGATCTCTGGCTACCTTTTCTATTTTGTGCTTTTTAATAAATCTAATTACATATATATGCACAAACACATACAACACACATATATAATATGATGTATGTATTACATATATTATATCTATATAGGTATACATATATATGCATGTATATATATATATAGTACTCATATAATATATAAATGTGTGTGAAATATTATTAGATCTTCTAACCTGAAATTCATGAGACTGTCTCCAAACTCTGAACATGCCCATTTGGGGACCATTGCTCAGAAATGGTTTCTATTGTTAAGTTTATAGATGTAAGTGTATGCCTGTATCTATTTAAGGATGTTTCCTATGTAATAACATGGCTTCTTCATGAAAGGAATAATTTCATTTTAAATTAACAACTTCTTGCTTCTTCCTAGAGATCTGAGACACAATAAACATTCAAGGAATATGAATCTTATTAAACTGAATCATCTGAAAAATTTGTAAATAAACTTCCTTAGTCTTCACAATTACATTTGCAGTTAAGGTCACAGAACATTTAAGGTACAATGTTCACTACCCTTCATTTTAAATATAAATAAACTAAAAGACTAGTTCAAGTTCACATGAGCACAGTGAGGATCCAAGTTTCCTCTACTGTACTTTGCTGATTTCTCACTGTTGGAGAAGCTAGAACTCTTGTATAGTCTTAGCATGCTTCTTCTTTTTATGTCCTTCTAACACATCACAAGTGCTTGTGTGTAAATAGTTGTACAAAATGAAACTTGATGGGCAACAGGTAACATGATGCAGAGGGTTGAGATATTTGTGTAAGTAAACCAGGGAAAAAGCCCAATTAGGTCATTTAGGAAAATGCAAAGTATTTGCTGGAATTATCCAAAGAATTTCTTTATCCCTCTTTGCTTTTCATTGATGATGGATGGCTTGTTATACAAACACACACACACATACACACACACACACACACACACACACACACGAGGCAGCATAGCATAATGTATAGAGTTAACCTTAGAACCAGGAAAGACAAGGACTGCCTCTGACATAATAATTGCTAGTATTTATATAGTATCCATTATGAGCATAGTCTCATTTGATCCTCACACAACAACCCTAAAACAGAGGCTAAGTGAAATTTGTGTTCTTGTTCTGTCTCCACTGACTTTTCACGATCTGTGGACCATAGCATACCAATGTTATTCAAAGGATTTATTTGACAAAGGTACTAGAGTACTTTCCATTTCCTTTTTTAGTGGATTAAGGCAAGTGGAAATTAAGTAAATTGCCCAATCACATAGCTCGTAAGTGTCTGAAGCCAGATTTGAACTCAGGTTTTCCTGACTTCAGGTCCAGTGCACTGAACTACTTAATTATATACTAACTGTATGACTTGCTCAGCAACAATGTGAGTATAAATTATAGAGAAGGTGCTATTAATTTGCATTCTAGGAATTTTCTCTTTCAAAATTTCCTAAACCAAGGAAAGTCTAAATCTAGAACCGTGCTTTCTCTCTTCGTCTCTCTCTATCCATCTCTGTCTCTTTGTCTCTTTCTGTCTCTCTGTCTCTGTCTCTTTCTCTCACTCTGTTTCTTTCTCTGTCTCTGTCTTTGTGTGTATATTTCTGCCTCTGTTTCTCTCCCTGATCTGTCCAACTATGCCAATACTTCAGCAAATCTATTTCATGAACAACTCTCCAATTCTGCAAATCGCAATCTATAACTTCTTATTCTTGTTTTACAAAATGATTGTTGTTTCCCTCACATAAACCCTTCACAGAAGATACACTGACTTTCTGACTCCAAAGTAAATTTCTATCCACTTTGTCACACTACTTCTCTCATATATTGGTAGCTGTCTCTGTATTATGTATAGAGAGAAACCATCAGAAAAAGAGAAAATATGCAAAGATATAGAGAATCAGAGACACACAGAAACATGTGGGATAGAGAGACAGAGAGAGAGACAAGAGGTAGAGAGAGAGAGAGAGACAAAGAGACAGGGAGAGAGAGAGACAGGAAAAAAAAGACAGAGACAGAGGGAAAGAGAGAATTTTTTAAAAATACATTGCAGATAATAGCTCTTAAGTGGGCAAATAAATGATGCAGTGCCTGGACACTTATCTGGCCTCAGACACTTAATTAGCTGTGTGATTCAAGGCAAGTCCCTTAAACTTGTTGGCCTCAGTTTCCTCATCTGTAAAATGAGCTGGTGAAAAAATTGACAAACACTCCAACATCTTTGCCAAGAAACACCAAATGACATCATTAAATACCAAGAACAACTGAATATAGGAAAGCCACTAAATTTATTATTGGTGGCACTGTTTGAAAAGATCCTGATGTCACTCATTGCTCATTGTGATTCAAATTTATTTAATGTTGCATCTATGACTAGTACTGTTCTTTTTGCTTAGACATCCCATGATCCTAAAAGCTCACTAGAAAAATTGGTCATATAACTTAAAACATAAGTCTCAGAAACTTTGCATTCCTATATAAAATGTTCTCCAAAGGACCACAAATTCCATAAAAGAAACATTGCCCTTACAGTCAATGTGTGTTTTGTAGCATTTTATTGTATAAAGCTCATGACCTCACTAAACTCATACCTTTTTTGGTCTTACTCCTCCCTAAATAGTCTTAGAACATCATACACTTCAGGCATGACTGTTGGAGATATATTCTTTAATCAGAGATCTCAATTACTGATTTCACTAAATACTTCCCTACTTGAGTCAATTCTCCTTCCAAGAGAATTGTAAACCTCAAACAAATGTCTTTTATTAAGCAAAACATAAATTATATGTAATAGAGTGTGTGGCTATGTTTCTTTAGAAGGACTGACATAGAATGACTAGAGTCCTGGATGACCTAAGAGGCAGGGACAACTCTGAACCCAACTACTCTACACATCTGTTAAAGGCTCATAGGCATCTCTGGAATTCACATTGGAGAACTGAGCAACAGATGCATTAAGAGCCTCTTAAAAAGTTCTGGGAACACTCTGTTTCAAACTCTTTGATAAGGAATAACACTCCAGAATAAGGGTAGGCTCCATTTGGCATGAAGGAGTAGAAACTCAAAATGGCATTAAGAATTCGGCTGTGTCAGCCCCTATGAGCTTGCCTAACCAAGGACAGGAAAAAATTATTTGAGTAGAGATGCTTCCTGATTTTTTGCCCCATATGTTCCCTGGTGAACAGAACTTCTCATCTTAATCTATACAGCAAAATTGAAGACTTTAGTTCTTAAATCATTAATGTATATCCAAGAAACTTTTATAGATTAGTGTCTGACATCATAAAATCTCCAATGTACCTCTTTTCTCTAGCCTTGCCTTTGCAAGAGAATAAGAAGGTACATAGTGGGAATAAGTAGCTACAACAACAACAATAAAGATACTATTAAATTTGGTTTAATTTTTTGAAGTATGTAAAATTACTACATTATTATATACAAATAGCAAAAATATGCAAAGTTCATTTATATATACATATATATATATATATATATATATTATGTTTGTCCCTATTCAATTATTTTTAACTGTGGTAGTAATTTGATATTTTTAATGATTTAAGCACTTTGAGGGCGACATAGTTGTATTTTTGTCATTGGATTCCATGCTGCCTGACATAGCATCTCATATTTAGTAGGAACTTAATAGATACATGTTTGATCAATAAATCAATCATAGACATGATTAAGTGAAGATCATATACCAGTAAGTGTGTCAATCCTCCCTAGCATTGCAAATGTAAAATCAAGATAGTTCTGCCCCTAAGGAGTTTATAAATTAATGAGTGAAATGAATATTTTCAAACTGTACCCATTGGTGCAGATTATAAACTTATTTTTCTATGATTTTTTCCATGTTTTTAACCCTGTAAGTGTACCATAGAAGATCTATCCAAGGTCCTAATATTACAATATCTCAGAGTTGCCAGAGTACCCCTGCTGTCTCATTTTCCCTACAAGACCCAATTTATTTTCTGGTCACACCCATGCTCAATAATGCTGTACTTCTTAAAAAAAAAAAAAACAAAAAACATGCTACAGACTCTTACATTTACCATGAATCCATCATTCCATTGCTCTGTGAGATGTTTTTAATTTTCATTCTCCTGAAATCATGGTATTTCAAAATTCATATCTATGTAGAATTGGAAGAACACTGACAAATGTCAAAAACAGAGATTTTTTTGAAGCAGTGGGTAATTTGGGATTACTAACTAGCAGTACTGTGCAGTTTCTCCTGAACAGATTTTCCTATTGAAATCTCTCCTAATCTTTTATTCTGAGTCAAATTCATTATCCATGCTCAAAGCTGATTCATGTTGACAGAGAAAGTTGATGAACTGCATGCTATCTTGGCCAATTCATGTTTTTGTTTTTTTTTTTTTCCCCATCCATTTTATTTCTGTTGTATGGATGATCAAATTTGTTTCTTTTACCTTCCTATGGAATTTCTTTAGAAAGTTTTGGGAAACAGGGTTTCATGTGACTCAGGAAAACTTGCTGAAATAAACTTTAAAAATAGTGAAGCAAAAATCAATTGTTCTGTCATTTCCTATATCCTGCCTTCCCTGATGTCCCAGTAAATTGTTTAAGTGAATTGGAATACAAAACTAATTTATGGTTAATAAAAAAACAAAACAAAACAAAACAAACTATTGTTAACAACAATGCAATCAATTTGGTATGTGTTATAACTCATGAGTTTGGAGGTTTTAAATATTGATGACATTGAAAAGAGATCATAACTTAGTTTCAACAACTATTAATACTAAAATACCCTGTGTGGATTAGTTGCTTGATGTCTATCACATTTTCCCTTTCTTGTAAAACTGATTTGCAACTATAATTGTTAATTTGGATTGGTCAATACTATACTGACCTATTTCTCCCATTCAATTTATATACCCCATAAGGGATATGAAATATGTTCTAAAAGAAAGAACTTCTGTGTATATACTTAACAGCAGCATGGGATTCTATTTTCATTTTTATGAACATCTGTAGCTTACTACTCTTGTAAAAAATAGAAGTATAAATTGAGCCCTGCATAAAAATAAAAATAAAAAACACAATGGTAATTTGAATTATGAGAGCTGAGCCTAGAGTTAGAAAGGCAAATCATTTGATACATCTACCTCAGTTTCCTCATCTGTAAAATGGGTATAATAATATTACTTACCTCTCAAAGTTGTCATAAGGATCGAATGACATATTTTGTAATAACATGTGAGATTAGCACAGAGCCTGGTACATAGTATGCACTTAATAAACATTTGTTCCTTTGTAACAGTAAAATAATAAACCTGATCTCCATAAAACACAAGCCAAAATTTGTTTGCTTACTTTGTAGTTGTCCCTTTTGTATTTTTTCACTAAAGGACACCAAAGCATTGTAGCCTAGTCTTTTGGATAAAATTCAAGGCTTTACCCCAAGCAATTTCATTTCCGCAATGTTTCTTCCTCCCATACTTTTAGCTTTAGCTAGTTTTCTACACCAAGCCACAAGAAATAGTCTCTACATTGTGAGGGCAAAGCTCTCCTATTTATCTAGCTAAGCAGAATCAACTAGTAAACAGCTACAAAGTACATCACCACTGTTCATTCAATTATTCTTTCAACAAGCATTTATTAAGCGCCTATGGTATTCACTAATTTAAATTCAGAACATACAAAGATAGAGATTCCCAATTTAGTTTCTGTCCTTGATGAGCTTATTCCAAGTATTCTTTATATTAGAATTTCCTGTTTGACTACATTAATATTTAACCATTTGGGGATTACTCAAGCATCATGGAGGCACCTTATGTATGGATTGATATCCAAATTCTTGTACCCAATTGCCCATATTCTTTTCTATTTTATCTTAGCTATACAACAACTATTAAAACACCGGACTTGTCAAGAAACTCTGAAGAGATGACTTAGTCTTGTACATTCTAATAATAGATAATAAGATTTTTTTTTGATCTTCCATTGGCCACAAACTTTTCTATTAGCTTATGAAATCAGATATTGCCATGCCAATAAACAAACAAGTCATCATTTAGTGAATTTCCCAATGCTGGGTAATTCATTAATTCTAAGGCTAGTAATTTCCCATCTTTCAAAATGGAGATAACAACTTTCCATCTAAATTAAGAGCATTGTTTTAGGTATCAAAAAAAAGCTAATCTTATCTGCACAATCTTTCTAATATTTGCTTTTATCTTGTCACTTTCTCATTCAAAATCTTTATTGTCCCCTATTTATTAACATACAAAGGACATGCCCCTAAAGCCAGCCCTTCAAAGCCTTCCAAACTTGCTCCTAACTACCTTTTCTTGAGTGCTATAATATCTTGGAAAAAACCCACCCAGGAAATCATACTATTTACAATCTTCCATTAGTGAAATATACCTCTCATTTCACTGTTTTACCCAAGCCCTCCCTGCCCCACTCCTGGAAATTTTTTCCTCTTTCCTTTTTTTCAAGGTTCAGTATAGTTACCATCTCATCGTCTAATGCATGAAGCATTCCCAGATTGTCATCCTCCGCAAAAGTCTCTTGTCTGACAGTTGTTAATTTCCAATCCCAGCTGTTAATATCTCCATTCAAGTTAAGGTAGTTACCTGTGAAGTAGAAAGCAATGAGTCAATTCTCATTTATTTATGCTAATGAAAAAGCTTATTATCATGGATAATTGAGATTCCACTTAGTCTATTTGGGAAAGTATCTTTCTTCAGTTGGCCGGAAAACTTGCTTCCAGCAAAATCAATCAACAAACATTTGGTAAACACTTTGTGCTAGACACCCCATTACTGATGTAGAAATAAATATATCTCTGATTTAGTCCCTGCCCTGAAGGAACTTACTTTCTACTATATTCTACATAAAGATTAAAGCCTAGAAACCACCTTTAAGGAAAATCCTCTAGCAGTTGGGTGCACAGGCTGCTAGTCTATCCCAGGTAGCATCCCTTCAAACTTAATCTACCTAGTCAAGGAAAGACTTATACTCTCAGACATTCAGACCATGTCAATTAACTCCAGAGAAATGCTCTAAGATTAGTACAGCAGAGTCAGGTCAGCAGATTCTTTCTAGAAGTAAATGTCAGGTAGCCTAGTATTTTTCTTTTCCCCATTTGCTACTCTTCAATATTCAAACAAGAATTGTATTTCACCAATGTAATTATTCAAGGTACCTATGAGACTTCTACAATGCTTTGTAGTACAAATGTGTTATATGTCCACTGTGCCCGGAATGGGGGGAATGGCACTTTTATCTCTTTAATTCATCTGAGCCTTACAACACTTTAGTGTAAAAAGGATGGGTATTATTTTTCCAAGGCCTTGAAAGTGAGATTTAAAGTCGAATCTCTCAAGACATACTTCCTACTTCCTGCTTCCTACTACACTGATTCTGTATGCAGTGTTTTATTACTTTCTAGACTGCACTCTGGATTTTCTCAACCATGCTCTGGAGACACCTTCATCCTGGAAAGACACCAGTCCGACAATTCACTCATTTTAAGTGTCTGCCTGCATCCTCTCCTTCTGACTAAGTAGCTCCTCCCAGAATCTACGTTTAAAGAGAGTGCACTTTCCAAATGGCTGTATGAACTCCAGAATTGCTTTACCTTTCAATTTTCTCTACCTTCACATGTCACCCTACTCTCTATCTCCATCATTTTCAACTTTCTTTTATGTCTTGCTTCCCCATTAAAATGTAAGCTTTTAAGTGATGCTTAACACAATGGCTGGCACACAGCACTTAATACATATTGACTGTTACCTGCTCAACACATTACCTTATTTGGTCTTCCTTTAAAAAATGAAAGTCTAAGATGATTTTCTTAAAAGATCAATACTATTTTTGACTTTCTGTTATCAATAGATGCAACTTAATAACAATAATTTTATGAGTTAAATCAATTTGGGAAGGCATATTTTAAATCTTACTTAGTTGAAGCTTACTAGTTGTCTACTCCTTAACAAAGCAAAAAAAAAAAAAAAAAGTGCATTGAATTTTGATTCAGAGAAGTGGATTCTAACACTAATTTTGCTACTTGTTACCTTTGGGACTCCAGAAAAGCCATTTGAGTTTTTAGGGGATTCAATTTCCTCAACTGTAATATAAAGGATTGGGGCCCATTTGAAATCTTGTGCAATGACCAGACTTAATGATAAGTTGCTTGTGAACATACTTCAGTGATAGCTATGTTTTTGAATAAGTATCTTACTGCTTTCAATATTTACATATCAGTTTATTAAATTGTACATATTCCTAGTTGATTCTCAATTGTGTTTTACTTAAAAAAATGACCCTATGCTAACTGAAGAAAAAAAAAATGGATCCAAAATTAGAATAAAAGACTCTTGGGTCTAGAAGAAACTTTTGGAATTATCTGGTTCAATCCTTTTATTTTGTAATAATAATGTGAGATCTAAAGATGTGAAATGTCTTGCCCAAGGTCATGTAGCTAATTAGAGTTAGGACAAAAATCCTGGTCTCAGAATCCCAAACCTTTTCCATGATTCCATACTGATTTAAATATGCAATCATAATGCTTTATAGAATTAACTAATTTTTGAGCTACAGTGAATCTTAGAAACTTGGTAGTCCAAGTGTTGAACTATATTGTGCACCAAATAACATACCTTGAATCATAAAAATCAACTTACAATAGTTGTATTCAGATTGAGTTTACAAAGCCTCTTTCTCTTACTACCACCCAAATAAATAAATGAACGAATGAATGAATGATATGAAGACATCTTTGACTATTAGATAGTCATTTCTTTGGCTTAATAAACTCCTTCAAAACACATACACATATCATATATGCACTGTTCTTGTGAGGGTTAACAAATCATTCATTAGTTATTCAAGGTTTTGTCATCAGATACCTCCTAACAGCTAGCTAATGTGGACTGACATGGCTAAAAATAAAATCTGATCTAATTGAAGGGATTTGAAGGGATTTAAAGTACCACCAGAGGAGAAGAGCCTGAATAGTTTGCTGTGAGTGGAGGACTTTAATAGTTCAGAAAGTAGTAGGACATCATTAGAGGGTGGAGGAGAGAGTTGCCAGAGGTGACTATAGAAAAGCAGATGAAGAGGCACCAATTCTGTGAAGGATGGTGGCATATCACCTAAAAATCAAATACTAAGCAGTCATTGGTTCTGTTCATGAATGAATAAATTAAAGAGAAAAAAAAATAGATGTATTAAGCCAAACATCATGCTAAGGACTGGGGAGGAAACCATCAAAAATAGAATTCAACTTCAGGATAGATGGCATAAAGTTCAAGAGCTTTAGACTAGATCAATAGTTCAAAATAACATTGTACAGGAGTTTTATTATATTTCTATATATCTTTAATTTGCACATTATTAACATCATCTAATAGTCCTTTGTTGATTGGTTTTCAGTGTCTGTACATATTTTACCACAGTGCCTGATACTTTATAGCTACTTAATAAATGTGTTTTCTCTCCCTCTCTCCTCGATACATTGTAGCTGCTTAATAAACGTGTTTTTTCTCTGTCTCTCTTTGTCTCTGTCTGTCTGTCTCTCTCTTTTGGGGAGAGAAAGGCAATTGGGGTTAAGTGCCTTGCTAATAAGTATCAGAGGCCAGCTTTGAACTCAGATTCCTCTGAATCTATCTTCTGAACCACTTAGTTGTCCCTTAATTGCTTGTTGATATGCATACATTATATACATTATATATGTATTGCTTCCTATCAAAATGAATAAAGTTATCTGTGTGTATGTATGTATATGATTGCATGTATTGTATTCTTTCCTGGATAGATACTGATTCCCTCATGCACATCTCCCTGGGAAGGAACACCATCTCCTTTTCACTCAGACTTTCATACTACCCTGAAGAGTAGACTATTCACACATTTGGAAGAGCACAACATTTTTAGCAAAATGAAGTTTTACCAGGATTTACCATTTGCCTACACCCTCCAGATGCCCAGACATTGCCATCAGACCTGACAAGGTACCCTAATGACCTCTAAACCTTGCCAACAATTCCATCATTGTATCCTTAAGGATTCCTAGTCCTTTCCAACTGGTCTATAGTTAACAATTAATGTATTTGCCTACTGTCCCAACAGGAGAGGAGTGGGCTGCCTCTGTAATCTCTTTGGCACAAAGTAATTATTTAGCAAATTATTTTTCACTAATTTTTTTCCATTCATGTAACACAGAATGAACTTTAGTCCATGAGTACACTGGAGTTAGTTCTCACCAGCTTGAGAGCTAATAGTTAAGTTTTCAATGTGAACATTTAAACTTTAGAAATCAGCAGATTCTACAAATCTGGGCTACACATTTGTGTATTTTTGCTGATTGTTTAGACTTAACAAAGTGTTGGAGAAAATGTAAAAAAAAATTAATCAAAAAGTATATTGAGCAAACTTTTCTTTGTTTTTTTTTTCCCTGAAAGTAGGTACTCGAATATTTACCAATATATCTTTGTTTATAATCTATTAAAGACAGTGTAGTAGAAAAGTCCTGAATTTGGAATCAAAAGACTGAATTTGAAACCCATTTAAGGTTCTCAGACCCTCTCTTGATACCTGATCACTGCCTTGAAATCTGATATATTTACTTTAAAATGGGAATAATACTTTAGGCAGGAGAAGGAGAGAGGAAGAAACCCAAGCTATGATTTCCTTGGTACAAGAACCTCTTTATTGAGAACGTTCCCCTGAAGCAGACCACTCTATACTATTATAGTCAGAGAATTGCCTGGAACATCGTAAGATTCAGGTGATATGCCCAGGGTCACATAAGCAATTGTAAACTTTAAAATCCTACCTGATTGTAAGCAATTGAGTAAATCACACTTCTAGCTATATATATATATATATATATATATATATATATATATATATATCAAACTGCAAACAAGAAACTAATAACAACACAACCATCTTGCTGGTCATAATGATTTTATACCTGAACCATACATTTCTTTGCAGAATGAGAAGAAAACTTGTCTTATTCCGTTGACTTTTCATAACCCATGAATCATACTGACCATGGAGTTTTCTTGACAGAGATACTGGAGTGGTTTGCCATTTCTCTATCCAGTTCGATTTATAGATGAGGAAACTGAGACAAATAGAGTTAAGTGACTTGCCCATGGTCACACAGCTAGTTGCTAGCTATCTGAGGCTGGATTCAAACAGGGCCTTTCTGATGACAGGCCCATCGTTTTATCCATTGTGACACCTGGTTGCTTCTTTTCCTTTGCATAGAGTAGCCCTAAAGAAAATAATAAGGTAAAAGTTATGGAGAAAGAGAACCAAAGGCAGTTTTAAAAGCTTATAATTTGCTAGCAGACTGAGAATCAGCATTAGTGGAGCTACTGATACTGTTTGCTTTGTCTGTGTGAACTGCCTGGAGGAACTGTTCAGTTCACCCCAGGCCAAATTTAGGGGGGACTATGTACTCTTATAATCTTGGAATACTTTCTTTTGGTTTGCAAACCACATAATGAAAATCAGCTTTGTCCTCCCTGGATGCTGAATGGCTTCCTATCAAAATAAATTAAGGTAAGGCCATTCATATTTATCTTTTCATTTTCTCTCAGGCAATGTTTTTCTTCTAATTGGGACATCAGGGCATCCTCCCTCTAAATGGAGCCCTGGGCTATAGAACAATGACCCCTCCTGGTAATCTAACTAAAAGATGGCTGCTCACTTCAATTGAAGAGGGAAACAGAGCTGGAGCTTTCTCAGGATTCATCCAAAGCAGATTGGAGTCAAACATTCCCAAGTGATCTGCAAGGCCTATTTTTAACTGATGACTTACCTTGTAAGACACATCACCTGGCTCAACTAGTCACAATTACTGTGTTTTCAAATTGCAAACATTTATATTTTCAGGCTCATTACAATTCCCAAGGAATGCAAGTTACTAGAAACATCTAGTGCCTTGAGTTTTGTATTAATCTCTGCTCATTTTTCAGTTGGTGGAAAACAGATAGAAGCAGATAAGATTGGCCTGCTCATTCTTAATTTCCATCAGTTTTTTTTTTTTTTTTTAAGACACTCGTATGTGATTTAAAGTCCTTGGAACTTCAGATGGAGATTCGGATTTTCTTAGGAGTAAAGGAATTGTCTCAGTGGAATTTATGTCCTAATTCATAACAGTCAGAGACTTAGGTTTACTGCTGTTCTCAGTAGCCTGACTTCCCATGCCTTCATATTATGTTGCTCTTCATGGCAAACAATTTTCTCTTTGGGGGGACAAAATCCATGTTGTAGTGTTGCCACAAGGTCTTTCATTAATTTAATTGTTAATGGTAGACTTTGATCACTTGGTTCCTTATATGTGGTAAATTTTTGAAATTCTCAGCTTCTAAGCACTATAGAAGTGTGATTTACCACCATTTCTGGAAGCAGATGCTTCCTTGCCACACTTTCTTAGTCCCTGGAATTTCTAGTGACCAACAACGTCTTAGTGATTTGTGAATATTAAATGGGTTTTGTACCATTCCCAGATGTATATTGGTCAATATGTTTATATAATCCTTTCTTGACTTTTTAAGATATATTCCTCACCACTGTCTACATGGTATTTTGTATACACAGCTGTTTTCATTTTATTTGGTGTCTGGGATTTCACAAAAGACTTGTAATTTTCAAATTTTTCCAAATTGAGCTTAAAAAATTCTATTTCTGTTTTATTGCTACAATGAGGGAAACAATTTCTGCCCTCTACAAATGGTCAGAATTTAAAGCACATCATTTTTTACAATGAATCATTGCTATTCATTTGCAGGTTCCTGTCCTTTTTGGATATTCAGAGTTGTTCTTCATCATTCATATATAACACTGCCCATGAGACTTGAGGATAAATTGCCTTAATAAATCCCATTATTCTGAAGAACAATAAAAATAACAAGTTGGTGACACTGAAACAGTGATAAATAACACTTTTTTATTTTGCCATGTCATTATCATCTTACTCTCATTAGACTACAGATATACTCCTTTCTATCATTAGACCCTGAAAAAGTTCATTATTTTATGCAGTGACTAGGCACCCTTATATTCTCTGCAAAGACAAAGTAAAATGAAGAATTTAGCAAATATCTGGGAGATCTGAATAATATATAATCCATTTTGATGAGCTTTTTTGTAAAAATACATCATCAGATAGAATAGAATGAATAACAGAAATATGAACAAAGAGAAGTATGAAACAAAACTAAGCTTTAAAATTTAAATGACATCATAACTTATTGGGTTTATAATCCCTTGTCCACAAGGAATATAATTTGATGCTTAATGTCAAGGATAATTTTATTTCTATCATTTTATCCCCAGAATCTAGCATAGAATTTGTCACAGAGTAGGTCCTCAATAAATGTTTACTGATAGAATGGTTTTGTAAATTATCTATTGAGGATCAAACCCAACAGATTAGGAAGGTAAAGTGATGGTACCACGATGGATAGAATAGCTGTTGTTATTAAGGATTACTGTCACTACCCTAGGTTTTAAATATATAAAGATATTTTCCCCTCATACTGGCAGTTGATAAAGCAGATTTATAAAGAAACCATTTCTGCTATGTAGAGTCAGAGGATTTCAAGAAACAAATTTGAGTATATTAAGAATGGTAACGGTGACTGAGATGGTACTAGGAGTAACAGAGTATTTCAAACCATATAAAAGAAGATAGTATGTTGTGAATGAGATGGCTTGTGTTGGGTAAAGGTCCCCAGCAGTCTTATTAGTGTTTGAGATACAGATTCCTAAGGGTTTCAGGGAGGAAATATAAAGAAAAAGTATAATAGTGGCATATGGATGCAGTTGTCCCTAGATTGTGTGATAAATTAGTTAAATTGAACATATACCACTCTTTAAGGATCAAAATTTGATATACTCTATACCTAAAACTTCAGTAGTATAATAAAAGAGAGAAGTGAGAGAGAGGAGTGAAGAATGAATCTCAAACTTGGGTAGTGATTAAGTTGAATAGAAACAGAGTTGAATGATATACTACAGACTTTATTCTGGTTCTTTTAAAAGCTGTGGAGGAGAAGAAGAAGGAGGAAGAGGAGGAGGAGGAGGAGGAGGAGGAGGAGGAGGAGGAGGAGGAGGAGGAGATGATGAACTGATATTTATATAACAGTTATTATTGCCATGCCTTATGCTAAACACTTTAGAAATATTAACTTATTTAATCCTCAAAATGACCCTGGGAAGTAGGCACTATTATTATCTATATTTTACAGTTGAGAAACTAAGACAGAGGGACAAGGGTTAAGTGACTTGTCTTATGATAGTCACAAGTACTAAGTGGCAGAGGATGGATTTGAGATATGATCTTTCTGACTCTTGACTATCCATTGAACCACCTAGCTCCCTCCAATGATATGTTCAAACTTTCCCATCATCACTCTTGCTGTGGTAGTTGACTCCTTTCTACTAAAAATTTCTTTTCATGTAAAAAGCTATATCATCAGATAAAATAGAGTGAATTAATAAGAGAAGTATAAAGAAAGTGCTGCCATGAGATATTTGAAGTGGAAGATGTTGATGTCTTTTTGCCATTAAACATATTAGTTGACCCCACTCTAAAGTAAGGGTCAAAAGACTCTATTCTTGTGCTTAGCCAGATGAGAATGTCTTGATGTAATCAAATTAATCAAAAGTATTTCAACTGAATGTGGAAAAGACCTTGAGCAATTTAGATGTCTTAATGAACTACAATGATGTTGCACAAAGAACTAGGTGGTGAAGTGGAGTGTTAAGCCTGGAGTCAGAAAGACTCATCTTCCCGAGTTCAAATTCAGCCTCAGACACTTTGTAGCTGGTGATTCTGGGCAAGACACTTAATTCTCTTTGCCTCAGTTCTATATTTGTAAAATGAGCTGGAGAAGGAAATGGTAAAATGCTCCTATATCTTTGCCAAGAAAACCCCATATAAGTTCATGAAGAATTGGAAGTAATTGAAACAATTGAACAATAAAAAAGAAAAAGGTCTTAGATAGGCTAAAGAAATATAGTCATGCCACAGAGGCCATTTGTAAAGTATCAATCTAGTTCAGAACTGCCTTTCAGAAACCAGGAGCTGTGATTTACCTCTTTACCATATGTGCTATTTCAGCCTACTCTCCCCTCCACACTTTCCTTCTCTTTCATCCATTGGAATCCTTCTTGTCTGTCCAGATCCAGCTCAGGTGTTTCCATGAAGTTTATCTTATCATGCCAGATGGAAGCCATCTTTTTCACCTCAAATCTCTTATGGTACTTTGATCTTACTTCTCCCATAAACTGATTATATTCTAACTTATATTATAGCTATGTGTATCCCTGTCTTATCTCCTTACTAGTTTATAGGCTTCTTGAGTTTAAGGCTTAAAATTATAACTAATTCACTATTTTACACAAATCTTCTCCCCCTTTCTCTCAACACTTCATTGACTTGAATATTAGAAATATTTCTATGATGAGTAAAATTATATTTCAGTATTTTTTCTTTTTGTTAGGACCTGTGATTTTGTTGATATAAGATATGATATAGGAGTCCTCTGATAAAGAAATTCCCCTTTAAATGCAATTCAGCAACTCTTCTCCAGTTTTTGGTCTTAGATAGTCTTTAAGTATGTATCCTTAGAAAGAAGCTGGGGTCACTAATTAGGTAAGTGATCTACCCTAAGATCACACAGCCAGTATGAGTCTGACCCTGGCCTAGAACCTAGGACCTCTTGTATTTAAGAAGAATCATTACTAAATGAGGAAAATGAGAGTTGTTAACCTTAAATTTATGTATGAACTTAGAAATTAGTAGGTGACTCTACTACCTTGTTATGCTGATAAAAAAGACTTATTTAATGTTGAAATAGTATCTGCCCAACAAAACACTTGACTTTACTGTGCAATGAGAGTATTGCTCCTGGAATAACAAATCAAGAACTAGGAAAAAACATAGAGATCATCTATATTGACACCTTTTCCTAAATCTACATATAAGGAAACTAAGGTCCAGAAAGGTTTAAGTGACTAATCCAAAATCACACAAGTCTTATATGGCAAATTCAGCTAAGATGAATGGATGTTAATTTAGGCAGACTTGATAATTGTTGTAGGTTTGTGTTTTTAGAGAAGAGAGTTAAGAATTGGGTTCACACAGGAGAATGTATGCTTCAGTTAGACTGTACAGCTCTCTAGCTCTTTTCAGGTTCCCTTGATTTCCTGAAATGAAAACCCTTTAGTTTGCTTACTTTTCAATTTCTTCCTCTCCAAAAGTTCTTTTGCTGGTTGGAAATCTAGAAAACAAATGTTGAGAACTTAAACTTTATCTGGAGAGGATAGTCATGTCAATAATCATTCTAGAAACAGAATCTACTGGTCTTTTGAAATATTATGATCTATTTTATGGGCTAAGAAACCTGAGTTCTTTTCCCACTGCCACTGGACCTTTATTTCCTCATTTTTGAAACAATGGTAGTAATTTTAATATTACTTATTTTATATGCTTGCTGTGAAAATACAATAATAATGTGATTATGTTTTATATAGAAAATCCCTAACCAAATGTGAGTGTCACAGGAGGAGAATGGCAACTCTTTACAGGCATTCTTTGTTTTAAGAAGAGCTGTGGGGAATATCATTAGGGTCATTGAGAAGATTAATTTGACTAACACTATAACTGAATCTCTTAAATTGCATCAAAGAAAGAGAGAGAGAAAACTAGATGACCTAATGCTCCTTGAAAGCTCAGATAGTTTATGTACTAAAAGATCCATGACATAGTGGTTTGTCTTTTTTTTTTACCTTATATATTTTCTTATGTTTTTTGCCTTCTCTGTGCCTCAGTTTCCTTATCTACAAGGAAATATAATTATTATAACATTTTCCCCTTAGAAATAAAAATAACTCAAAATATTCAAGAGCCTTCAGGGGCTCCCTAGTACTTTTAAGATTAAAAAAACTTAGCATGACTCACAATTTGACTTCTGTTCACTTTTCAGAATTATTTCATAGTACTCTTCTTCATAGGATCGATAGATGTTTGCTAAGTAATACTATGCATCAGGGACTATTTGAGAGCTTAAAGGTACATGGAACAAAAAAAAAAATGACTTTTGTACTCATCAAGATTTAATTCTTTTAGAGAAGAGGAATAGAATCAAATATACTACATTTCAGAAAAAATGGACAACCTGTGTTTCCCTAAATTCTGCCTTCCATCCTATGACTCCATTTCCCTTTTCCTTCTCTTCTTAGAATGTCTGCCTGCCTACAAGACTCAACTTAAAATACCATCTCCTCTATAAAGACTTTTGGAATACTTATAATTCAGGGGTTCTTCCCTGGGGTCCAGAGGGATTATGGTTATATTTTAGGAGTCCATGGATTAGAATGGGAAATAAAATAAATATTTATTTCAATATAACTGGACCAATCTGGACCAGTTTCCCTATTCTTCCTATCCCCATTAGGCAATCTGGTAGCCTTATACTTCTGAAGGCTCACAATATTAAAGCTTAAATTAGTGTGGACAACCAATTAACTTGGTCTATTGCAGATCAAAATTTTGAAATTCAAGGAATCTACAAGCTTCAGTTTCCCTGGTATTAGGTACCAGCCACATTTTACCATGCCCAGCTTATGACTTGGATTTCTGGTAAGACTACATTTAATTATGTTTCCATCCTCCTTTTTTGTAAAGGTACATATTCCATTTTATACATTAAAAAGCTTTTTTTTTTTTTTTTTTCTGAGATAAGGCTCATAGGCTTTAGAGATTGCCAATAGGGATCATAATAAAAAAAAAAAAAAAGAAGATCCCCTAGTCCAGTTTTTATTGCTCTCCCTCTCCCCAAATTAAATTATATTTCTGTACTTAAATATTCTATCTATTCCTACCTTTACCATTCCTGTCACTAATAAAATGAATTAAAAGCAGAATCTATTTTTTCAAATTGTATTTATATTCCCAATGCCTGGTACAGAATCTTACACATAGCCGATACTTAATCAATGTTTATTGAATTGAATTAGGAATTATAAAATAACATTGAGTTATCAAATATACTGCTAATAGATGAAGGGAGCATCTTCCTAATGATTATAATTTGGCCCATTTATATCTATAAGAAGAAGAAAAGAGATGTCACTTTTTTTGAGAAGAGATAACCAAATAAGATTTTTGACTTGAATACCATCTTTTTTCTCAAAAAAGTAGGATTGTAATAGAAGATAATGATAATAATGAAAGAAAAATATGTTTGAGCTCCATGAAGGACAAAGAATAGTGAAGAAACTAAGTAGTCAGCTTTGCCAGAATTGTGATGCCCACCACAAATTTGGTCCGTAAAGCAAGCTTGTGTTTATAATCTGACTGGAAAAATTTACACTATCATTTTGTGGGAAAAGAGAGTTTTTGTGAATGTTTTTTATGACCACAGAATATTCATATAGAAAAATTTCCACTTAAAGTTATTGACAAAAGCTGCATTTCATGAGCAATATAATAAAAAAGAGCATATTTCATTGATATGTCATGATATCTATATAACATGAACAACTGAAAATGTAAAAACCAGTTTGCTTTTATTGCCTTCCAACTATTAAGATTATACTAAGCAAAGTTCAGTCTTCCTGGTGACAAATTCTACTATTTAGCAAAGGTATTTATCATTTCATCTTAATTTCAATTGCAAATTGAAAAAAATATTTCCTTTAAATGAAGAACATATAGGAAATGGGCTTTATGCCATATTTCTAAATTAAGATGTGTTTTTGTCCTTCAATCTAGTACTAGAGGATAATTTTAAATAAAGAATAGGAATACCAAAACTCAATTGTATCCAAAAAATGTATACACATAGGGACTACTTCTTCTATGATTGATTCCACTGATGCTTTCTCTACCTCCTTTTATTCCTCCACTTCTTGAATTAAAATACAATTACTTACCTGAAATGAATAGACCAAGGTCTCCATCAAAACTGAATTATTGTGGAAGTCGCAGGAAAGGTTTAAAAGGATGGATAAATGTGGCCAAGAAAACGATGTTTCTTTTTTTCTTTTTCCTTCTTTTCTGTTTTTTTCTTTCTTTTTTTTTTTTTTCCTTTTCCTTTTCCTTTCCTTTTCATTCATTCCTTCCTTTTTTTTTTTTTTTTTTTTTTTTTTTTTGAGATTGGATATCTCCAGTGGGTATCCCACTCACAGGACTTACTCTTATTTTACTCTGATGAGCATGGAAGTTGTAATCTGTTTCATTTCTGACCCAAGGCAGTTCTCTCTCTATCTTTATTAGACACCCTGACAGTCCCATGTTTCTGGATTTTTTTTTCATATTTAAAGCCAAAATTATTTTGGACATCCAGTTAGTTTGATCCATTGCAGCTTGCATTCAAGAGATCTACAAGTTTCAACTTCCCTGGTAGCAGAAACCAGAGAGATATGTCACCATATCTAGCTTTCATGATTTGGATTTTTGTTGATATTTCATGTTAACTAAGATTCTTTTTTTTTTTTTTTTTTTTTAATAAATCTTGCCTTTTCTAATGCCTTACAAAGCTTAGTGAGGTTACTCTGCATTCTAAAGGGCTATGCAAGGCAAAGTTTAAGATCTGACAGATTCCATTAAGATTTTTAAACTTTAAGTAGAGGTGCAGAAACCTACTCTATGTCTATTAGAATTGTGAAAGTTCACACCAGGAAGTTGGCCATTGACAGATGGTTTTTCATAGACATAGCAATTCAAAAAGACTATCTATAAAGACTCTCAGGAAATCATAGTCTGGGCTAGTAGAAGGGCCACCCAAATTGATGAAATTAAAGATTTTTTTGAAGGAATATTTAAAACCAGTTCTACTCTGTAGATATTCTTCAGGGGGTTGAATATTTCTTGGGATAATTTAAAACTTTTCTAGGAAACTGAAGAGCATTCTAAGTGGGAGCAAAATTGAAATCTGGCAAGGAAAACCCCCTGAAAAGAACATACAAGAATGCTCTAAATTTTATAATATCTGAATATGATCAGACTATGTGATATAGGACCGTCTCACTAATTTGATCTAAGTAATACCAGGTAAACTTCTGGTGATTATATTTTTATTTTTGTTGATTTGTTGATTTTTAACTAGGGCAAGTTCAGTCTGAAAAGTGGAGGACTGTTACCCTCCTCCTTTCCCCCTTAAAAAAAAAGGAAAATAAAAACATTGATCAATCAATACACATTTATTAAGCATCTGCTATATGTGATTAGGTATTAGGGATATAATTCAAAGAATAAAACAATGCTTGTTGTAAAGTTGAAATTCTAATAAAGAAAATGAATAGACCATGTGTGTATCCAAACATACACACTTATAGCATAAATATTAAAGGGAATAAATACAAATTTGTAAAAAAAAAAATTTTTAAATACAAAGTAGATAGAGAGGGAGAGCATTAGCAGTTGTGGGGGATCAGGAAAGACATCAAGAAAACAAGTTTGAAAAAGATAAACATGTCATTATAGAGTAGAAAGAGCACTAACTATAGTCACATGGATTTGATTTTAAATAACTCTCTGATGCTTGCTACTTGTGTAATTTAGGGCAATTCATATAATCTCCCTGGGCCTCAGTTTCCTGACTTAAAAATGGAAATGGGATTGGCCTGAATAATTTTTTCAAGTTCCTTCCAGTTCTATACCTATAATCATAAATAAATTTAGTAGTTTTCCTGTCAGTTCTATCTATAGTCTCCACTGGAGAATGTAAATCATTTAATCTGAGTTCCCACAACTAAAAAAATGAGGATAGTGACATTTTTACTAATTCAAAAAATTTTTGTGAAGAAAGTGCTTCGCCAACTTTAAAACACTCTGTAAATGTGACCTCTCCTTAAAACTGAGGCAAATCCAAAGTGATAGAAGGAATATACAACAGATGAAATTTCTGATTTATATGGATTCTTCATTTACCCCTTTTGCTGTTCTAATTTCCTGGCTAGATTCTATGCTTTGATAACAGAGTTAAATGAGTTACTGCTTAGTTATTTGAGGTGTTTTTGTTGTTGTTGTTGTTGTTGTTTACAAGAGACCCAGGTCACAAACTGGGTAGCTTTCCCCCTTCTATCCATATAGAATATTATACTCTTCTTTATGGACTCCAGTTCATGGACTAAAAATTGTGAAATTTGTCCAGAGCAAAAGCAACCTGAGACTCTGTAGTCCCTTTTTAATGTATTTTGCTGGTTGATCATCAGCCAGTCTGGAAAGAATCCATTACTGTGTTCACAAGAGTGCTGAGAAAACAGCCTATTATTCTAGTTCATATGAGATTCAAATGGATGTCTTGCTATTCAAATAATATTCAGGGACCCTCAGATACAGGAAATGAGTGGAGAAGACTAGTGAAGGAGTCCCACTAGGATCAATGATCACTGCACAATTAGATTTGATATTTTAAGAGCAGGGTGATTCCTCTGGGAATAATACAGAAACAATGAATTTCAAAAGAACAGACTTTAAAACTAGGAAGAAAATGTTTAGTAGCAGGCTGGGGCACAGAGTAAAAAACAAAAAACAAACAAAAAGTCTCTTTAAAAATACAGAGTCAGCTTAGAGGATATTTGGGAACATTGCATTAGAGGTCCAAATAGACTGAAAGGAAAAATCCAAAGGAAGGGGCAAAATAAACTTGTTTGGTTAAGTAAAGAAATGTACTAAGTTCCACAAACCAATCTTTATGTTGGAACTCCTGTCTGAAGAAATAGAAAGATCAGAGCATAAACAATGCCTGATTAGCCTTAAATTAGAATTTAAAATGGCGGAGAGACAATGTGGAGAGAGAAAGAGATAAAAAGGTTTAATAAAAATGCTTTAAATACTTTTGAAGCAAGCAGTCTGCCTTGTGGCTGTAGGCCCTCAAAATTAACAAAGGGCGGGGGAATAATTAAAGGAGATACTGAAGAGGCAAAGAAGTTAAATGAATTCTGGCATAGGTTTCCACTATGTAAAGAATGTCAGCAAGCACCTAATGAAGCTCATGGTGACATTTCTATTCCAAAAGCACTTGGAAACAACATTCTAGTATGGTCTTGACAAGGATGGAGGTCACCAGGGAGAAAGGTAGAGGATAACTTTACAAACTCAACCATAATAAATTGTTCAGGAATAGATGGAATATTTCTAAAGTTTTAGAAATAAAATGAAATCACACATACAAAGATTATAACATGTGAGAGCCAGAATAAGAAAAAGAAAGAATAAAGAGAAGAAAAGTTGTTCTTAAAGATGCTAATGTGATGTACATTTCCAAAGATCCAGAAGAGATCCCAGTATTTATGAGTTGTCAAACATCACTTATATCTTGATATAATTAATAAAAGTGTTAAAGAAAAGACATAAAGCGAGGCCAGATTTGAACTCAGGAAGATGTGTGAGAGAGAACAGAAATCTTCAAGGGCTATTAGTATGATTGAATGTGGGAGTTACAACTTACATAAATCTACATTTTTCTCTATTTAAGGAAATAAGTAGTTTTAATATATTCAAATCCAATAGATGGCCAGAGAAATAATTCCAAGACATAACTAATTTGAGCCTCTCCTCACCACCCCTCAGTTCCAGGGAAGGCAAATGTAATAGCAAGACATTTAGCTGAATAGCAATGAAGAGCAAACAGAGGAAATGTGTGGTACAGTAGAAAGATCACTGAATTTGCATTGAGAGGACTGGGTTTGAAACTTGATTTTTTTCTGTTTATTATCTATGTAATTTTTTTTAAAGTTACCTAGCATCTCTAGGCCTAGGGGTCCTCATTTGTAAATTGAGGGAATTATTAAATATTCATTTAAATATTAAATAAATTATTAAATATTCATTTGAGCTTTTACACCTTGAAAATCTGCCAACTGCAAATTGGAACTTAATTTATTGTTTTATTGATTATTTAGTGACAGAGTGACAGAGAAAATGTTGATAAGGCAGATTAAACTTAAAGATATATTCTGCATATATTTTTTTGGAAAAAAATTATTATTTTTTTCTTGGAAAGCTAGTTGGTAAATATTTACAAGAGCACTCTTCCTTCTCTCTCTAAAATCTGACATCCTAAAAAGGTTATCAGTCTATATTCTTGTAACCAGCCACTTCTGTGTTTCATAATTTCATATGACAATGATCCTGTTGGTCCTCCACTCATGGAAAAAAAATCAATTAAGAGGAAACCCTGGAGTAAGAAAGCTTCCTTCCACACTATGAGTAGGGGATTCAGAGACATATGGGCTAGTAATAAGAGCAAAACCCTTGGAAATCAGGTAGCTGGAGATTGATTCCTAATTTCAATAAACATGGTAAATATGCAATATTAACCTCTCAGGGCCCACACAGTTCTCTGTACTTAGAAATAATATAATAATCTGTAAAGGAAGTTTCCCTATTCAGAGCTCTTCACACCGATTAAGTCACAACTACAGATATGCTCACTTCCAAAAAAAAAAAAAAGTTGTTTCAGTAAAATCATCTATTTTGATTATTATTAAAATGTAGTTACTTTCTAAATGAACACAAATCAACTTTTTTCCCCTTTCTACTCCATCTCCATTGAAAAACAAAGAAAAACAAAATCTTCATAATGAATGGGCAAAATTAAACAAAACTTCTTGAATTGTCCATGTTCAAAAGACATATCTCAGTATCCAACTTGAGGCCATCATCAGCTCTTATTAGGAGATGATTAGCATCTTTGACTGTGAGTCTTCTGAAATGGTGATTATTCATTGACATTGATCTGTGTTTTCAAGACTTTCAAAATTGATTGTTCTCATAGTGTTGTTGTTGAATAAGTTTTTGTCCTGGTTCTGCTCACTTCACTCTTTAAGAATTCATATGAGTCTTTCTAGATTTCTTTGAAATTATCTCCATTATTTCTTTTTTTTTTTTGTCAAATTAATTTTAGTTAAAAAAAAACAGAGTAAGAGAAATAGAAAAAGAATATCAAACAAAATGAAACAACACTAAAGAGAACATTGTCATGTGCACAAGAGAACATCAGGAAGGATTCAAAATATATAACAATAAATACCAGTTCAAGAAAGTATATATATGGAACAAGAAGTTTGGCAATTGTTAACGCTGTAAAGTTACCCATGCATACAAGCTGTAAATAAAAGGCTATTAAATTTAAAAAAAAAAAAAGAAAGTATATATATTAGTAGAAGAAAATATATTCCTGAGTGTTCATCTTTTTTTTATTTCTTGTAAATTGTTCTTTGATTCTCTGTTGCACACCTTTTTTGCTTCATTTCTTTTTTTTCCCTTCCATCCCTCCCCACCTCCCAGGGGTTATGGTTAAGAAAAGAGATATTTATATATACATATGTAGATATATACATACACATACACACACACACACACACACACACACATAGCACCACATAGAGGCATACATACATCTTTCCTATCCCTGCTGATTCTTTGCTTTAATTCTTCTACTAATTTGCCTAGCTATTACTTAATATCCCCCAGCCCATGAATCCCTCTCTTGCCTATTTCCCTCACCCTTTGTTTCCCTGTCTACCCATCCCTCTCATCTTATTTCTTTATAGATTTTGGAGAGTACTATACCTTTCATAGTATATATGAATATATATCTATTTAACTCATTCCCAATTGAGTAAGTGTTCAGAACTACAAGCCCTCCTCCCCCTTCTAATGTCTCTGTGTCTTCTTTCTCTGTACCTCATTTGTATGACATAATTATTGTTTTTACCTTAACTTTGACCCAGTCTTTCTTTTGAGCTGTCATATTGTTGATATCAGTTTTAAACATATGCTATAAAAACATGAACAATTTATCCATGTTGAGTTCCTTGGAACTGATTTTTGATATTGGCTCTTACATGTTAATTTTTCTATTAAGTTCAGGCTTGGTTGATAGAAAATTCTGATAATTTCAGAATTCATTCAGTTCCCTGAATGTCCATTTTTTCTCATTCTGGATATTTTGCTGGATATATTTTTGACTGTGGGCCTAGTTCTTCTGATTGTTGGTAAACATGGTTCTAGGACCTATGGTCTTTTATTGTGACTGCTTTTAAGTCCTGTACAATTCTAATTGTAGCTTCAGCATGTTTGAATTTTTTTTCTTGTTTCTTGCAAAATGTTCTCTTTGATCTGGGGATTTCAAAAATCTGGCAATAATGTTCCTGCGTGTTTGCCACAAAGGATCTCATTGAGGTGATGACTGATGGATTTTTTTTTTTTCCTTTTTCTTTCTTCTCATGTTCTGTCACTCTAGGACAATGTTCTTCGATTATTTTTTGCATTATTGTGTCAAGGTCTTTTTTTTGGTCACAACTTTCAGGCAATCCAATTGTTCCCTTCATCATTCCTTACAACATGTTAGTATTTATTTCATCACAATTACATTTCTTTATAATCAATAATATTTCTGTTCAACTATTCCCCAGTTGAATACTTCCTTGGTTTCTATCTCTCTGGCACCACAAAAAGTTACTATAAAAACTTTTGTTCTTTTCCATTTTCTTTTGTCTCAGCTTTAGACCAAGAACTGGGTCAAAAGGTATACATAATTAAATAACTCTGGGGGGAATACATAGTTCCAAATTGTTTCCCAAAATGACTGGATATACAACAGTACATTAAAGTGTTTGTTTTCCCATACTCCCTCCAGCATTTATCAATTTTATCAATCTGATAGGTATGAAATAGAACCTCAGAGCTGCTTTAATTTCTCTAATTATTAGTGGTTTGAATTTTTTATTCCCAAAGGACTATTGAGAGCTTGAATTTCTTCCTATGGTAATTGACTGTTTGTATCCTTTGACAGTTAATTGGAAAATGTCTCTTATTCTCACACTTGAAGTCAAACACTTTGTAAACCTTCAAGTGCTATATTAGTGTATTATTATTATTTTGAATGTTCCTATCTTAACAACTGATATTCTTGAAGATTGTTAATTATTTTACATAGTAAAAATAAATCATCTGTCTTTCCTTCCCTCCTCCTCCACTTTCTTATATTTTTCAAGAGTTTCAAGGAGAACACTCTCTACCACATTATTTTTAACCCCAAAGGCAGAACCATGCCACCACACATAAGGTGGATATTTTATTTGTATCATTTGCCTGACCAATTGCCAAATGTGTGATAATTCTATTTTGATGAACATTTAAAGATATTCTAGGCCAGCTTCCCGGAAAGTTTTTGCTCCCTCTGTTGTTTTCTTTTGGTTTGAGCCAGGTAAGGGGTGGGGAGTATTTGTAATATAGAGCTAAACTTGAAGTGAAAAGACACAGGTTTGTAGTTTGTACATGTTTTATGCATTTCTAATACTAACTGTGTGCCTGTGACCAAATCACTTAATTTCCTTGAGCCTCATTTACCCCATTTTTAAAATGGAGATGATTTTATTGAACTAGCTATTTCATAACTTTTTTGAAACTGTAAAATGCCATATGAAGGTAATTATTTTTGCTGGTGATGATGGTGGTGGACTCTCTTCTCCCATTTTGAACATAATAGTTAATTTTCAAATGTGTACCCAAAGAATAAAATGGATGGAAAATAAACTGGAGGGGGAAAAGGGAAAAAGTTAAAAAAAAAACATTTACAAATTTTTCTTAAGACAAAATAAAGTTGAAGTTATGATGAATTTCATCTTCCAGCACAGACTAACACCATAACAACAGCAATTCTCCCTCCATCACCGCACCTGCTTGTACAGTTCAAATTAAAACCCGAAACACAGCAAATCCCACTTCACAATGCCTTTCAGTGTTCTAGCCTCCGAATTAAAGGCCTCTATTGTTTAGGAGGATTATTTCCTTGCCTTTACTGGCTTCAAAGAAATAGGAATCTTCACTCACTTTCCTATTGATCCTTGTTGATCAGATTAACTTTGTTTTGGATTCCTATTGAAACAAAAGGCAAACAGATACATTTTAAGCACTTTCATGTATAGCTTTGTTTCAGTTCAGAATGCTTGGTGTTTTCTACTTCCTCTTTGAAAAGATTTGTTGGTTAGTTGAGGGGGGGAAATAAGGGAATTATTATAAATTCCATTTGATAGTACCGACACTTTTAGGCAAATTATCCCAATTGTAAAATACTTTGGAATATCAAGTAATTATATGCAATTAAAGTCCCTGTGTTAATTTGCTTTCCCTTGTTAATTTATAATAGAATACCTGTACTCAGGAAAAGTAAAAGATTAGCAGGCACTAGAAATCAAAGGCATCTATCAGCACTACAAAAACAAAGCCAAACATTTATCCTACTCATTGGGCACTTCAGATTTCAGATAAAATTATTTAATACTCTCTTACTCTTTAATGAACCATAAAGAATCTTAAAAGTATTTCCTTGAAGACAGAATGTTCTTATACCGTTTTTCGATTTACTAAGCAGGATTTCTCTCTTGATTGTGTCTCAAGTCTATGCAGTGACTCAGGATACATTGAACTAGGATTAAGGAGTTTCACTTTAGGCCACACTGTACCCCTTTTCATCTCATATCCCATCCTTCCTTAGACAGCTATTAAATCTGCATTTAAACCTTTAATTAGAAATGCAGACCACTAGCCTCCTCCAAGGCTAGCCAAAGCTGTTACCTAATATTGACTGCTTCTTCAGGTGCCCCAATTCATATCAGATCAGTGACTGGGCATTTTGTATAGTAGTCTAGATTGAATGGGTGACCTACCATCAAGTTTTCACATGTAAGTCTTAAAAACTTTGGAATTAAATCCACTGGAATTAGACTTGCATAACTGTAAATTATGGAAATCAAATGAGTCACTCCCTTTTTTTAAAAAAATCTGCTCTGTGAATGAAAATGAGGGAAAAGGAGTCAGCAAAAAGATCATTAGATTTGGATCCAGAAGACAGATAGGAATTGGAAACTAGGCTCTGCCTCTCCATCAAATTATGTAACTGCTCTGAGACTCATTTGTATAGATGAGTTCCCTCTTTTGTAATATGGGGGTGGGGGTAGATTCAATAAATTTTAACAGCCTTTCAATTTCTATAAGTTATGATTCTGTGAAGGGAAAAATGCTGGGGAGACGGTTTTGGAATGGTGAATCTGGTTAATCTTTGCAAGAATGTTTCAGGTTTTTTTATAAACCATAAGTCTGATGAGATCCTAATTGTGATTGTTGTAATAAGTGTAATTGCATAGCACAGTGTCTGACACATAGTAAGTACAATATAAACAGCTATTACTATCACTACTGCTGCTGATAGTAATCACTTGAATGGGAAAATCACTGCACATTGAATTTAATTAATAGGTACTACTTCACCATGACCAATCATCAGCCATCAGATTTTAACTAAGTGATCCAAAACAAACCAGACATTTTAGAAATCATTACCCATTTTCTCTCACTATTAAGAAGAATCTATGAGATTTGCCTTTAGTTCTGAAAGTTCCTTGGATTTCATAAATAGTTCTTTCCCCTGTAAACTATACCAGTAGAGTCAACATAGTTGTGAGTTTTCTGTGTGGTATAATTTAGAGTGATAATAGTACAGTTATGCTTTGCTCTAGGTTTGGCCCAGATCTGGCATGTGTCTATTCTGTCACTGCATAGGGAATAAACTAACTGAATGACACAGCTTTTTTTAGATGTCATATTGGGGGGAAAAGAAAAAAATCTGGGTCAAAACCTTCAGAGATTATGATATTCTGTGATTCAAAAATATAGATCATTATCAGAAAAATGTTAGTGGCATATGGTCAGGGGACCTAGAGTCAAATTTCACCTCAGATAATTACTATCCAGTTGACCTCAGGCACATCACTTAACAGTGAAACTCAGAGTTTTTTTTATCTGTAATATGAGGGACTTGGACTAAATGGTCACTGAGATGACAGCTAGCTCTAAATTTTTGACTGTTAATTTTTAATGAGTAAAAAGAGGGTTTTCATTTCAGGAAGATGGTTGGAAAATATTAAAAATACTGTACAACTTTCCAAAGGCATTTAATCCATTTTTCCTCCTATTTGATTCTGGGTCTAACTCATTGTCTATCTAAAAATGTCTGTCCAAGATTGACTGAGCGGTCCCACGCATTCATTACTCAGTGATATATCAAAGTTTTAAATAAGGGACTCTCTGTCTCTATCTCTTTGTCTCTGGCTCTCTAGTTCTGGTTCTGCCCCTTCTTAAAGTGATTTCTCTATATAAAAGTATATACACACTTGAGTATATATGTGCATATTACACATGTATACACATATACATTTATGGATGGGTTTACACCCACTTATTGCTTATTGGTATATACCCACTTACACATATGTGCATATATACACAATATACATATATGGGTGTGCACACACATAGATAGATAGATAGAAGACAAACATTACTTTAGGAGGGGCTACCTAAATTTCCCTAATCCCTCTATAATATGAATCTAATAGGTACATATTGTTCTCTTTGTTCAAAGCTCAGGTTTCAATTCTATCCTGACTTCAATCTTTGGGAAATCGATTTAACCTTCCTCCCAAAACCTTACCTTTGAAATTTAGATCATGATTCCTACTCCCTCTTTACCTCCCAGAAATTTCCAAAGGATTTTAAAAAAAGCTATTTCTAAAGCACACAGAGTTCCTTAGAGGAAAAGGTGCTATATAAATGCAAGATATTTCTGCAACTTGTAAAGTGTATTGAAAAGATAAAAATGTAACACTGCAGGCACTCAATAAATATTTGTTGCTGATGGTTATAGTAAGTGCTAAATCACTCCATTTCCAGGACTTAAATCAGGTAAATTCTCATGGGAGTTCTAATTTGGCTAACTACATTTGATAGACACTCATATGGGGCTGAGAAGTAAAATACTTATAAAGAATTTTGCAGGTATGTGTGTATGTTTTAAAAGTTTTTTTTTTTTTTAGATGGAGTTGTTTTTTGAAGGTTTCTTAGATATAATAAATGTTATAGTGTAATGTATTGGCATTAAATATAATTTAAAACTGTCTCTCACCTCAGTTATAAAAATGTACCTTTTGATCTGAAATAATAGAGTATTGACTTTGAAGAGAGGAAAGCTCTTGCAGATGCTAACTATGTGATCCTGGACAAGTCAGTTAGCTTTTCTCTAAGTACTAGTGGTATCAAGGGGACAGTAGTATCAAACTCAAATAGAAACCTATCCATCACATCCAACATAAGGATCCGTTTGGCCCATACTGATATTTATATATATACCTGTGTGTGTGTGTGTATACATATATATAGAAAATATATTTTAAATGATTGTATATGTATAATCTATATCTAATTGTTTTCTATTTTGGGGAGGGAAAAAATTGGAAAATCTTACAAAAATGTATGTTTGAAACTATCTTTATATGTAATTGGATAAATAAAATATTATTGAGGAAATAAGAAAACTGCATATTAACATGACATATTCTCTTGTATTTTATCTATCTAATTATTTTAAAAAATTATTCCCAACGGCATTTTAATCTGGTTCAGTTGATATTCAGTGAGAGTCAACTTAAGAATAGCAGTTTGACACCTCTGGTCCAGTTTGTAAAAAAGATGGCAATAGCTTAAACATTCCACAGTGTAGAAGTCTGTTATGAATAGATAAAGCAAATCTTCAGATACTACTTAAGTGCAAATATTATTTTAAAATCTAGAAAATACACTGAATAAAGATCGCATTCACTGAAGTAATAAATGATAGGAACATTACATCTTCCCCACAAACAAGCATAAATTTATGCTTTTTAAAATTGATATCTTAAATTAATATTTTATCTGATTTTTTTTTTCTTTTAAAGGTATTAATTGATTCCCCTCCCCCCCCCCAGTTGTTGTAATGAAATGATGGAGGCAATGTGGGTGGCTAAGGTGGGCTGGACTAGGATTTAGGATTGACTTGTATTCAAGACCTAACTTTGATGTAGACTCACTCTATGACCTTCAGCATGTCACAACCCCTTTCTGCTCACACCCAAGTGACCCTCTAATACTATACTTTACAGAGTAGTTACAATCTGAGTTGTTAAAGGCAGTTTCCAGTTCTGCAATCCTGCACAAATGAAATCAATCAGTCAATCTAGTTGGTGGAAAGGAGGCAGGAAGCAGTCTCCACCCTTGAGGAACTTATGTTCTAATGGGTAAGACAATAAGTGACCAACATCTTGGAGTCTTGAAGATCTGAGTTGAAATTTTCATATTTTTCTAGCCATCTTACTCTGGAAAAGTCATTTAATCCTGTGTTTGCCTCAGTTTCTTCATCTGTAAAAAAGAGGTAATAATAGAATCTATTTTACAGCATTGTCGTGAGATAATGTTTGTAAATTATTGTACAGTTCCTGACACATAGTAGTTGCTATAGAAATGTTAGTTATTATTAATTATATACCACAAACATATAGACAGTGGGAGGAAAACCCAAAAGGAAGGCTCTAATGATTACTGGGGAAGGGTAGAGACTGGGAAAGGTCTTGTAAAGAAGGTGAGATTTGAATTAAGATTTGGAGGAAGCCAGAGAAGCCAAGAGATGAAAGTGAGGAGGAAGAAGATTTTAAGTGTTGGGGATATTCTGTAAAAAAAAAACAAAACAAAAACAAAACACAGAGAAGGGAAATGAGAATTTCATGTGCATTGAATATCAAAAAGGCTACCTTTCTTGAATCACAGTTTTAGAATAATCATGATGATGATGATGATGATATGAACTCAAGTTAACCTCAGATCACAAAAAGAAAAACACAAAACTCACTCGATAACAAGAAGTAATAGTTCCCATATTTAGTCAGAACCCCTCAGGCCTTCAGTATAAAAAAATTTCAGATAATATTTTTTTGAGATATAGATTTTTTGAGACAATAGAAGAGCAGCTGATAAATGTGAGATTATGGCTCACTAAGTAAACATACTAATTAAAAATATACATTATGCCTGAAAGAGTTTCTGCATGAAGCCAAGTCCTCTTAATGCAGAAATGACGCTGTGGCTATGATGGTTAGGCTCTGGAAAGACATTAATTCTCTCAGTCCACTGAAGCACCATTTATAAATTGACTGCTCTGGTGCCCTAAATGGTACCCTGGGAGTCATTGGGACAATTTGGTGCATTAACTCTTTCAAGCCGCTAGGGTACCATTTACATGGATTATGTTTAGTTGAATAAATTAATGGACCTATTGGCTTCCATGTGTCACCTCCTTTCAGCATATTGTAGGCTATCTGCTACCATGTTTGTTTCTAAATGTGTGTTTATTAAAATGTCTCTGGTTCAAAAAACTATGTATAGCATTTAACATAAAAAATGTAAATATATTCTATGAAAGATAAAGTAAAACAAAATAACTAATGATGCAAAATAGGTAATGAATTTCTGGGAGTTACCAGTGTCCCCAGAATAGACACTTTATACACAGGTTCAAAATATCAATTGCATAAGATCAACATGTAAAAGACACCACTGGAGAGCAGTTTTGAGAACTGTAGGCTAGATATGAACTGATTGTCTGACAATATTAATGAAAAGTTGCTAGTGACACATTGCTAAGGCGTGGAGTCAGGAAAACTTGAGAATTATCTGACTTCACACTCTTATTAGCCATATGACTCTGGGCAAGTCACTTATTTTTGCCTCAGTTTCTTTAATTGTAAAAGAGGGATAATAATAATATATCCCCTCAAAATCTTGTTGGAAAGATCATATAAGAGAAGACCTAAATTCTAATCTGTCACTTGACCTCTGTTTTCCTTGTGTTTCTCAACAGTAAAATGAGGATAATAAAAATACCTGCCTCTCAAGATTGTTGTGAGAATGGAATGAGATAATATTTGTAAAGTGCTTAGCACAATACCTGATACATAGTAAGTGCTACATATGTCCTTATTTCCTAGTCCTAGCATAAGAAGTAGTGAGTTCACCATCACTAGAATTCTTTAAGCAGTGGTTAGATGACTATTTGTTAGGGATTTTTGCACAAGGAATTCCTGTTCGGATCCAGATTGAATAAGCAACTTTCTGAGATCCTCTCCAACTTTTGAAACTTTCTTTAATTCTCAGAAGTGAAGTATGACAATGAAGATCTGAGAATGGAAGGGAGGAAAATTCTTCCATTCTATGAATTCATTAACTCTTTAAGCTGCAGAGATTAATCCGTTAAGAAATCCTTTCTTCCAAAGCATTAAATGGTCCCCTAGTGGCCTGAAAGAATTAATGAATTTCCTTCAGTAAGCAATCAAATTTCTTCCCACTGGTAGGAGTGGGCATATAGCTCCAAAATTGAATTCCATGCACACTTGTGATGACTAACTTAGTGAATCATGTCAAATTTTAAACTTTATTTTATTTTATTTTTTTATCAGCCACTGTATAATTGAAAGTGGGGGGAGGGAGGATGCCCAACTGACATCCTGCCCCAGGCACCAGTCTGTCTTGCTACAGCCTTGCCTACCAAGACAGATGTCAAAAAGGAGTATGACTTCCAAAAGAAACAGTGCCATTCTATCCTGTCAAAACTTTTCAGTACTCTAATTCTGTCAGATTTCTCTTTCCCCCATCACCTAATATTTTCAATGAAATATAAACATTATACCAAATAAATAAGCAAAAGAAAATGTACTTATTTTTCCAAAGAGTATGATTCTCAAATTTTCCCCCAGAAATTCATACCTCTAAGTAATTAGCTTAGACTCATTAATGGACAAAATGCAGAAATGTCTTTTTTAAAACAAACTATGGTAGGAAAAAAAATCTATTTAAAAAAGTCAAATGAATCATCCACCAATATATTCTAATGAGATACTGTCACTCTAAAATAACTCAAATTATTTCCTAACATGAACAAGTAAAAAAAAAATTTTTTTTCTGAATATACTGTCCACTGTCATGTAATATACATGGTACTTGTATATGTAATACCTAAAAGCAGATCTAGCATTAGAACTGGCAATTTTCTTTTTTTTTTAATTATAGCTTTTTATTTACAAGATATATGCATAGGTAATTTTTCAGCATTGATAGTTGCAAATCCTTTTGTTCCAACTTTTTCCCTCCTTCTCTCCACCCCTTCCCCCATATGGCAGGTTGACCACTTAAATATGTTAAAGTATAAGTTAAATACAATATATGTATACATGTCCAAACAGCTAATTTGCTGCATAAAAAGTTGGACTTTGAAATAGTGTACAATTAGCCTGTGAAGGAAATCAAAAATTCAGGAAGACAAAAATAGAGGGATTGGGAATTCTACATAGTGGTTCATAGTCATCTCCCAGAGTTCTTTCCTTGGGTGTAGCTGGTTCAGTTCATTACTGCTCTATTGGAACTGATTTGGTTCATCTTCATTGTTGAAAAGGGCCATGTCCATCAGAATTGATCATCATATAGTATTGTTGTTGAAGTATATAATAATCTTCTGGTCCTGCTCATTTCACTCAGCATCAGTTCATGTAAGTCTCTCCAGGCCTTTATGAAATCATCCTACTGGTCATTTCTTACATAACAATAATATTTCATAATATTCATATACCACAATTTATTCAGCCATTCTCCATTTGATGGGCATCCACTCAGTTTCCAGTTTCTGGCCACTACAAAGAAGGCTGCCACAAACATTCTTGCACATATAGGTCCCTTTTCCTTCTTTAAAATCTCTTTGAGATATAAGCCAAGTAGTAACACTGCTGGGTCAAAGGGTGTGCACAGTTTGATAGCTTTTTGAGCATAGTTCCAAATTGCTCTCCAGAATGGCTGGATGTATTCACAATTCCACCAACAATGTATTAGTGTCCCAGCTTTCCCACATCCCCTCCAGCATTCCTCATGATCTTTCCCTGTGATTCTAGCCAATCTGACAGGTGTGTAGTGGTATCTCAGAGTTGTCTTAATTTTCATTTCTCTGATTAATAATGACTTGGAGCATCTTGTCATGTGGCTAGAAATAGTTTCAATTTCTTTGTCTGAGAATTATCTGTTCGACAATTTTCAGATGATGAAATTGAAATAATTATCACTCATATGAAAGAGTGTTCCAAATCATTATTAATCAGAGGAATGCAAATTAAGACAACTCTGAGATACCACTACACACCTGTCAGATTGGCTAAGATGACAGGAAAAAAATAATGATGAGTGTTGGAGGGGATGTGGGAAAACTGGGACACTGATACATTGCTGGTGGAGTTGTGAACGAATCCAACCATTCTGGAGAGCAATCTGGAATTATGCCCCAAAAGTTATCAAACTGTGCATACCCTTTGATCCAGCAGTATTTCTACTGGGCTTATACCCCAAGGAGATACTAAAGAAGGGAAAGGGACCAGTATGTGCCAAAATGTTTGTGGCAGCCCTGTTTGTAGTGGCTAGAAGTTGGAAACTGAGCGGATGCCCATCAATTGGAGAATGGTTGGGTAAATTGTGGTATATGAATGTTATGGAATATTATTGTTCTGTAAGAAATGACCAGCAAGATGAATACAGAGAAGCTTGGAGAGAATTACATGAACTGATGCTAAGTGAAATGAGCAGAACCAAGAGATCATTATATACGTCAACAACAATAGTGTATGAAGATGTAATCTGATGGAAGTGGATTTCTTTGACAAAGCGACCTAATTCAATTTCAGTTGATCAATGATGGACAGAAGCAGCTACACCCAAAGGAAAAAAAAACACTGGGAAATGAATGTAAACTGTTTGCATTTTTTTTTTCTTCCCGGGTTATTTCTACCTTCTGAATCCAATTCTCCCTGTGCAACAAGAAAACTGTTTGGATCTGCACACATACATTGTATCTAGGATATACTAGGACATATTCAACATATATAGGATTGCTTGCCATCTAGGGGAGGGGGTGGAGGGTGGGAGGGAAAAATTGGAACAGAAGTGAGTGCAAGGGATAATGTTGTAAAAAAAATTACCCTGGCATGGATTCTGTCAATAAAAAGTTACTATAATTTAAAAAAAAAAAAAAAAAAAAAAAAAGAGAGAATTGTCTGTTCATCCTCAATTGGAGAATGGCTTGATTTCTTATAAATTAGAGTCAATTCTCTCTATATTTTGGAGATAAGGCCTTTATCAGAACCTTTGACTTTAAAAATGTTTTCTCAGTTTATTGTTTCCCTTCTAATCTTGTCTGCATTAGTTTTGTTTGTACAAAAACTTTTCAATTTGATATAATCAAATTTTTCTATTTTGTGATCAATAATGATCTCTAATTCTTCTTTGGTCATAAATTCCTTCCGCTTCCACAGGTCTGAGAGGTAAACTATCCTATGCTCTTCCAATTTATTTGTAATCTCATTCTTTATGCCTAGGCCATGAACCCATTTTGACCTTATCTTGGTGTATGGTGTTAAGTGTGGGTCAATGACTAGTTTCTGTCACACTAATTTCCAATTTTCCCAGCAATTTTCAATGTGAAAAACCAACATCTAGTAGAATTCTGTTTTTGCATTATTGTTTTAACATTTCAAATCCTATAATTTAAATGATGAATTGAAAGAAGATTTATTTTGTAAATTCCATTCCTTTAATATTTGAAATTAATATCAAGAATCTTAATTAGGGTTTTATTGAATAGGTGGAAGACTCTGTGTGTGTACATCATATTTGCTGTCACATGAAGCTGAGGTGCTTTAATGAACTATTTTGTTCCTTTTTTTCATCTAAAAAATTCATTATAAGGGAAGTTTACTGGTTAGACATACAGATAATGCTAAATAAATGTGAGGTAGAAAAAAAAAACAAAAGGCATCAATTAAAATATTTTAAGGATAGAGAGAAGTATAAAATATATACAAGCAAATAAAGGGAGGGGAGGGGAACTAAAATTGGCAGAATTGAGTTTTTAGATTATTTTTGACCAATCAGAAAATTTGTATTAGAGCATCAATCTGGGTTCTTTTCCTAGATCCTAATTTAATTATAAGAATAAAAGGAAAGATAAATCATAGATGATAATTTGGTTTCCAAAAGTATTCATAATGACATTGTAATAAATAGTAAACTCCCCTAATCCATTTTTAATACATTTCCTTTACAAAAATTCAATTCAAAGACAATTTATCAAGAAAATATTCATGAATGATAAAACATTTATTAAATGTTTACTCTATATAAGGAGTGTGGTAAGGAGATGAAGATAAAAAGACAAGAAAGCAAGGCAATCTCTAACTTCAAGAAGCTTATATTTTAATGGTGGGAAGAAAAGATATAAATGGGAGCTAGATAGGGTCAGGTGTGCTTTGGACATGGCCTGAAGTAACATTCATTTGCCTGATACCATGCAAGATAAGGTAAAAGCTCACCTGCCAGAACTAACATGGTTCCAACTTTGGGGGGATTAGGGTATATTGACGAGAAGGAAGGTGGCCTGGAATGATGGAAAAGAAATTATAGTCAATAAAGCCAAGTAAGATAATATTCTTTCACTAAGAGAACAATTAATTGGTGGCAGTGTTTGAGGAACTATGGAACTTCTCTCCTATTTTTGAATATTTTATTCCACACTATATTTATTATTGTGAGCAAAAGACTCTACTCTCTTTCCCTCCTTTAAAAAAAATATTGGCTACAATGAAAGATTTGCTGGGTTTTGCCATGGTTGAGCTGGTTTTCAATCATTTACAAAGCTTAGTGACCCCATTTGGGATTTTCTTGACAAAGATACTAGGGTAGTTTGCCATTTCCTTCTCTAGCTCACTTTACAGATGAAGAAACTGAGGCAAACATGGTTAAGCAACTTGCGCAGGGTTACACAACTAAGTGTCTGAGATCAGGTTTGAATTTAGGAAAATGAGTCTTCTTGACTCTGGGCCTAGCAGTCCTATCTGCCCTTTGCTGTTAGAAGAGGCAAGCAAAAATATATTCAGAAATAAATATCATAGAAAAATGGAGACATCAATTAAAAACATTCAAGAAAGTAAAAACATTCTAAAACAAACAAACTTTTAAAAGAGAAATAAACTATTTAACAATATCGTCAAAAAGTATTTTTTTAGCCTTTCCTTTTCCTTTTCTTTTTTTCCTCTCATCCTCTTTTCTGTCTCCTTCATTCTTCTTTTTTTTTTCTTTGTTTTGTTTTCAGACTCAAAGAAATGGATGAAGAACAGAGAGAAGGGCTGCCTCAGACCACAAAGACACTAATGGCTATATTTCCTAGGCTGGAAGAGGGACACCTTTTGCTGCTCATAGGGTTGTAAGGCATTTATGGTATTATAGATAGGAGGCTGGATCCAAAGCCAGAAAGATCTGGAATTCTAACCCAGTACAGCACATTTAAGTGACTGGATGACCATTTAACCTTTCTGAGTCTTGGTTTTCTTATTTATAAAATGGGATAAAAGTTGCAAGACTTATAAAAGCATGTCAACAAATACTTTTGTAAACCTTAAAGTGTTATAGTATTTTGGGGAGATCAAAATGGCTCCAAAAGCACAGAATGATCGGTATGAAAATTTTAAATAAGGTGTCTTTAACTATGCAACTTTAATTGAAACAGTCTTAAAATAATTCCCCTTTCCTCTGGCGGCCTTAATGAGAGTAATTTTAATTAAGGTATTTTAAAATCTGTCAGTGTTCAATGAGTAATATTCAACTCTCTCCAAATGTAATTTAAGCATCCTTGATGTCACTTCCTCAAATGGGTCTTTTGGTTCAATAGTCATAAACTCCACAGTCCACACACTCCACAGTTAATGCTTGAAATATAACAAATGTTTAATAAATGCTTGCTAATTTATTGATTGTAGAATAAATATTCATCCATTCACTATGAAACATTGAGCTACAATATATTAACATCTACTTTGTGTGAAGCCTTTAGGAAGATATACAATTTGTTGTTGTTGTTGAGTTGTTTTTGAATCTTATCCAATTTTCTGTGACCCTATTTAGAATTATCTTGGCAAAGATACTGGAGTGGTTTGCCATTTACCTCTCCAGCTCATTGTACAGTTGAGAAAACTGAGGCAAAATAGGTGAAGCAATTTGCCCAATGCTTCTAGTACACAGCTAGTAAATGTCTGAGATTGGATTTAATTTGGGGAAGATGAGTCTTTATTCAATTCAGGCTTTATGCACTGTACAAACTAGATGCTCTCAGAATCTAGCATGAGACAAAAAGATAAACACAGGTAACTGTAATACACATCATTTTATTTTTATTTTTATTTTTTATTTAATAGCCTTTTATTTACAGCTTATATGCATGGGTAACTTTACAGCGTTAACAATTGCCAAACCTCTTGTTCCAATTTTTCACCTCTTACCCCTCCCCCCCTCCCCTAGATGGCAGGATGACCAGTAGATGTTAAATGCATTAAAATATAAATTAGATACACAATAAGTATACATGACCAAAACATTATTTTGCTGTATAAAAAGAATCAAACTCTGAAATATTGTACAATTAGCTTGATACACATCATTTTAAAAGTTTGTTGAGTTGTAAGGGAGGGAGGCCTAGTTACTAAAAATGATTGATTATGATGGAAGTGATAGGTCAAAGCTAGTTTCACAGTTGCAGATATTAGAGATGAACTGAATAATGTTTCCATAGACAGGAAAATTCAATTCAGAACGAAAAATAAGTTTTAGGTGGAGAGACAGTTCTAATTAGGATATATTGATCTTGAGATGTTAGTAGGACATCTAAGTCCCAGTGATCGTTGAAGATGTGATCTGGAAATAATAGAGGTGAACAACAATGTGACTCAAGAATTTTTAGTCATTTTTAGAGTCTATGAATTTTTTAAACCCAAGACTTCAAGGAGGAAACAAAGAATGATTCCTGCATATACTCATATTTTTCTTTTGATAGTTTGAATTCCATTTCCAAAGACCTGTTGGTTATTACTCCTACCTAGACCTCTTTCTTTATCTTCTTATTCTTCTTTACTTTTTTCTTGCTTCACTTTTTTCCTTAATGTCATTCTGTTCTTTTATCTTCATTCAAAGTGTTTCAAAAGGACATGGGAATAGTATGTCAGCACTATGGAGCATAATCAGAACTGAAGGAAGATTATTCTGGGTTCTTTTTTTTTTTTTTTTACACCTTTAATATTGTTTCAACCATTTAGTAATAACGCATTTCATTGTTATGTAGCCATTAGGACATCAGGGGGGAAAAAGATGCAATCATTTTAAAATGTCATAAGATGTTTTCATTGTACCCAAACAGTTATTTATACATATAAGTAACTCTGTAAGCATGTGTATCTTAACTTTGAACAATGTCTCCATGGATAATTAGCTCTTTAACCACATCTCTATTCTGGTCACTCAAGAGCTGCAGGGAACAATGCAACTGAGGATACTTGGCCTTAAAGTAAAAATAACACTCTCATTGAATGGCTTTGCTGAATCCATCATTAAAATGCACCACTCATCAACAGATACACAAGTCAATTTATAAGTGAAAAGAGTAGCTGTTCATCTGAGAATAAACACAAGGACAGAAGGAATTAGAGCAACTCTGCTAAAATTGAAACAGAGAAATTACTGTAGATAGAAGAACAGTGGCAAATTATGCTATTTGTATTTTCAGACATAGGCTTGCAAAGACCTGTGCAGAATTTTAATTTTGGAGTAGCATATGAAAATGTATCTCAATGTTGCCCATCTGCAAAGTAAAGAAGTGGATTGTCTCTTTTATGATAGCATAATACTATTGATCCAGTGTTATTGGGACATATGATTTGAGGTTCACCCCTCTCTTCAGCCAAGTTTCCCATGTTCTTTCACCATTGTTCTGTTTTTGATGGGTGACAAGAATTTGAAAAAATATCTGGCCAGAACAGGGAGGTGGGATGTAGTTTATAGTCTTGAAGAATAGTAGTTTGTTTGAAGGGAAGAAACATATGCAAGGAAAGGATAATTCCTGAATATTTTTATCTTGAGTCTTGAAGGAAGCCAGAGATCCTAGGAGTCACAGGAGAAGAAGGCAAGAAGTCTAGGAAGGACTAGAGAATAATCAGGGTAAATGCTTTGAGTTGGGAAATGGAATGTCTGTATGAAGGATCACAAATAGGCTTGTATAGATGGATTGTAGACTATATAGAAGGCAGAAATGTATAACAAGAATTAAAAGGAAAGGTACAAAGGGGCCAGTTTTCGAATGGTTTTAAAAATAAAGTAAATTTATATTTGCTCCTGGAGGTAAAGGGAAGTCACTAGAAATTAATGAGGAATAACATAGGCAGACCTGTGTTTTTGGAAAATCACTTTAGCAGCTGAGTAAAAGAAGGATTGACATAAGCAAAGATTTGAGACAAGGTGACCAAGCAGAAGATTGCTGAAATAAATAGAATGTGATGAGGCTATGTGGTAGTGGAAATGTGTGTTAGAGAGAAAGGGAGGTATACAAGAAATGTGTTTGAATGTATGTATGTATGTATGTATGCATATATATATATATATATATATATATATATATATATGAAGAATATGAGTAAATAGTTGAGAACATTGCCAAAATTGTAATCCTGGATCAATAAGAGTGTAGTAGAACCCTTGATGTGAGGAAGAAAGTTGAAAAGGAAAAAGTAACCAATGCTTTTAAAAAAAATAACTCAGTTACTACTGCCCAGTGAATACTGACTAACCAGATCTGTTAAAAAAATGTACAAACTTGTAATAACTGAATTCAACATTAAAATCTTTTTTCCATTGGAATTGTACTACTTAAAACTAAACAAAACAATTGTGCCCTAAGAGGCAATGTTTCAGTGAAACCTAGGAAGATTTGTAAGAACAGATGCAGTGAAGTGAGAATAAGTAAGAGGACAACTTATGCAATAACAGCATTGTAAAGGCAAACAACTTGGAAAGATTTATAAATTCTGGTCATTAAAATGACCACTAATAATTACAGAGGGTCAATGATGAAGCATGCTACTCAATTCATGACAAAAAGGTGATGGACTCAGGATGGAGATTGAAATACACAGATATTTTGGACATAGTCAATATGGAAATTCAATTTGCTTGACTATGTTACAAGGGTTTCTTTTTTCTGATGAGGGGGAAGACATCAGAAATAAATGTTTGTTAATAAAAATATATTTTTAGAAGAATGAATTTTTTTTCAATTATTCTTATATATCCTTATTCTGAAAAATGCCTGAGCACCCAGAATCTGATCAGGCTAGATGAATAAGAAGAATTAGTTTCCAAATGCAACCCTTATAAATAATATTAGAGTACTACTAAGTCTCACCATCTGCCCTTATTCACTGTCATTTCACCTGATGCTTTTTAAAACTTCTGGGTCTTTCTATTGGCCTACAGTTCTTTATATGCACTATCTCCTGCAATTAGATTGTGAGCTCTTTGAAAATAAAGTCTATAGTTCTTTTCTCGTTTTCTACTTGTATCCCCTGAATTTACTTAATATAGCACTTAGAATGATATTTTTTTCATTCATTTATTCTTTCAAGTAATTCTCAGCAGACCTTTATAGGAATGGTTATAGAATTAAAAAGATAGAAGAACATTCAACATATGTTTTTAAAAGTAGGATATAGAAACATGGCATGTTAAAATTCATGGAATAATAAGGACTCACATAAAATAAATATCTTCTATCAGATTGTAATATAAGTACACATATGGAGAATATAGAAAAAAATAGGATCAACTTTTCTAAAAGTTCAGAACTCCAAATCTTCCTAAAAGATAATTCATTAATTCTATTGTCATAAGAGAGCTACATTTATCCAACCAGTGTTTTGGTTCCATGTTTTACATAGCTGTGCAGGGTCATAATTAAAGTTACACAAGTTGTTGAGGAATTGACTAAGGCCTTGATGAGTCCATGAGCTTCTCATTACAACTCAAATAGCTTCAGTCCAGTAGAAACCTCATGTCTCAGATAGTGAGAGTTAAATACAAGAAAGCACTGTAGCGTGTATTCCTAAATGAAGATACTAAGTGGCTTTGATGAAATTTATTAATTGATATTGAGTTTGCTGGATCTGAGATGAAAATCTATTAGATGTTTTGCATACATTATATGCGTATTAAATTAATAAAATAGCTACCTAGATAGAAGCAGAGTTTGTTCCTGAGATTTTGAACAATCCCTCCTACAGACTGAGGTTTTGCAAAAGAATACAGAGAAATTGTTATACTATTGAAAACTATTATATTTATATTTCCACAAAAGATTAATTATTAACTAAGCTTTTGTGTAGCGATTGGAATGTTTGGTTATCTAGAGAAATCTTACAAGAAAATTATCATTGCCTATTAATAATAATGATGATAATTACCTTTATTTGTCACCATGTCTTCCTCTGGTCTTTTCTTCTTTTTTCCTTCATTAAATGTTTTATAAAGCATAAGAGATCAATAAGATAATCTATATGTATATATATATATGTGTGTGTGTGTGTACATATATATGTATATATGTACACACACACACACATATACTATGATGGAAATGACTTTTGATTCTGGCCATTTGCAATGCAATACTAGTAATAATGTTCCATATATGTACTTTCCTTTATGAAACATTGTCACATACTTTGTCTCATCTAATTTTAACAGTTCCATCTGGAATAAGCTATTTGTGTACCCATTTGTGCCAGGTTTGAAAATTATTTCCTCATCATGTAAATACCCACTAGAGACTTTATACCTTGGCTGTAATATGTATTCTTTGATAGCACAAAATAAATGCTACAGAAAATAGAATTTTCTACCATTAAATATTTGTGCATTTTTAAATTCCACCCTTAACTCTATCTCTCTGTTCACAACAACCTCATGAAGTTGACAGGTCAGGTGTTATTACACTCATTGTACAGCTGAAAAATGTGAGATAGCAAAGTGAAATGAGTTGCTTGAAGTCATGCAATTAGTAAATGGCAGAGTCAGTACTCAAACCTTTGGATCTTGAACCTAGGTCCAATGTTTTTTCCACTTTCCACTTTAAAAGTAAACCAAAGGCACATGCCTGTCACCTATGTGACTCTAGGCAAATCACAAACTCTCTGGGCCTTGACTACCTCATCTGTAACATAAAGAGGTTGGACTAAATGATCTGAGAGCTCTTCTATCACTAAACATGTGATCCTGTAATTTTATCAGGTTATTCATGTATGTATTTCTGTGAGAAGAGAAGCACCATATTTCACAAAGATAAAGAATTAAGTATTAGGGAGGACTAATCATTTGACCCCCTTGGCAAAGGCTTGTTGTTACAATGCAGCAGCTTTCCTTGCCAACACAAAACAGAGGATGAAAATGAATGTTATATCAAGGGCTCAGCAAGCCTTAAGATACACTGGTTTAGTAAATAGATCACTATGCTGGGCCCCTAATCCTAAATTTATTACAAGTGACCTTAGATAAACCACTTCCCCTAGCCAGACAGAAATGTCACAAAATGCTCAACTTGTAAAATGATCTCAATCTTTTGCCATATTCACTCCCAGTGTGATATCAAAGCATCAATAGGCAGTGAGTAACAGCTGCTAGAAAAACATAGAATTCCTAGAGTTATATTTTACATATTTATCACAATTCTTTTTTGCCTAAAGCTTACTTTTTAATAGAACCTGATGCTATGGGCCTCTGCTAATTTACATAGCTGACTTAATTTCTATTTTGTTTTTGTATCTCAAAATGAGGAGTAGGGGTGTGTGTGTGTGTGTGTGTATGTGTGTGTGTGTTGGGGGTGGGGATGAGGGGAAGAGGAATTTACCTGCTTGAGATCTTTAATGTGTTCTGATGTTCTCTAGAAATGGTGCTCCTGAAGTATAAATAAATGTTAGTATTTAACTTCTACCCAATGTCATCTGTGTTCATGCTATAGAACAGAAAACAACATATCAATTCATTTGCACACCAGAGGAAGAACTGAGTTCAACTAGGGATGGTGACAGTGGCAAAGAAGCAGCCCATAATCCAGGGTGAGAAACACCTTCATGTTCATACTCATTTCAGCACAACGGGTGATAAATTGTATGAATTTGTATCTCTTTTCTTCATTTAGGAGGTTGTGTCATGCAAGCCAAATTTAGTTTCCCTTTATTTCAGTTTCTATATCTGAAAAGTGAAAATTTAAAAAAAAAAAAAACTGTCATTCAAGGTCTTATTCTAGGAAGCAATATTAAAATCATAACTTTAGTTCACTGAGGGATCCTGGAGATTTTTAACCCTAAAAATATACTTTGAATTGTACAAAATCGAATCTCAAATCCTTCAACTCCAAATTCAATATTTTTAGTATTTTATCTATCTATTTTGCTGTAGTGCCCTTTTTGGTTACCCCATCTTGGAGTATTTTTAGTGTTCCATGTAACCATAGAGTTGGCCTACTTCCTTGTGCACATAGTGAAGGGATCTTTCTACCCTCATACACAAAGTACAGAACAGAAAAGTGTTTAATTGCCTACTCTTTGAAACTCTATGAAAATGCTAAATGGGACAGAGGAGAAAAGAGGGGGGCAGAGGCTCTTCTTGTTGCCTTTGAAATGTAAGAATGAGGGGTAGATAGAAGGCCTGAATCCTTGGTCTCCTAGGGAGATTTTTTTTTTTAATTTTATGTTTGTTTTGTTTGTGTTTTATTTCCTTTAAGGCAGGGCCTTGTGATATCTCAAAAGGAAGTTCAAATCATTCCCATCCTGAGTGCTCAATCAGGAGAGTAGTAGCTTCCTAGAATAGTTCGGCAAACAAGATCAACAGAGGCAGACTAGCTGAAAAAAGGAAGAAATTCTCTCAGAAAGACATCCCCAAAAAGAGATAATCTACTTGGCACCAATTAGGATGGACTCAGTGGAGGTGAGCAGTTCTTAAAGAAGATCTAAAGTTTCAAGTAAGCTTGAATATTAGTGCCTTGATTTGTTAGGACCATTCTATTCTTCTTTATTACATAGCAGTCCCTTTTTCTATGTGGGAATACAAATACTTGTTCCACATTTTTCTATAGTTGTATTTTGAGTATATTTTTTAATCTTCTCCCTCCCTTTTCTAAAGAGGATCCCTTGATCTTGAGGCAATTTGTTCTTTGGAAATGGGCAATTCCAAAGCAATGAATCCAGGACAAACCAGGAAGGCAAATGAAGGATAAGGATAGGTACAAGTTGCTAGTCCTTGTCCTCTCAGATGAGTAATGTCTGTTTGGCCTTTCTGTTGCATTATTAATAATTTTTCCTTTCTTAGGAAGAACACACATTGCACTCTCTTTTAATACTGCCTTTCCCATTTAGAAGAATGATATTTCATATTAACTTCCAAAAACTGGGAATTATCAGCATTTCTAGGATGCTTCAGAAGTGAAATAAAATTTCTTCAGAGTTCAACCTTCATATGGCAAAGTTACAAGTCTCCCCTATCATTTTGAGATGATCAACACCAGAAAGGGTACCTGAATTTCTATCCCATTTGCCATATGATCATGATGAAATCTCTTAAATTGATCACATTTTCGTTTTAAGACATTCTTAAAGACAAGTATTAAAATAATAGCTCACATTAATTTAAAAAAAAGATGAAAAAGGCACATCCTTCATACCAACTAGTTAGATAATTACTATAAGTATTGTTATCTCCAATTTATAGATGAGGAGAATGATATTTAGAGAGGTTAAGTGTCCTATCCATGCTTACACATCTAAGAAATGGTGAAGCCATGGATTCAAACCTAGAGTTTCTCTCTCTTTGATAGGGTTCCATTTCAAGTGTTTCAGCTGCCTGCTAGTATACATGGTATCTGAGAAAGGGAATTCATTAAGACATTATTAGTCATTAATACCTTGACTCAAATTAATTGACTAGCTTCTCAAATTAGTGATTTAGCAGGTCATAAAGGAATAGGAGAGAATCTCAGGAAAGTTTAAATGGGGATCAGGAAAGATTTCAAATTATGAATTTCCTGGGTCCTGAAATAGCATGAGACAAAAACCTGGGCATTGGTGATTAGAAGCCACTACTGAGAGAGAGGAAAAGGATATGGTGGAAAATGATTTTTTTTTCCCAAAAATTCACTGGAAATATATGTAAAGAGTGAAACATGATCTACTGGAATTACTCTTAGACAAAAGACTTCAGTTATCAAGTAAAAAATAAGCATTTCTTCTCTCTATTTCTCTATCCCCACCCCACCCATGCCCCAAACTGTCTATTGCTCATCTAATTATGACCAAAACACTAAACTTTTCTTAAACTAACACACAAGTTTGTGTTTAAGTGGGATAGACATGGGATAGCCAGTTGTCCCAACAACACACTGCTCTCCCTTGTCTGAATTCAAGACTGAGGATCTGAACAGAATTAGTAAGAAGGAAGAAATCTTGTAACAGAGTTTACTTTGAAGATCTCTTCAGTACATTTCCCCATTTTAGCCCAAACTTCTGATTTATTTTGGGGAGTTATTCAGGGAATTCTGAAATGATGAAGGCCTTTCAAAATGATTTGAAGCAACTGAAAATGCATAAGAAATATCTAAGTATCCAAAGAATTTTTTGGCTCATGAAGACAAGTTCCAATTTTAAAATCCACTATTTTATCAATTTTCCCAGGTCCCAAAGCTGAGGCTATATCTATTCCAGTCATAATCCTTAGGTGAATTATAGTTATCATGCTATTCAGGATATCTGAGAATTTTCTGGTTCTCCTCAGTAAAGTCAAGGGAAGACTGTAGTTGAAAATTCTGTAAATATTAGGGTATAAACCACAGAACTCATAAGTTTCTGTAAAACCTAAAGGCTATCACCCTGTGACTAACTTAGATCTAAATGCAGGATAAAAAAATATGTACACAAAAGTGTATTTGAGTAGCATATAAATAAAAATTATGATTCTTCTTAACATGAAACTTAAAATTTCTGGAATTTTATTTGTGCAATAGTTCTTCATGCATCTTCTCAGGACCCTACAAATTCTATCATAAAGGCATTTGCGCATGCACACACACACACACACACAGACACACACACATACACACACACCCATCCCTCCACATAAACTCAGGACAGTGAGCCAACTGTATTCCTAGTGTTGATGCCTATGTTTTTCCTTATATGTGCCAATTAATGTTATTTTTATGCAAATCAATTATTTTGATACAAGCTATTTATTAGCAAGAGCTAAAACTGAATTTAACTTAATGTCTAAATGATTGTCTTGTAATAGTTAAATGGCTTAGCTCTTCTAACATCATTGGATAACAGTTTTGAAGTTATTAAGCATACTTAAAAGTATCTAAGTATGTATAAAAATTTATACTTTATATTTTGAAATAATATACAATAAGATTTCTGTACAAATGACTTTAGTATATTAACAAATATGTTTTTCTTATTTTTTAAAAAATGTAACTTTGAGTATCCAGATCTTTATTTTACATTATTATACTGTTGATATAAAGTGATTGGAGACAGGACACTGGTCTAAATTTCAAAATTTTGAAAGAGGAAAAACAGAAATATACAATTTTACTCCCCCCTCTCCACCTCTTTCTTTCTCCACATATCATTTCCTTTGAGAGTTTGCACCAGGAAATAATTCTTGCATTTACTCATATCTGAGAAATGCATTATCATTTATAAAATATTATCTCAAATCCTTTCCTGTTCCTACTGTCAGTTGTTATTTGCAAGAATATATGATCTACATGAACAAATATGCTTTAAAATATGTCTTCATTTAAAATTAGGGTCTCTAGAAGAAAGATATTTCTGTGATAATCATACTAATGTGATTAAGATTTATGTTAAAATAAGATTATGCTTGGTTGCTATAGGATTATTTTCAAAATAGCCTAAAATTAATGGTTATTGATAGGAATAGTTTCCATTAATTTTAAGGTAGTATCTATTTTTCACCATTTCAAGTAGAATAATAATTTAATATATTTAACTTTCATATTATATTGATTCTTTTTTACAAGTAATTAAGATGATCATTTCTTCCATTAAGAACCCAAAGAAGCCTCTTTTCTTATTCACGGTTTCTTTTTTAACTTCCTTTCCCCTTTTCACTAGAATTGTGGTACTTCCCAGTCCTTTATTTTGTTTGTTTTTAGTCCCAAATAGTCAGTCTCTAGCCTAAATTTTAACACACTAGCACTTTATACACATGTTCTTATGGAGGAAATTAAGCTAAGTAGCCTTTTATTATAGCAACCTCATGCTAGGAAACACCACTCAGTTAACTTTATATTTTTTGCCAGAAAGAACTCTTTTTTTTTTTTTAATGATCCCAGCTATGTTCCTAGTATCAGATAAACCAATAGCTGCCATTATTTATAGACAAGCCAGTTATAGTGTATCATCGAACAGATAGTACAGGGTAAAATTATTACTTTTGTATCTTGAAAGCAGTGCAGTACTGAGTTAGCTCAAGAAGCGAGAGGTCAGGGTCAACAGCTGGAAAGTTTCTTCTTTCTTTCCTATGATGTTTGATAACCATAAAAAATGCTTCACAATATGGCTGTACTCTATATACATCTACTCTATATGCCAACGTCAGAGAGTAGTTATGAGGGGAGAGGGCAGAGGGGAAATTTAGCACTTAATGAGGTGGTTTTGGTTGTTAAGTATGAGCTAAGATTTTGGCAAAGATTATACTAATCTAGTGACTATTCTATAAAATTCATCTAAGAAACTGAGTCTCTGGCTTATGCCTTTAAAAAAGCATTAAAAGTAGAATGAATCTGACGTGAAAAGGGATACTGATCTCCAAATTGTTGTGGAATATTAATTTCTGAAAAAATGTATTCATTTACACATGACACAAAGCAGATGGTTATTTAAAAAAATTTTGCTTGACAACACAAATTATTATTTTGTATATTATCATTCTAGGTTCTGTTTGAGTTCTATGCTAATAAATATTTATAGAATCAAAGAGTTAAACTTGAAGCCATAAAAATGCTTCTTAAAAAAAAAAAACTCAAATATTCTTATAAGTTCTTATCAGTGAGCTGCACTGTACTTGGCAAACAAGCCTTTTTACCTTTTAAACAAATAATTCATTAGGTAATTAAATTCAAGTGAGATTACTCTAATTAAATATACACTGCTGTTGAATCATAATTTCTATGTGGCCTAGTTAAAGATGAACAATCTCTTATTCCTGACAAAAAAGAAAGCTTTAAAAGAATTCCCCAGTGCCTGGAATAATAGAGTTATACACCACCATACAGAGGTCATTTTGAGAAAGAAGAGACACCAAACACAACATAAAGGGACTTTTCATGTCTAGAGATACTAGAATTTCAGGTTTTATTGCTCTGAATTCTATTAAAAGACTTAGTGGAACCGAATAGGAAATCAAAATTATCTTTCTAAAAGATGATAGTTATATAAATATGTGAGCTAACAGAAAGGGTCTCTGAAGGTATTAGTTATGCATAATTTCAGATGAGTGCCCTATGAGGCCTCAAAGGAAAAAGTGCCTGGTGAAATGCTCTGAAGGTTTACACTGGCCAAAATGAGGAAGGACTTTTGCGAAATTAAAAGTAACTTTGTAACCAATGATGTGCTTGCTATATGTCCTGGTTCCCTTTAATAGTATTAAGAGTTCAAACCATAAAGACTCTAATCTGGAGAGGAGAAGTTCCTGCTCTCTGCTTTGATCTCCTTCCTCTTGGCTGTTTAAAGCTGACAGTTTGGCTGAATGGCATTCACTGCTTTCATTTGTAAGACATGAGTTTCCTAGTGTTCCAGAGCTAGCAGCTACACCTGTACTGCAAGAATTTACATTGCATTGCTCCAGGATGGCATTGATTTGGGACGGGTGAAATACAAACACAAACTAATTAAAAACTGCATAATGCAGCCCTACAGGAACAAGGTAGAAAAACAAATAAATACAACTGCAGCTGGCACAGCAATTGTGCCTCTGCCCCCAAGCAACAGTCTGGTGACATCAAATTATAAACCTTAAAAATCTCACATAATTGCTGTTGATCATATTGGAGACATAATGGAAATGATTTTGTTAATTAAGGATGGATTTATAAAATATTTACACGTGTGCCTCTCACACACATGTCCTTCACTTAAACAATTTAAAGAAGGGTGTAGAGCGCTATAGCTCTTAATGTTGATTTCTGTAGACAATTTAACTTAGCTCTGTATTTATTAAAAAATGAATATTCCCAACAGAAGAGGCTAAAAGGATGGTTTAATAAAACAACTCTTTGCCTTCTGAAAAAAATGGGAGCAAGAAGGAGAGAATGAGAGAGACAGAGACAGAAACACAGAGAGAAATGCTATGTATGTGACAGCTTCTGGTGAAGTTTAGACACGGTTGCCGCCCACCCTCAAACCTCCCCCCCCCCCCATTCCATTCTAAGATTTTCCCTCCATTAGATTTAGTTTTCCTACTTTGCTGTTCCTGACATTATATGTATAGATCTGGAATGCATACGTTTTGCATATGTATGCACATGGTTGTACATACATGTATTGCAGACAGAAGTACTTGCATTTATCAATAGCAACGCAAATGTAGAGATCTATTTAGTCTTAGAAGATCTCCAAGGTTTTCTTGGGAAGGTCCTTGCATGTCCCTTAAAGTGAACATTCGTAAAGAAATCAAGAAGAGCTGATGAGCAATTTTCAGGGAGGACGGTAGTTGCATGAAACATATAAAGGAGTGTGAAAGTTGGCTCTAAGAGAGAGAGAGAAAGAGACAGAGAGAGAGAGAGAGAGAGAGAGAGAGAGAGAGAGAGAGAGAGAGAGAGAGAGAGAGAGAGATGATTTTTTGATATCAATTTAATGAATAGAGAGAGAAGGAAGGAGATACTCAGCCACTGAGTAGAATAGATCCGCCTCTCCCCTCCGCCTGTAATTGTTTGACACATGCCTTGTTGTCACAAAGTGGGGTGGCTTCCCAGACCCTGCTGAAAAAAGGTGCAAAGTAATAATGAGTATTTAACAAGGCTCATAAATCAGGATTGATGAGAAGTGCAGCGAGAGACTCGTAGCTGGAACGCACAAACTGGAGAAGGGCCTGACTCGGAGGGGAAGTACTCTGGGCAAAGGGGTGGGAAGGAGAGAAGGCCCGTGCCACCGTGAGCATCTGGGGAGGCGTGCCAATCCCAGATCCCCAAGAAGGGGGTTTGGAAGCTCGAATACTTTCTGGGTTAAAGTATCAGAATCATTATCAACATAAATAATAACAATCCTTGTGAAACTGTAGTCAACTGACACTGAGCTGCCTCTCGTTGACTCCTTATAATCTAGGCTCTATAAAATGAGTGCCTTCAGCTCCGCACTGGTGCCTCCCTGAGATGAATGAACACAGTTGTGTCTTTGGAATGGGAGGTAGTGAAGCTGCGGTTTTCCCCAAATTAGCGTAAACCTCCACATCAAAGACTGAAGACGTACTAGTTTAGAAATGAGCGGAGATTTATTTCCAGAGGTGGTTGTTATTATTGTTGTTGTTTTAAGATGAGAAGGGTGGGGGCAGCGAAATGATGATTTAATTTTCGTATCAATCTTGAACAAAACAAACAAACAACAACACAAACAATAAAAAAGAGAAGAAAGACGTGAGCTGCCAACCAAATGATAACCGTCATTTGTTTTCTCACTAACAAGCACTAAGGAGGAAAAAAAAGGATTTGGAAAATAAATCTTTATAAAAGCTGCTTTAACCGTATCCTCCAGATAGGAATGGGTAAGGAAGATCTATTATGCTGGCAAAATAGAAAAATCTCACAGATTAACCTCTCTCTCTCTCTCTCTCTCTCTCTCTCTCTCACACACACACACACACACACACACACACACACACACAAACCCAGCAACCAAACCTAATTTAAAATGAATATTCATCTATTTTGCTCATTGAAGATGCTTCGCTATTTCATTTGTTTCCTAGCCCCTAGACTCTCTTTATCTTTATTCTTTTTCCTTTCCCACCTCCCTCGCCCCAACATTCGTAATATGCACATACAACCATGTACTATATATTTAACATGCACAAATAGAGGTGTGTATCTTTGGAGCAATCACGATGAGAACTTGTAACCCAACATATATCTAAGTCAACTCCATTCTCAAATTGTGCTCTGCTAAGCATCTTATCCTTTCCATAGTTAGGTGACTTCTTTCAACATCTCTGTCATCTCCATTTGAAGATATTTTCAACGGTTTATCACTGCCATCTCCAGCCCTGCACATTTCCAGCAGGTTATCACAACTGCCAGTCCCCCCTCGCTGCTATGTTTTGCTGATTACCGTCAGTGCCCTCAGACTCTGGGTGCCGATTCCCAGCACTGCAATATCCATTCTTAGGACATCTGGAGCAGATCAAAATCATTGACTTCATTTCAAGTAGAGCCAGTGTTAGAGCCTCACTCAGCCTCTCTTTTCCCTCAGACCTTTTAGTCAATTCTTGCAGAACCAGCCTTTAGTTAAAATTCGGCCAAGCAGCGACCCCTATGTCTGGATTTGCATTTTTTATCGGCCCCTCTATCTAAAATGATTTGTTAATTTAAAAGGGGGGAGGGGGAAAAGAGAAGAAAAGGAAAGGGAAGGGAAGAGGAGAAGAAAGGAGTGAGAGAAGAGGAAAGGAGGAGGAGGAAAAGGAAAAGGAAGAGGAGGAAAAGGAAGAAGAAAAAGAGGAAGAAAGAGGAGGAGAAGGAGGAGGAGAAGGAGAGGGAGGAGGAGGAGGAGGAGGAGAAAAGAAAACCGTTTGGCTGTGGATTCAGCCTAGAGAACCTGGGAAGAACAATCTTATGCAAATTCCTGAGGATCGTGTTTTGTTTTTGTTTTTGTTTTTGTTTTGTTTTTGTTTGGGGGGAGGTGGGGCAGGGTGGGGGTGGAGCGTAGGGTTATTCAAGTGAAATTTATCTATTATCTGATCTTTGAATTCGAGGTGCTTGGCCATTTGGGTCAACTTATTTTAAGTACCGTACAATTTGTCTTAAACAATTACAGCAGGTATAGTCACATTAACGTCCATAGTTATACTCCATTTCTTTCTCCTAGAATTACTGTATTCATGAGCTCTCCCGTCAAAAGGTGACTGTACTTCATTCTGGTCTCAGCTCTTTTTTCAGTGTTCTTTCTTACTAATTGCTCTTGAGGTTAAAATGTTTTTGCTAATAAATTGGTATCCTGTTATTAGAATGGGGTGAGGGGATGGAGAAGAGGATTTGATCTAAGTTAAGAGGACATTCAACCAATGCAGACATTGGATGTCAAAAATAGTTAGTGGGATTTTTTTTTAACTCAAAGTTTAAAACAAAAGCAACAATATAGCAGAGGAACAAAGTTTTATATACCTTTTGGGGGACTTATTTTCCTTGTTAACACTAGGCCATTTAAAGTGTAATCTAAATAATTCATTCCCATTTAAACATTTTGCTTTAATAAGGGAGACATGGGAATTTGAAAGGGGAGGATACCAGTTACCTTCTTCTTGTACTTTTTTTTTTTTGAGTGGAAGAAGAAAATAGAAAATTCTCCAATATTTCTTGATTTTTTTTTCTTTTTTCCTCTCTCTCTTTCATTTAGTGGTGATCTTGATGGTAATTTTCCTGTCCAATTTGCTTGGTTGCCTAAGAACACATGCAGTTGTCTTTAAAAAAAAAAAAAAAAAGGAAAAGGAAAGGGAAAAGATAAATGATATAGATAATGATAGATGTAACCCCAGAATCTTCCACACCACTTATTAATTTATTAACTTATTAATTTAATCTCAAATTCATTTTCTTAGTCTAGAAGTCCAAAGAGCTCAATCTGCTTTTCCATATGGATGAAAAATTAAATATATTTGGAAAGTTTGGCCACTGGTGCTGTCTTCATGGGCTGCCATATCTCAGCCTACTGAATTAATGAATGATTTTAGTTTGGCTTGAAATTTAAGTTCATGTCCTTGCTAGCAAGCCATTCCCCTCATTTTCAAATTAAACTTATGTTTGATTCCTGATTCTCCTGTCTCTAGCTTGCTCTATTTGGCTCTGGCCATCCACATGTTAGAGGCTGGATAGATCTGGTTGACAGTTAAAAAAAAAAAAACACTTTCCAAATAGGAGTTAGAAAAGGTATACGTGATACAATTTTGAGCTTCCATTTGGACGTCATACCGTTATTGTTAATGTTATTAATGTTTTATTAGGTATTGATAATAATATCGAAGAAAAAAGCCACATGTCTTATCCTTTAATTGATATTTTCTAACCATAAGAGGAAGATATCCTTACTACCCAATTTTAAAATGTTAAATAATACAAAACCATTTGTATTCTAAAATGATTAGTAAGATGAATGACCAAGAAAAAAATGGAGTTGGGGGGACAATGGGTAGGAAAGAAGATTCTTCTTGACATTCTTCAATTGAGGATCCTTTCTGGTCCACATTCCACTTAGATTTTGAAGGTTTCAGTGCTGTGTTGGGTAGTTATTATATGAGTGGAGTGTGTGTGTGTGTTGTGCAAAACAATGTGTTTACCTCACCTTTAGTTATTTATCATCTGGTAATGGGACACGTCACTTTACTAAATCCATTAGTGATTTTTTTAGAACCTTTCTCCGTATTAATATTAGTCCCCTCTCCTTTTTTTGAGAAAAGAGTTGTCACTAATGGGGCTTTGATGGTCCAGAGAGAAATATGGGAAGGGATGGGTGTGAAAGAAGAGAAAGCATTTCTCTTTGGGATTGAGTGGGAGAATAGGTTTACTTCCCCTCTTGAGAACTATTCCGATTACAAGAAAGAATTTGTGTCAGTTTCAGGGGATTTCTGAAGATTGAAGGGAGGGGGGGGTAATAGATTAATTGGAACTATGAGAAAACAAAAACAATCCAGAAGAAGACACTCCTCAGATCAGAGAAATTAAAGCCCGATTATACCACTAGCAATTAGTAATTACTATTATGGACGTTATTATTGCTAATTACAGGAGGTGGATCCATGTATATCCTCCAGCCACAGAACAGGAATTGGGTGCTTTAATTATTCACCATAGAATCACCAATAAGCTGGAACAGACTACTTAGGTCTTTAAAATATAACTGCTCACAGTTGTTTTGGGAAATTAGCATGACTTGAAATTTACATCAAGATCTCGTTATTTAAATCTCGTCAGTCAAACAAAGATTGAATGAATTAGGAAATTCACCCTCAGAAACTGAAGATCATTTGTCCTGCCTTAAAAGTTAGTCTTCCTTTGAGAAAAACAATCATGCTAGATGCAGTTTTTTAGAAAGAATACAAAATAAAGGGACACGATTTTTCGGTTTGTTTCGGCTCACCTCACACTAGCACATGTAGTATAGACTAAAATGCCCTGGTGGTTGGGCAAAGGAGTGGATTCCTAATGATTGTGTCTTTTCTGCTCTTCTTGATAGAGGAGCAACTTGGTACAAGTTGCCAGAAACTAATGCAGGTGAGGAAACGGCCTGGGGCACCACATGGTATTAATTCAAATTTTGGACACTGTGTGCACACTCCCGGACGCAGGGGGGAAAGATAGTTAAACTAAAAAAAATCCCACAATGTTTTCAACTTAAACTTACGAAAGTATTGCAGCTGGTGAGGAATGCGAGGAAGCAGTCAAACGAGAATGGGAATGAATTCAGCTAGTTTTCTTCTCCCTTTAACTTTATCAATAGAAAGTCATAGTTATGAAGTGAAGTATATTTTTTCCCCCATTCCTCCGACCCCTCCCCAGGCCAGTTATTGACAAAAATAAGGATCTCCCCTCCTTTTTTCGAAAAAAAAATACCGTGCTCAAATGTAGTCCTTTCTATGACAATCAGAATTGTAAGGATTCTACGAAGCAGAAGGGGGGGGGGGGGGGGGGGGGGGGGGAGGGAGGGGGAGAGAGAGAGAGAGAGAGAGAGAGAGAGAGAGAGAGAGAGAGAGAGAGAGAGAGAGAGAGAGAATTGTCCGCACTTCTCTAGATCCGGTTCAACAGCTTGGAGCAAACCCCCAAAATTAGTTTCTCTGATGAAGCCAAGGTTGATCTAGTCAGTTCACTAGAGAGATGACAAAAAAGAAAGGAGTAAGGGGAGGAGGGAGAAACTCGAGAGAGTGGAAGGGGGAGGGGAAAGGACTAGGTAGGATTTCGAAGGGGAAGAAAAAGAGAGAACTTGAATAAAGAAGAGGATAAAAGAATGGAGTAAGATGAAAGAAAGAACCAAAAAAAAAAAAAAAAGAAGAGGAAAGAAGGCAAGAAGACTAGAGGATATTAGAGGAGACAGGAGGAGGAGAAAAGATGAAAGGAGAAAGGAGAGGAGAGAAAAGAAGAGAAGAGGAGAGAAGAGGAGAGGAGAGGAGAGGAAAGGAGAGCAGAGGAGAGGAAAGGAGAGGAGAGGAGAGGAGAGGAGAGGAGAGGAGAGGAGAGGAGAGGAGAGGAGAGGAGAGGAGAGAGAGAGAAGGTTCTGGTAGACTTCCTGAGTCTTGCAAGGCTTAGACTGGAAATTCCAAAACTTTGTTAAGCAGGCAAATTCATTTTTAAAATACCGAAAATAAAAGAGATAAATAATAGTCCCAGCTTTAACGAACACACAAGGCTGAAATCACAAACTCAAAAGAAAGGGGAAGGAAATCATACTGTTTTCTCCTATGTTGAAATTTTGTTTTCTCTACAAATAACAGGTTAAAAGGTAATTTAAGTATAAAAAGTATTCAATTTGAATTAGAAATTCCAGAAGCACTTTCAAAGTTTTGACAATTTGAAAAAAAACATTTCCTCATCCCAAACTACAGCAACTTGTTTATTTACAAGATTATCTATTAGTGATGTTTTGAATGTTATTGAAATGCTGCCGATTCTCACCCTGGTGTTTATCAGGGGATATCAATTTATTCGCACGATGATCGAGGTCTACGTATACTAAAGATTTCTGGGAAATGCCATAAGAAGAATTTTGTCTCTCTCTCTCTCTCTCTCTCTCTCTCTCTCTCTCTCTCTCTCTCTCTCTCTCTCTCCTCTCTCCTCTCCCCCCCCCCTTCCCCCCCCCCCCCCCTTTTTTGGTAGCAAGTTGTTACCAGTGAAGAGACTGTAAAGCCTCCTCTTCCTCCGACGACCATTCTCATTTGTTCCCGAGCCGATCGACGACAAGGGGGACTCAGTGTTAAAGGTGGAAAAAATAGCAGCACAGTTGTTTTTGTTTAAAGGGGACACACTAAGGCTGCAAAACAGCAAAACCCCAATGTTGGACAGCTGTAAAATCGTGTAGACAGGTTGTCATACAGCAGTGGGGGCTTTTCTGAAAGGAGCCCATTGCTAAACATTAGATACACACTCACAGTGGAAAGTGGCCCAGTCAGGGCTGTACACCACGTGTTTCACCCAGGGAGAAAGGAGGGAGGGGGGAAGAGGAGGAAAGGGAGGGTGAGAAAAGGGGGAGGAGGGGAGAGGAAGGGGGGGAGAGAGAGACAGAGGGAGAAAGAGACAGAGAGAAAGAGACGAAGAAAAGAAGGAGGAGGAGGAGGAAGTAAAGGAGGAGAAAGAGGAGGAGGAGGAGGAGGAAGAGGAGGAAGAGAAGTTAGAAGAGAAGGAGGAGGAGGAAGAAGAAGAAGAGGAGGAGGAGGAAGAAGAGGAGGAGGAGGAGGAGGAGGAGGAGGAGGAGGAGGAGGGAAAGCGAGCCCGGGGCGGGGCTTGCAGCTCAAGTGGATGCCAATCAAAGCATCAACTTCAAATTGTATCTGAAAGATCAGCCTAGGACCTAAGGGCAGACACATCAGTTGGAGCTCAATTGTTGATCAGATCACATCTAAGGGATTTAGGAGCACAGAAGAGCCGAGATTTGAGGAAAGACACCCCATTGAATCCATCCACTCCTCCACGTATAGATCGCAACACAGACCTTTTGACTGAAAAAAATAAGAACGAAAAAGAAAAAAAAAATCTCTCCAAATCTCTCGTCTAGATTTGACTTCTATTACAAAAGCAAAATACGTTTTTTCTTATTTTCTTCTCTCCCCCCCCCCCCTTTCCATTGCTTTCCCCACACCTTCTTGGGCTTTTTCTCCTCCCCCATCCTCTTTTATTATTTGTCCCCCTCCCCTTTCCTCCTCCTTCCCTCCCTCCCTCCCCCCTCCCCCCCTTTAATACTTCGACTTCTGCTGCCTCCTCCGCCGTTGCCGCCGTCGCTGCTGTGTTTGCGCCTTGGAGATGTCCTTCCCCCAACTGGGCTACCCGCAGTATCTCAGCGCCAGCCAGGCTGTGTACGGGAGCGACCGGCCTGGGGTCCTGGCCGCAGCCGCAGCCGCTGCAGCAGCGGCAGCCGCCTCGGGCCGGCCCGGGGGCGCGGAACTCGGGAGCGGCTCAGCCGCTGTCACCTCTGTGCTAGGCATGTATGCCAGCCCCTACAGCGCGCCCAACTACAGCGCTTTTTTGCCCTACACCGCCGACCTCAGCCTTTTTTCCCAGATGGTAAGCCTAACTCACACACTCTCTCTCTCTCTCTCTCTCTCTCTCTCTCTCTCTCTCTCTCTCTCTCTCAACTTGCAGCTTTAATTTACTTTTTCTCTTTTTCTTGTCTTTGCTCCTTTTCTGTGAGTCTATAATTTTTTCTTTGCTTTGGGGATTGTCCGGGTGAAAAAGGAGAGAAAGGGAAGGGGGTGAGGAGAGAAGAGAGTAGGTGATGTGTGTGTGTGTGTGTGTTGTCTTTGGAGTTGGGTTGAGAACTAGAAGAGAGAAGATGATGATAAGCGGCTGGCTTTTGGGTAGCTGGATTGTTGCAGCAGCTTGGACCCCACTTAGCAGATTGTTCAGAGCGATTGCGGCAACAGCCAAAGGGTAAAGAGGGGGGAAAATCGAGAATCGCAGTAGGTAACCTCCTGCACTCAATGCGATTAGATTCCGTCTCCATTTCTAGCTATGGAGAACCCTAGAGGAAAGTGAGGTTTGTTAAAGGCTCGAGGTGCCAGTGTGGTGAAGGAAGGGGGGTGTGTGTGGGAGGGAGTGAGGGTTGTCTGCTCCCAGGACCCAAAGCGCAGGAGTGGGAAAGAGAGTGAGGGGGATGGGAATCTCTAAAACGGATCGGGGAGTGGTTGTTGTGTGTCTGGGTCTGGACATGAGACTCATCAACCGATCCTTCCGGGGGGGCTGTGGCTACCAGGAACAAACTTCAGTCTTTCTCTTGGTAACTGAGCTAGTGCTTCTTATTCTTATTTTCCTGTCAATCTCGCTTTCTGTTTAAAAACACTTTTATATTTCTCCTCCTTTTCCCCAAATTTGCTTTCTGCGTTTCGCTCTGTTTTTTTTTTTTTTTTTCTTCTCTCTTTCCTGGGTCGTCTTTGCTCACCTTTTAGAAATCTAGTTTTATTTTATGTGAACTTAATCACGCTAGACTTTTATCTGACTAAAACCGTCACAAAATAAGAGAAAAAACTAGGAGAACTGCTAAGCATGTAAGAAGCTTGATAAGGTACCTTTGCGAACTTGAAATACTTTTGAATTTGGGATTAATATGCCTTATTCCGTCTCGTGAACTTTGTTTACATTGGCTTCTCTAAGTTGCTAAAGTTTTCATTTGAATCTTATGAAAAAAACAGTTCATATTGTATTGCATAGAGAGGGAGAGGTGAAAAAAGTATAACTTGTTCTAAAATAAATTGATCTTTCCTTAGGTTTTTTTTTTTTTTGAGGGGAGGGAGTTTAGAAATTTAATTTATGGTTGTGGTTGTTTTTTTTGGGGGGGGGCAAGAGAAATAGGCCAATCTTATCTAACACATCTATTTTCATTTCTGAATAGCTAGTAAGGTAGAGGTTTAAAAGTGTATATGTGTGTGTGTGTGTGTGTGTGTCTCTACTCCAGCACTTGTATTTAAAATGCTCGGACCAATGGATAATAAATAGGAAGTTTAGACTACCGCAACTACTGGATTTAATTTTTAAAAAAAGATCTCTGGGGGTTAAACCTATCCTCCTAAAATGTCAAAAATAAATATGTGCATAGTGACACTGTTGATAGTTCTATTCCTTTAATTATTGTTGTGTCAAGTTATGAAACTAAAAAATCTTCGTTTGCACACAGACAGCCCTTCAAATTTCTCATTACAAAAGCAAAACAAACAAACAAACAACAACAACAACAAAAAAAAAACCCGCGAAACTTACCTTTTTTCCCTTGCAGAAAAGTTGCGGCAGAAAACGATAAGAAATTGACAAGTAGTCTCTTCAAAAGATAACTCGGGAAAGATGAGGCAGAAATAGCATTTTTAAACAACCCAAGCTAGAGGATAAAGAAAGTGCTTGGAACTTCATTCCTGTAATAAAGTATTATAAAAAAACAATGTAGTTTAGCTCTGAAATACCTTTCTGGGTGTTTTCTGCCCAAACCTCTAGTAAAATATTTTGGGGGAAAAATGCATCTCTTTGAAACTTTTTCAAAGTCTAGAAGCTTCCTTTACCAGTAAAGTTATTTTTAATTGACAAATGTTTGCTGAGTGAATGAATGTCATTAATTTTCCCTCTTAAATTAAAGCCTGATTCAAATGTATATCATTTAAGGAAATGCTATGGGCATTGGGTGATCAGTAATCCAGTGTACTGCTCTATTCTAAATCTGGTGAACTGATCAAAGCAGCATAATTATATTTGGGGTTAAATGAAAGTCTTCCTCTAAACACTGTATCCCTATCTCTGTGTATTGTGTAGATTGTTTCATAGTCCTCAGAAAGTGTGTTTCATATTCTGATTCAGTGTCTGTGCTTTTATTATCAGGTATTTAGAAATCAGAGGATAAAGTTGTTTTAGAACGTCTGGACAATTTGCAGTAATAATGAGGCCTAATGAGGTTGTTAGAAAGATAAAATGTTATTTACCAAAACACCTGATGAGATAATTTGACTTGCTGTGTTTTACTACTGATGATAAAAAGAATATTGATTGCAAATAAATCATGGTCTCTAAAAGCTTGCAAATGGTTTGTGTTTGCTCTTCCAGATCAAAGCCAAACTTAAAAGATAAAGTATCCAAATAGCATTTCTAGTAAGACTGAGTCAGCTTTTATTTCTTGAAGCTTATTTTCTCTTTCTTAGAGTTAATGTTTTACCATATACTTTCTGTTTATATAAAAAATCTGTAGATTGGATTTTGTGGAATTTTTAAAATTTATTTTTGTTTGTTTATTGGGGGAATTTGGGGAGAGGATTATAATGTAAAAGTATCTGTCTTCTTTAGAATCTTATTTAAATACTTGTTAACTAATTCCACCAAGATTATTTTTAAGCTAAAAGGAACATGCTTTCTTTTTTAATTTGGACTGGATTTAAAAGATATATAAAGAGGAGTCTGGCATTTGTCTTCCATCCTTAGGGTAAAATGGATATTGAGGGGGAGGGTATGAACTGTTTGTTTTGTTGCTTGATTAAAAGAAAAAAAAAACTTTCAGTTTTATAATTTCAGGATATTCACTTTAGTTGAAGATGAACTCAACACTCATCTATGATTAAGTACTTTGATTCTTTTTAGGTGGGAAGGAGCTGAGGGTAAAAGGGAAGGGAAGATAGGTGTAGTGGGCTGGCTTTTCCCCCACCTTAAAAGTGTAGAGGATCTTCAGGAACAATTCTAATAATGTATCACGATTAGTAGGATTCCTCCCCCTTCACACACACCTCAGAGGTTTTTGTCTCCCCCCAATTTCAAAAAGAGTTAAAGAGGTAAAATGGAGGAGGAAGGGAGGGAGTAGGGGGATGCTAAATGCTTCCGAAAAATCTAAGGGTATGCTGAGTGACATTGAATACATATAACCTAACCTATGAGATGGAAAGAACTGCAACCTGGTTATACTTATACAGACTCAAAGTCTCTCTCTCTCTCTCTCTCTCTCTCTCTCTCTCTCTCTCTCTCTCTCTCTCTCTCTCTCTCTCCTCTCTCCTTTCCTCCAGGGTTCTCAGTATGAACTTAAGGACAATCCAGGAGTCCATCCTGCAACCTTTGCAGCTCATACCGCCCCTGGCTATTACCCTTATGGACAGTTCCAATATGGGGACCCGGGGAGGCCCAAGAACGCCACTCGGGAAAGCACCAGCACCTTGAAGGCCTGGTTGAATGAACATCGCAAGAATCCTTATCCCACGAAAGGGGAGAAGATCATGTTGGCCATCATCACTAAGATGACCCTTACTCAGGTCTCCACCTGGTTTGCTAACGCCCGCCGAAGGCTAAAGAAGGAAAACAAAGTGACTTGGGGGGCAAGAAGCAAAGACCAGGAGGACGGCAACCTTTTCGGTAGCGACAACGAAGGGGATCCAGAAAAGACAGAAGATGATGAGGAGATAGACTTGGAGAGCATAGATATTGACAAGATTGATGAGAACGACGGAGAACAGAGCAACGAAGAGGAGGAGGATAAATCTGAAAATCTCAGGACCAGTGAAGAAGACAGTCTGGACAAGGAGAAAGAGTTGCCCTTGTCAGGATCTGAAGGACTTAAACCCAAAGACTCTCTGTCCCTGTCGAAAGACATCTCTGACAGTAGCACACGGATCTTGAGCCCTAGCGGACAAAGCAATTTGCAGGGGCCACCTCACAATAAACCCAAGATCTGGTCTCTGGCGGAGACTGCCACCAGCCCTGATGGCGCCCTTAAGTCCTCCCCGCCTCCTCCACCCCCTCCTTCTTCCCAGGTCAATCACACTTCCCAGCTCCAGCACCCCGCTTTCTTGCCCAGCCACGGACTCTACACGTGCCAAATTGGCAAATTTCACAACTGGACAAACGGGGCTTTTCTCACTCAGAGCTCTCTCTTGAATGTTAGGTCCTTCTTAGGAGTAAATCACCACCACGCAGCACACCACAACCACCACCTCCAGGCCCAGCAAGCGCCTTCCGTCCTCACAGCCACTCTGGGAGCGCTCAATAGCGACAAAGCCTCCGAAAGAATCAGTCCTAAACACACAGGTAAAATGGTTATCTAGTTTAGCATGGTGATTAATAGTTCTCTAGTTCAGTATGAACTTTGCCTCTTTTTGCCTCTGACTCTTCCTCACCCAGAACTTTAGCCAGTAAGACTGGGAGCTCTCCTGATTCAGGAGGGAAAATCCTTTCCAATTCAAAGTCCATACTTCTGTGGACCTTAAGGGGATCCATTTGGAGACTCCAGAGATGAGGATAAGGCACCAGGACCCTGGGTTTAACAAAGCACTCTAGGCCATTGTTTTCTGATATTTCCTAAATCATTTCGGAGAAAATCATTGTCGCTGGATAATCTGGGCTAACCACTCATTTTGAAAATACGGGGGAGTAGTATAAACTTACTCAGTTGGGAGAGGAGGTTCTTGAAAACTGTCTCTGCTTGGGGTTGTGGGATTGTGGCCTTCTCTTTTGAGTTTTAAAAAGGTCTGCTTTTGTTTTCCTCCTCCTAGAAAGAGAAAATGTACCCAGGACGGATTCTCCTCCTCAGCAGTTAAAATCGCCCTTTCAACCTGTCCGCGACAAGTGAGTTGTTGTTTTATTATCCTAAAGTAATGTTAAATCTGATGGGAAAAAAAGAAGGTGAAGGGGAGAATTCGGAGGATAATTAGAGCTAATCATAAAGATTGCGCCAAAAGCGCGTTACAATAGCCCGCCCTCATCGAGTCGTAATCATTTGGAATAGACTCTAGGGAACTGGTAACTTGGGGGCAAACTTAGTACAGAGGAGCTTCAAGGGCACTGCTGCTGCTGCTGCTGCTGCTTCTGCTCACACGCTCTGTCAGTTCCTTCCTTGTTTAAAAGGGGGATGTTGCTCCCCAGTCGTTTTAATAGCCAAACAAGCTGAGGTAATACTTTTCAGTTGGTCTTTTTACTGACAAATTGTTACGTCTATTTTTTCCCCTACAGTTCTTTGGCTCAGCAAGAGGGAACACCGCGAATTTTAGCAGCTCTCCCTTCCGCTTGATTAAATGTTTTTGTTTGTTTGTTTGGTTTTTGTTTTGTTTTGCTTTGTTTTTTGAGGGGGCTTAGGGGAGGAAAAGGGGGTGGGTGGGAGGGGACACGGGGGAGTAATAAAAAATATTTCAGAGGCTGGTGTAAAGGACAAAAATGGAAATGATATAAACGATTCCCATCAATCACTTTTTTGCAATAAGGTGCAAACCCATAAAAGCGATTCTTCTACATCCTAGTTGGATCCCTTCTTCTTTGTACCATTTCAGATCGTGTTATTCTAACCATTCTTCGATTATTTGTTTGGTAAATGTTCCTCTTGTGTTTGTACGTTTTTTTTTTTTTTTTTTTTTTTTTTTTTTTTTTTTTTTTTTTTGGTTATTTGTTTTAATTTTTTTTTTTGGTTTTTTTTTCCTTTTTCTTTCTGTATATAGTGATTTCGGATTGTAAATAGCGGGTCAGCGAAACTTGTTTAAATCATATATTTTTGTCTAATAAACTAAATGAAATTATGGACTCTTCTCTTTCTGATGTATTTTGTGTATGAAAAATCTAGAGCTGAATTTTGAATCCCTGTTCAAAGCTTCTCATTTTCCTTTATTATACCTTAAGAGAAGTCTTTAATGACTTCTTAAGGTGCTTGTAGTTTAAAAGTTGCCAAACTATGTGCTTGGCTTATTGTTACTGTCATATGTGAAGGGAACAAACATAGGGAATTTTATAGTATAGATGTTTGAATTTTAAACATAGGCTTTTTTTAAAAAGAGTTTTTCTTGTTGGCAGTTAGATTAAAGTTACTCTTTTAAACTCTTACACTACAGAAATTTCTCTGGTGCATTACTTTCTCACAGCATAAGTGAGTTCGATTTCTAGAGTTTATAAAAATGATTTTTTAAGTGAGAAAAAAATGAAAAAGGCAATTTTCTATCACTGCCCCCAAACTATAACTTCGGTTTCTAAATCAATTTATAACTAGTTGGCTCGACAGTGAATTGTGGCGCTAGTCCGTTTTGTGGGCAGAGTGGAAAAATAATGGAGTATGAAATTGTATTTTGAATGTATTTTTTAGTTATTTAGTTAAGCTAAACGTTGAAGAATTGGAAGGTTCTTTTAAACCCTAGTAATAGGCCAGTAGGAATAAAATTTGCCAGCAAGCTTTTCTCGGGGTTTAAGACAAGAGGTGCTGTGGAGATTTCTGAAATGATGAGAAAGAAGTGGGGGGAGGGTGGTAGAGGAAAAGCAACCAGCTTATAAACGTCATGGTTTTATATAGGCATTAATCTTCCAAAGACAATCCGTTAAAACTTCTAATATTTTTGAATGTTTCCTTTTCTCCCCTCCCAAATGAGAACACTAAATGAGCATTGAGGTGCTAATAAGATACCAGATGGTTGTTGATGGTGGAAAATGGAAAGAAGCATCTGGGAAAGTCATTAAGAAATAATGTGGGGACGCCCAGTCCAAAGTGAACCGACCTCAAAAGAGCACTTGTCGGAAACAAGACGAGAGTTTCAAATAAAATATTAATAAAATCTCTATCAAGGTTACAGTTATTGGTTTTAATTTTAGCCACAATATTACTAAATAGAGAAAGATTTTTTTCTTATGTCCTTCAAATGAATGGAGAGAATTGATTTTTAAAATAACTTAGTATTTTTAAATGGTCACAGAAGACTTATACTGTTCTTTTTAATTTTTAAAATATTTTTCTAGGTTTTTCTCAAAAGAAGTGTAGTTTCCTTAGTTGTCAGTATTTAGAAAGATAGAATATATAGTAATGTATCTCACAAGAATTCACATTTCTAATAAACTTTTCCAACTTCAAATAAAATAATTATTCCAAAGATACTTGGAAACTTAAAAGGAGATGTCTTGAAATAAAAATCTGAGAACACTTAAAGTTTCATAGAATCAAAACTGCTACCAACTGTTAGCAACTTGTCCGTATAAAATACTTCCCCGTTAGCGGTTAAGAGAATCAGAAATAGCCTCAGCTGGGACAACTACAGTTTCCGAAGATTTTCTCGTTTCTTCGGTCACGCCCCTTCCCCTTTACCTCCCCCCCCCGCCTCATTTTCCTTTGCTGCCCACATGGCGTTCATAAACTGGCATCTTTCGTTTAAAAGGAAAGATTACATTTTAAAAGCATACAATGCTGTTCTGTGAGGCTAAGCAAACAAAGTGGTGCCAAATTGGCTTAAAAGAAAAGGGTTTGGATGGGGGATGGAAAGGAGAAGAGTGGAGGGAGGAGGGAAAAGGATTACGAGACACTTTAAAGGAGACCTTAATTGTTGAAAGTAATCTTGTGTAGGAGAGAGGCAGTGCGTGTGTTTGTGTGTGGCGTTAAAGGTGTGCCTGAAAGTGAGCAAGGGTTTGTAGTAGAAGAGAGCGTGGCTGTTGGTGCACTTGAGTGGCAGCGAACCCATTTAGAAAGGCTTGCAGCGCCCTCTGTGGATCTAAAGTAGAATAGGAAATTTGTTACAGTTTATATTCCCGTGGTAGACTATTGAAATCTGGGAATCCTTTGACTTCATCAAAGATTTGGAAGAGGCTGGGGGAGGGGAATAAGGAACAGAGAAAGGAAGTCTGTAAGAGTCTTACGCTTTCTCCTCTCTCACCCCCCAAGAAAGTTTTACCGTAGCGTTTGCTCCTGAAACTACCCATCCCACTAGGGGGAAAGTGTGTGGTTTGGGAACGAGGAGACTTTTAGTTCAAAATATTAAGATTAAAAGTTGTTTCATTTCATCGTCTTGATCTTGAGCTGGTGACGGAACCTACTAATTCTGTGAGCGTAGGTCAAATTTAGTTGCAGGGAAAGGATAGAATCTCTGCAGGAAGTGAGAATGGAGTCATTGATGTCCCGGAATGATTTGTAACTAAACCATTTTCGCGTGCTAATAAAAGAGGGGCATAAAACTCCGTTCTTGATGTTCTTGTTCATTTGTGTCCAAAGTCTCATGGTATTTATCTGTTTTACTGAAGACTAATTTGTTGTATGACACCATTCATTTATGAAAAGAGTCGTACTTTTCCACCCTAAACGGCTTAATCAACCTTGTTTTTAAAGATTTGGATACACAATCACTTACAAATACTGCTTTACAGGTCAAAAAAAAAAAAGCATTAAAGGTTTTTTTTTTTTTTTTTTTTTTCTTTTATCCTACCATGTGAAATTCTGAGGATTTCACAGAGCTAAAAGAAACAGGTATAGTCAGGGCAAATGAATTAACGTATCCTAGTGAAAGAGAAATCAACAATACCTCTATTGGTATACAATTTTCACAGAACATAAGTGCTTCCTGTCTGCTTTTTGTTTTATTTTTATGTCCTATACTTCGATTCATTTCCATTTTCTGTAAGATTTTGATGCAACACGTTTGAGAAAAGTGGACATGCATGCAGCCAGATTTAGTTTGGAATAAAAATGTATTGCATGGAGATGTTTACAATAGGAAGAACCTAGATGAGAATTTAAAGTTTTTTTTTTCAATTTTTCATTCAAGGTGTCCTATTTTTAATAAATGAATTCCCTCATGGGAAAAAAAAAAAGCAAAGCCAGTGAGTCTGTATATGTGCATGTGTTGTGTATATATATGTAAAGATACAAATATTTATGTATATTATCTATATGTACGATATAGATAATATATATGAATAAAACCATATATAATATACATTATGTATACATATATTTCATATATTTAAATGTGTATGTATATATGTCTCTGTGTACATACACATATATATGTATATATGTACACATATACACACATGTTCTTCAGGATAATGACACTGAAATTGAAAATTTATTCCACTATTTCTGAAAAACCTGGATTAATCTGTTCACATCTAACATGCTGCAGCCACATTTGGATTAACAACCAATAAAAAAGGGGATACAAATCCTTTTGGACAAATGTGTCAAACAAAAACTTATCCTACTAAGGCTTCCAGCTCTTTTGATGCTTAGTCTAGAAAAGTAGCATTCTCCTGCAAGGGACAAAAAGGTTGGTGCTATTCTAGCTAACCCTTCACATTTCCAAATGTACAAATGTGCTATCTTCCATCTTCTTTTCTCTTTTAGTAGTTAAAGAAAGATCAGAAATAGGAGGCAGCTGTGTGAAATGGACACTGACACTCTAAGAGAAAAAAAATTAAATGCAACCACACATAAGGATCAGCAACTTGCTGCAGGGCTTAACCTTTTCAGATGGGAAAATATGCCTGAAATGAAGAGATGCACAATTTTCTCTGTGTATACTTATAGCATATCTATCTGCATGAGATTTTAGTCTCTATTCTGCCTTTGGCATGGGTGATTATTATTCCCCTGAAAGGCTTTACAAGGCATAGGGAAAGGGTGTTTGCATAAGTTAAAATCAATCTGCTTTTCCCATGATTTTTGTATCTTTTTAAAAAATTTCACCTTCACTTGGATAGGATTTATTTATATTTGTTTTGGGGAAGGAAACAACCATTACTACAACTTTCATGATTTCTTCACTTCCAGAACCAAGAGATAGTAGTGATGAGGTAACTTACAATCCTTATGGAAGTACAATACTTAGTCCATTTCTTCACAATCCCCTCTGGTCCACCTTGTTGTCTGGTATTAATTGACTTCAGTTCTTTCCTGAATCAGCTGTCTAAGGGGTAGAAAGGTTAGAGGTTCATTCTTTCAAAGGTGTTAATGTCCAGCTTCAATCATTGATCCGATTAAGCTTTCCCCTTTCCCTCTTCTCTTCCCTCCTGTCCTCTCTCTTTCTCTCTTTCCTTGTCTCTTTTTCTCTCCTCTTTTTTCCTTCTCTTCTTCCCTGTCCTTTCTTTCTTCTCCTCTGTTCTCTTCTCCTCTCTTCAATGAACAATTATTCACAAGCGAATTTATCTCCTCTGCAATACAGAAAATTCATATTCATATCTCTTTTTTTTTTTTTTTACTGCCCTGACACTGATTAATGTAATATGCACCATGACTCCAAGTACAGCGCCACTCTATGAATCATGCACTATAAAGTTTCAATCGTCCTTGTAGATGAGACTATTACAAAGAGGGAGGAAAGTGTGAGAGTAAGGAGGGAGGGAAGAAAGCGAAAGGGAAATCAGAGAGAGACAGAAAAGGGGGAAAAAGAGAGGGTCCCTCCTGGCTTTTGCATGGAATTGCTTCTTTTCCCATCATCTCCATTAGAACAAGAATGAACAACAATGGAACTATAATGAATCCATTGGGGATTTTGGTCTCTGGGTGTCCCCCTGTCCTAAACTGAGAGAAATGTGTTATTTGGGACCAGAGTCTGGTTGTTTTCACCTGAACTTTTTAGGAAAATACAGTTTGCATGCCTCAGAGATCTAGCAGTTCCTTCTCTTTTCCTAGTGCTCTTGTTTTTTTCCTCCTGTTTCTCTGTCCTTTCCCTATGCCTGGAGTGGGAGTAGGTCTGGGGCTGCCTAATCCAAAGAGATTGGGGAGGGATGGTTAGTGGCTATGATTTATATATCTGTGCTTAATGTAGATTAAATTAATTTTGAGAAATGAATCTGGTCGGGAAATGGTTTAGAATGAAAGTACAGTTTGTATGCCTGGGTGCTCATGGGATGGTTTAATCTACTGTGGTCTTTCAACTATTGGGTAAGTGAGTAGGGGAGAAGGCAAGAGTCTTGATGAAAGCCCCACTACATGTTTTGATTAGAAGGCCAACCTTCGAACTATCCATGAAAGGGTTGTATGGCAGGTTAGTGAATCTTGAGCACAGTGCTGGGAAGAGTTTAGAGTGTGTCTGTTTGATGTGATCCGGGAAGTGTGGAGGAGTGGGGTAAGGGACCCATACCGGCAGCTGAGTAAGAAAGACCGTATGAGACATCTCTCCAAGACGATTCTCAGAAAGCGTGGAAGGATTGAATTCAAACACTGTATATTTTTAACAATCACATTTCTTTTTCCTTACTTTACAGAAGGGGAGTTCGATGAGATTGGCTCAAAAAACAAAACAAAACCTTTTTTCTTATTTAAATGAAGGGACTTTTTAACAAAGTCTCAACCTTGAGGTTTAAGGCAGGGCACCACCATACCATACGGTCTCTCATGTTCTTCTAGTCCCCTGGTTTTGGGTTGGCTGTTCTGCAGCCTTACAGCCTTACAGGATTGGAGGATCAGAAGCAACTCCGACCTGGCCTATATATTCACTTAGTCTTTTGACTCTAGGGAAAAGCAAAGAGGACTGACTCAGGAATCTGGCTTAACTACAAGACAAAGCCAGAGGGAACTGCACTTAGTTCTTGAGGAGACTCTGGGATCCTCAAGAGGGAGGAGGTCTGGGAGAAAAGAGGTGCAAGTGGGACTGAAAAAAAAAAAAAATGGGATAGCTGATAAGTTTGTTAGGATCTAAATCTAAAGGGTTAGTCTCCCACGCCTGCTCCCATTTCTCTCCAGAGATGCACCAAACCTTTGGGCCTAGGGGACTGGGGTGGAGGTGGGGAATCCACAAAAGGTTCTGCTTGTCTCACGTAGGAGGAGCTGAGCAGTGAAGTACTCTGCTAGTGCGACCCTAAACTACGGAGTCCGGACATCTCGTTTTGAAGGAGAGGCAATGAGAAACGAGAGTCGAACCTGGAGGGCTCCAGATGGGGGAGGTAGGGAAAGAGGGAGGCAGGGAGGGAGGGAGACAAAGACAGAGACAAAGAGAGAGACCTACAGAGAGAATCTTTTAACCTGTATATATATATATATATATATGGATATGAAGAACATGACGCCTTTGGCAAGAAATTCTCACCCTGATTAGATCACTGAACATGGCCTGGTTGGGACATCTTGGCTCTTCTCCTGCCCTGTTCTGTCCTGTCCTGTCCTTTCCTCACCTCTCCTCATTTCTGCCTGAAGCAGACTGGTACTCAGTTAAATGGTTCTTGAGAAGGTGAAGGGTGCTGCCCCAGGGAGTGATGGTGACATTTGGGCAGAAGGGCAGAAGACTGCCTTAAGGAGTTAAAATTGCAGTCGATCCTATAGTAAAATGAAACCTCGGGAGAATCCTCTGCTTCATTCTTTTACCTCTTGTACCTGGAAGTTATCTTGGGGATAATAGACAGGTGAAAATTCTCCTGTAGCTAAATCCATTGAGAATGGGAGAAGGCCTCTAAAACATAAGTAGAAGTGGTGGTGGGGAGAGGGGAGGGAACAGTATCCTAAAAGCGTGTGTGTGTGTGTGTGTGTGTGTGTGTGTGTGTGTGTGTGTGGAGAGAGACAGAGACAGAGAGAAATCATATAGGGGACAGGACGATTGTCCATTTATCAACTTTTAAAAAAATGATTATGGTATTTCTTCTACCTAACTTCCTTATTTACTTACTTATCTATCTACCTACTTATTTATTTTAACTCAAAGAGTGCTTTAGAACTAAGTGTCTGACTTAAAGAGATTTCTTGGAAACTAAAAAATAGTTGTCTGGAGGACAGCTAGCTCTTTTTAGATATAACATGGAAAAGAGAATATCTGAAGCACCCCCTTTCCACTGTTGTGTGGGAGTGCCTCTCAGCTTAGAAGGACACTAGAGTAAACTTCATGCGGAATTAAACCCAATTTTTTTTTTTATAGTAACATTTATTTTTGTTCCTTATTCTCGGTGTATTGTTGAGCCATAGATAATTAAAGGCTTTACTTTGAGTTGTTGGCCCCACACAATACATTGTCCTTTTGTGGCTGCCCAAGAAGGGAAAGCCCTGTGCTGCCTAGGGTTCAAAAACAATGAAGCACAATCCATTTATTTTGTTGGTGAATTGCCGCACAAAGTGAGGTGGTCAGTGTTGAAAGTTTATCACTGTCTTGTCCCTTTGGCGGAGGCAGAGCATTCACACACCCTCTGCCCCAGTACACAAATGTCAGTCTCTTTGCAGACTGCTGTTTTTCTTTTGAAGATGCCGATAGTATCTCTGATCCATTAATCCATTTATCCAGTTTCATGAGTGCATTGGCTGAATGAGTACACAATAGCCTTGCCCAGTTGGAAACAACAAGTCAGTGAGCAGAGACGGCACACCCACTAACACTAGACACTTTCAGTTGTGTTTTGCTACTTGTTTCAGAAATATAATGTGTACATGATATCTTGAGATTTTAGTCCTTTTAAGGCATTTTTAAAAAAAACTTCCATTTTTAAAGTTTTTTTTTTTTTTTTTTTTTAACACACCAGAAATCTATTTTATGTAGAGAGAATAAATAAGGGGGGAGGAGGGAGGGAGGGAGGGAGGGATATCTTCAGTGACTTAAAAAAAATCAATGCTAATAATGATTCTAATAGTAATAATGAAAATGATGGTGATAATGACAATGGTAAGAAAAACCAGCCATTTCTAAATTTGAAAAAGAGTCCTACAATGTTAGTTGTCCTTTGGTTATTATTTGCCATTGTTGTATTTTAAAAGTATGCTTAATTCCGAGCTCCTTCAGTAATAGCAGAATGTTTGAAAATATTAAATACATCTGTGAGATGGTGGGCAAGAGAAGTTAAAAGGTGCTTGGTGCAGTGAATGTTAAAAAGATCTCACAATGAAGTGATTAACATTTTTATGAATAAAATTAATCACGCATTAACTCTGCAGCTCAATACATCTGAATGCCAAATGTTGCACAGCAGTCCCAGTTCTTACACCCAAGAATTCTTGATGTGTTATTGGCTTACATCAAACATTCATCTATTAGGAATTCTGGAATATTTATGAGGAAATCAGTTTAATAATATATATTTAAATTGGAGACATGAGGAAAACCTCCAAAATGCCATCACCACTTACCAGCCTTCCCCAACTTTTTCTTTTTCTTTCTCTTTCATGTTCACAGAGATAGTTTAAAAAAAAAATCTACAGATATGTCCAAGGAGCATGTTAGAAAAGTTGTCAAGAAGAAGAACTATAGAAGAAAGCAAAAGAAGCTGATGAAGAACTCTGGGAAATAGAAAAGTCACCAATATATGTAGTTTTTAGAGAATGATGCTTTGACATTCTTGGGTACTTATTAGTGCTCTCATTTTGCTGGGCAAAGCTTATTGGGTTGTAAGATGAAATCTTAGCCATTATTAAAAATTTCCCTGTGTCAGATAAGGAAATTTGATTTGCTTTTTGTCTCTCTATCTCTCTCTGTCTTTGTCTCTGTCCCTCTGTCTCTGTCTGTTTGTCTCTCTCTCTCTCTCTCTCTCTCTCTCTCTCTCTCAGCTTTTTTCTAATCTCTTGCCACTGTGGTTTTGGGATTATTCCAGCAGGCTGTACAAAGGGAAGCGAAGGCATCTGAAGTGTCACTCTACAGCTGTGGCAAAGTAACAGAATTTCCATTTTGTTGATGCTCCCAGCACATGTGTGCAGCAGAAGGTGATATCAAAGGAGCCGTTCTTCCTCAGTTCTGCACATTATTTTTCACTGCTGTGGCGAATCTCTCTGAGCTCCGTGAACCAATAAAACAACGGTCCCTGTTTGAGTTGATATATTAATATTTACTGAGGATTTGCAAGGTCGGGGCTAAATGTCAGCAGATTGCTGGGGCAGTACTGTGGGGAATAATTAAACAAATCTCACAGCAGTTCAGCCTCCTAACATCTTTATTAATCTTCCTCCCCCAAAACAGTTACACTGAAATATTGCTTTTGCAACCTTAGAGAAGATTCAGAAGAAGTTTAATAATAAAATACTGTATTGGAAATTTTTGGTTTTTGACAGTTTCTTGGCCAATTTGTGGGCAGATGTTAGCTAGTTGGGAAGGCTATGATGTGTGAATTATCACCAAGCTGTTGGGATTCTCACCTGCCTCTCTATCAAATTCATCCTGGCCAATTTGCCAAACACAATAATATCATTCCTATGAATTGATCCCAAAACTGGAGATCTGTTTATGTAGTCAATGCACTTTGCTAGAGGAGTGACTTCTGGATGCCTATTCAATAGGCATCCTTTCTTTAACGTGATTATAGCATGCATTTTAGTACAAGTTATACAATTCTCTTTAATAAGCTTCATAATTAGTGTTGGGATGCCTCATTACAAGTCATTGCCTGTAGCACTCCTAGGCCAAACAGCCCTTCTCAATCTGATTTATTTTTTATCAGGCAGCAGGAGCTGTCTGGAGTTTTTGTTTGTATAATGGGGACCTGCATTAAGCCCCTAGTGTAAAAATACCACAAGGAAATTAATTGCTTCTGTGTGGATTCACCACAGATGTGTTCTGTTGATCAGAATGGTATATTTTTGACATTGGTATCCTGCGGTGAGTTGTAAAAAAAATAAAATGAAAAGCCAGCAATGCAAACATATTAGCATCAATATAGATTCAGTATAGCATAATTGAAAACACTGGGATTAAAATAAGGATGTGTAATGAAAGTTCAAGATTTCTGCTAACATTTTTCTCCATTTCTTTTTTTATGCAGTTTTTTTTAACCTCCTAATAAAATACACATGGCTAGAAACTCAGTTTTGGTTCTGGCCGAGAGATAAACTACTTAAAATAACACACCCTCCCAGTGTGGTGACTCAACATAAGGAGGTTGACACACAAAGTCACCCCCAAGGTCAGTAGTTTGATATCTATCACTACTGGTCAGGCCGGGATTCACAGCTGCAAGCCTCAGCAAGTTAAGAGGGCTGTTTAGATTGCTTGCCCTCAGAGTACATCGAAAAGAGAATCCAGGTCGATTATAAGTAGTCAACTTTTAAATAACTCTCTACAGTTTATAGATACTATTCATTTCTGTATCCCTGAAACTTGAAGAAAATTACTTCCATCTCATGCTCCTCTACCTTGCACTCTGAATACAGTCACAATACAGCGCTGTGGTGAAAAATCGCTCCTCTGCATTTCTTTTCCTACCCTCCTAACCTACTTCTCCTTAAATTCTATTTAGATTTAGATTTCTGTTTTTTTTTTAATGACATCCTTCTCAGACTGCAAGTCCGTGGGCAGTATTTCACCTAATTTTATTATTATAGTTTAGACATTATATAAAAGTACCAAAAAAAAAAAAAAAAAACCCTCTTAAGATAATGATATACAAAGTCATTCAACAGTAAAATGAAAAAAAAAAATCTAAACAACCCCTCAAAAAGTAATGATTTTAGTGACCCTTTAATATATAACCTAACAATTGTAAATGATCCTGAAGTCTGTTCAGAAAAAAATTAGTTCTTAGAACTAGAAGACAGATTTAGAAATAGAAAGGATCTCAGAAGTCATTTAATATACCAACTCCATTTTACATATGAGGAAACTGAGGACTAAAGAGGTTAAATGCTATCTGGGGATCAAGTGCCAGGGCTAAAATTTGAATCAAGGTCTTCAGACTCTAAATCCAGTAATCTTCCCACTAGAACTAGCATAGTGTAACTATATATTCCATGTTTTTGGTAGCCTATATTATAAACATTTCAAGCTGCATTGGTTAAAAACCATCAATGGGGAAAATGAAGGAAGACTCATCTGTGATTAAATACCATGGTTAGTATGTTTCTTCAAAAACATATTCAAGCTTTTGTAACTTACTGCTATGTTTGAGTTTGAGTTCTCTACATGAGATATACTTGCAGTGAAAGGCTGGTTACCTTGAAATCCTTCATTATAAAAAGAGGTATAGTTGAATGAATTCAACAGTAGATATACTATTTCATCAGAATTGGACATTATAGAAAAGTACATTTAGACTAACTCACTATATTTTGTTAAGATAATTATAAGGTTTTGGGGACCTTTATTTTGACGGCTGGGACTGTAGTCTGGGAGACTCATCATCCAGAATTTAAATATAGTCTTAATCACTTACTGTGTGATCTAAGAATGTCACTTAAGCTAGTTAGTTTAAATTTCTCATCTGTACAATGAGTTGGAGAAGGAAAAAGCAAACTACTCCAATATTTTTGCCAAGAAAACTCCAAATCAGGTCAGGAAGAGTCCAACATGACTGAACAAAAAGAGAAAGACAAAATGAGAGAGAGAGAGAGAGAGAGAGAGAGAGAGAGAGAGAGAGGGAGAGAGAGAGAGATGTGTCTTTAATATCAATTTAATGAACAGAGAAGGAAGAAGATAAACAGCCTTGCATCAGATATTCAATACACCTAGAACCTTGCTTTATAATAAGTGAATCCAAATTAATGTATTTGTTGGTGTTTCTTCATGGGATGGGAGGAGTATGGGAGAGCATTAATATATTAGCAGAGAATAGAATACTGAAAAGTCTTCAGGACACCAAGAAATGTTTCTTAAACTAGAATTTAATCAGTCAACACAAGTAATGATGAAGACATTTTAGTTTGAGGGGGACTTCCCAAAATTTATGAAATAAATCATGTAGGCAAAAGATCCATCCTATTCCTAAGTCCCTGTTTATTTTAGAGCCTCATAGTTAAAGTTGGGCTTACAATTTTAAAAAATATACTTTTTTGGTTGCCTCTAAAATCTACTGTAATTGTGCAGACGTTCTCAGTCAATAAATGTTGGTTTCATTCCCTATTTCATCTGTGACTCACTAAATCATTTACTAATTCTGGGTCCTAATTTCCTTGCCCATTAAAATTAAAAATCTTTTTTGCTCCAGAACCAATGGTGAAAGATTAATTTCTAAATTAGACAAGAATTTGTTAAAAAAAAAAAAACATTTTTTTCCCTAGTATACTGCCTTGAGAAATGCCTGTTATATATTGTGAGGAGTCCTAATAACTTGAAGTCCCTAGAAATTGTTTGATATGAACACTGTCCTGGAAGTACTCTGAACCTCGAATATTTTGCATATGCTCAAGGTGTTCCTTAAAACACTCTCTTTCAATATAACATGGTATTAACTATTTATCTTGATCCATATACTCTTCCTAAGTTATTTGCTAATTGCTATCAACTTTATTTCTGTGCTTCTATCACCTATTTTTTCCCCAATCAAAAAGCATTTGATGTATACCACGAGAAAATTTTAGATGGCCTTTACTTTTTTTTTTTTTTATTATAGCTTTTTGTTTACAAGATGTATGCATGGGTAATTTTTCAGCATTGACAATTGCAAAACCTTTTGTTCCAATTTTTCCCCTCTTTCCCTCCAACCCCTCCCCAGATGGCAGATTGACCCATACATGTTAAATATGTTAAAGTATATATTAAATACAATATATGTATACATGTCCATGCAGTTATTTTGCTGTACAAAAAGAATCAGACTTTGAAATAGTGTACAATTAGCCTATGAAGAAAATCAAAAATGCAGGCAGACAAAAATGGTGGAATTGGGAATTCTATGTAGTGGTTTTTACTCATTTCCCAGAGTTCTTTTGCTGGGTGTAGCTGGTTCAGTTTATTACTGTTCTATTGGAACTGATTTGGTTCATCTCATTGTTGAAGAGGGCCCCGTCCATCAGAATTGATCATCATATAGTATTGTTATTGAAGTGTATAATGAATTCCTGGTCTCGCTCATTTCACTCAGCATCAGTTCATGTAAGTCTCTCCAGGCCTTTCTGAAATCATCCTGCTGATCATTTCTTACAGAACAACAATATTCCATAACATTTATATACCACAATTTATTCAGCCATCCTCCAATTGATGGGCATCCACTCAGTTTCCAGTTTCTGGGATGGCCTTTACTTTTTGAGGCAGAGGAGTATAGTGGGAAGGTCCTTGAATAAGGAATCAAGAGACATATTTTGGGCTCTCAGTTCTGCCATTTGTATAATCTAGCCAATTACTTGACCTTTTCAGATATCAGTTTCCTTCTTCATAAAATAAAGGGATTGGACTAGAAAATCTCTAAGATCTAGTCTAGCTCTAATATTCTATGGATCCTTTGGGACTGCATTTTATCTTCCCAGGAGCAAGTGACTGAAAGTTGCTGATATCATGGATGCTTTCCTAGTTCAACATGTAAAGAAGAGAGGTGAAAGATAAAGTGTTCTCTTTCTTTTCAGTCAATATTTTACCTGAGTCATGAGATGATGTTGAATAGTCAAACAAAGGTGCTGACCAAGACAACTGTTTATACATTTTCCCCTGATTATTAACATGTCTACGATAGACAAATCCTAGTCTTGAATTACCCTTTCTTGTAGAAATCCCCAAACTGGTTTTTAAAGGGAAGCCAATGAAAGGAAAACTAGTTATAATGAAATGCCAGGAAGGGGGGAAAATAGCACAGTAGTAGCAATGGAGACTTATTCTTAATTTTTTCAATGCATAGATTTTTGTTTGTTTTTTTGTTGTTTTTAATAGCCAAGTTTTAAACCTGCTTAGGCCTTGTGGTTTCTTGGTTTTGTATTAGGCTCAAATCTGAAGGAAGTTGAGTTCATTTTGCCTTGGAAAATATTCCTTCCTGTTTCGAAGAATGAAGGTTTTAAAAAGGTTTATTAAGAAAGACTCGAAAACTTCTTGGACATCAAATAGCTGTTACAAAACAAACAACATTTTGATGAGCTCAGTGTAAATGAATCAAGAACATATGGATTGCATTTCCCTTAAAACACTCATGTTGAACTTGAACATTTTAAAAAATAGTTTGAGGTGTTCAAACCCAAGACACAGCTGGGCATGCCCATCCCTAATTTTAGCAGGATCAATTTAATCCATATGTTTCTGATTCATTTGCAATTATCACAGTCAAATGTGCATTTTGAAAAGTTGTATGATGCTGAAGAAATCCTCTGAGACTTTTAAAAGAATTTTAAATCTCCTCCCCTTTAAACATAGTGAGTTACATCTTGCTAATATTAAACCAATAGGCAACATTTAAAATTTGCTGCAAACTTTTAAGCTTGAGAGATCTGGGGAATTTGAATTTTGCAAAATGCTTTTTTTAAAAATGTAGATATAGGCTCAGAAAGAGATATTAGAAATAGTAGGCCAGATTGGTTAAATTACCTCTTTGGCATATGGGAGGGGACTAACAATATTCCTGCCCTCTTCCACCTTCCATGCTTCAGTGCATCTGGCCTTACATTTAGATAAGGTTGTGGAACTATATAAATATTATCTGGACCTGAAGAAGTGTGAGTGGGGGTAATAGTTTTTGTTTTGTAAGGGAGCTCCAGCTTTGATGCAATATGACAAAAATAGATTCTTAATATAAATAATTAAAACATTATAATTGCAAAACTTAACAGGAATTGACTTTCTCACCTTATATAGTCATAGAGTATGTATGTGTGTAGGTGTATATGGATTTGTATACTTTAATACTTTATTTCACTGATACCATGATTTCACTGGTTTGGACACTTTATCCACCGATGTAGGATGTAATCCTTCTACATTTAATCAAATACCATTACTTTGAAATTCATCATTTAGCAGACAAGTTCCTCGTGATGAACCTCTAAATACCCATTTGGCTGTTCTTCATATAGCAACAAACTATTTTTTCCTTGGCTTCTAAAAACGTCCTTTCTCTCTTGTTTTCTACTGGTCTGACCTTTAGGAACTCCAGGTTATCTCCAACTAGCGAGGATATAGCTAAAGACTTCAATGTGATATGTAAATAGGCACATCAACATGTGCAGATATATACAATACAACATAACATAAATGAAAGACATTCATATACAATATGTAACCTACATATATATTCAAAAAGTATAACATATTTAATGCAATAAAAACACAAGTTTTAATCACTATTTAATCTCAGCTAGAGAACACATAATACCCCCTCCCCCCATCATTTCTCTTATCATTAAGATATCACACTTGGAATAAATGCTCACTCTATCATTTTATACATTTAAAAATCATTTTATTCTGAACTCAAGAAATAAAGCAAGCATTTCCATAATATAATAGAATGGGGAGGGAAAAAAAGATTGCACATGAAACTTCAAATTGATTATTAATCACTTGCTATTCCTTTTAAATATATAATAAAGTTATCATGTAACTTTCTTTTCCCTTCCTTTTTTCTCCTCATCCCCCAAGGCCACCATTATACACAAATATGTATGTAGTAATGTATATATATATATATATTCCTAAAATCATCCTATACATTCTTCTAGTTAATAAATTCTTTCCCTGGATGCAATAGTGTCATATGTCCTTTGTAGCTAATTTGGGTGTTTATAATAATCAAAATGATTTAATCACTCAAAGGTGTTCTTAAAGCAATGTTGTTATTACTATGTACAACATTTTCTTGGTTCTGCTCATTTTGTTCTTCATTATTTTTTGCAAGTATTCATATTTTTCTCAGATCATCCAATATACTTCTTAAAGTACAGTAGTATTTCATCATGATCATATATCACAACTTGTTGTGAAAGCACATAATACAAACCTATCCTTTATATTCCAATATTCTCATTCTCTTCTTGAACCAGGATTTATATTTATCATAAATTTCTCTAAGATATAATCAACATTTTATGCATATTTTTTATTATGACATTTCCCTGTGTGTGTGTCAAAATGAGAATTTTGCTCCACTTCTCAAAGAATGTCCATAGCCATATGTTTTCTCTCTCTTAATGGGAGTAAAAACCTACATTAGAATCACTTCATTTCTGGAGAGAAATTTGTAAATTCTTTATCTGTGTCTAAGAGAATGTGTTTGAGTGTGGAACATAAATAATACTTAGTATAAAATTAAATATAGTTGGGATTTTTCTTAAAACATTTTTATGCTATACCAAAAGAAATTAAAACAAACGTAAACAAAAGCAATTCAGAATTTTTTTTGTTGTTATTGTTTAGTCCTGCATAATATTTTGTAACTGACACTTGGAGTTTTCTTAATCAAGACAGTAGAATGGTTGTCATTTCCTTTTCTAATTCATTTGATAGATTTTGCTTATAGAAGTAAACAGCATTAAGTAATTTCCTCAGTGTCATACAACTAGTAAGTGTCTAATGCCAGATTTGACTTTCTTCCTGATTCCAGGTCTTGTAATCTATACACTGTTCCACTTAGTTGCCCCAGAAAGATAGCTCTTTTTTTTAGCAGTTTTATACTGTGAATGAAGAAAACTTGTACAACTATTTCTTAAAAAACAAACAAACAAAAAAAGCAGTGACTTGACCTGGTTGATAGTAAACTGGATTCATAGTCAAGAAAACTGGGTTCAAGTCCTACTATTCACACATTCTGGCTGTGTGATCCCTGGAAAATCATTTAACTTTAACTGCTCAGTGCCCTATGACTCAGTAAGAATATTTAAGTTGTAGAGGAGGTGTCAATCTGCATTAGTGGAGGAAATTTTTTCTTTAGGAAATCCCTCACACCAGTGAAATAGCAAGTCATCCTTGTTGCTTCTTTACAACCAAACCAAAGCAAAACAATAACTGAGAGCTAGTTTCTGTGTGTGGTATTTGATCTAATATCCTCACTAGAATAACATAAACTATAAGTAGCTGAATAAATAGGTCCAAATTCCTAGGTATTTTACCTGTCTGGAAAATTTTTAATTTCAGTTATGTGTGACACCATCTTTTTTTGATTTCCAGACAGAACCAACTCTAAAGTTTTCATAGCTTGTGAAGTTTGGTAGGCTAGAATGCTGACATGTTAATGACATTAAAAAAAAAAGTATTCAAAAGTAGGCTTTTACTTTTTGCTAAATTCCCATCTATTAGACATCTGCCTTTTTGACCCTTTATAGATACCACATACATGATCGCCATTTATCTAGTTCTTTTGTTAATCTTAGATGACGTCTTCATTATACAAAGTAAGATGGTAGAAATGATTACATCTGAAACATGATATAATTAGGAATTATAACTGGGGACATTTAAATTGAAAAAGAGAAGGCTGAGAGGATACATTTTAGCAGTCTTCAAATATTTTAAAGATTTTTTTGGTGTAAATCACAGAATATAAAACTGCAGACTTAGGATAAATCATCTTGTTCAATGCCCTCAGTTTGGAGAATAGAATATTGAGGCCTAGAGAGGTTAAAGGACATGTTCAAGTTCAAACAGAGTCAGGGGAAAGATTGGAATGAGAACCTTAGTTTCTGAACTCTTAGTTTAATGTTTCTTCTGTGTTTCTCCAAAAGAGACCAGAACCAGTGAGGAAGAACTATCAGAGTTTAACATATAAGAATTATATTACTTTTAGGTAGTTTACTATTACTAAATAATATTTGAGAATTATCAATGATTGAATAGCTTATTTTATAAAATAGAAAAATACTTGTAATTTAGGTGCTAAATAAACTCTTTGGTAAAAATACTATTGAAAAGAAATCACGTCCTGGGTTAGAGGTTGGACTAGATGATTTCTCAAGTTCCATTCAACTTTAAAATTTATGAATTAAAAATTTATAAAAGTTAATTTAGATATATTGGCTTTGGTTTTTCAAATTGTCTAATATTTATACCAATTAACTTTTAGTTCTCAACTTAATACTGATATTAGAGTATTTGCAAAGTAATAGTTCTTTTGCAATATATACCAGCCCCAAATTGATTAAGATGATGTTAAAAACATTCTGTCCATCTAATATCCCTTACCTTGTCTTTCTTCTTTTCCTCTTCCCTCTTTCCCTCTCTCCTTCCCTTTTCCCTTCCTTCTTTCCTTCTTTCCTTCTCTCCTCTGTTCTTTCTTTCCTTCCTTCTTTCTTTCCTAAGTGTCTTAGACACTAAGACACTTCCTAAGTGTCTTAGAAAATAGGAAACATAGTAATAATAAGAGAATCCATGGAGAGATTTAGGATTAATTATAAAGGGTTTTTGGGATGAACTTAGAGAAAAGTTGACCAAAGAATATAAGCAAAAATTAAGACAGGAGAAAAAGTCAATTCTAATCAAACAGCATTTATTAAATGCCTAATATGTGTTGGGCACTCTGCTAAATAATGGGGATACCAAAAAAAAAAAAAAAAAAAAAAAAGGCAAAAACAATTCCTGCTCTCAACAATCACAGTCTAATGAAAATCCCAAGAGGAAAAGGAAGAGACAAATATGGTCAACTTTCAAACACTTTCTTGTAAGAAATAAGTATTTTTTTTTTATTTTTAGCATTTTAATTTTATACATTTTTGTTGTTGTGGGGTCATTTTTTTCAGTAGTGTCTGCCTTTTCATGCCTCATTTGGGTTTTTCTTGGTGTAGATACTAAAATATTTTGCCATTTCACCTGTCAACCAAGGTGGCAAACCAAGTTAAGTGACTTGTCCAAGATCACACAGCTGTTAAGTATTTGCAGCCAGATTATACTGAGGAAGACTAGTTTTCAGATTCCAGGCCTAGTGCTCTGTGCTATATGGCACCACCTAGTTATTGTATTACATACTAGTGGGAAGCATACTGATACTAATTCTATGTATTATTTTGGGATGCACAGTAGAACTTTAATTCGAACGAAGTCTTTATAGTATTTGAAATGAATAAGTGAAGTAGGGTAGTTGGCAATTATTTAGTTGTAATGGTCTGAAGCTCGAATTGATGCACTGAGGTCCCAAGCACGTGAGGCTAAATAGTAATTGGATTATGCTCTATTAATATATATGCTTGGAGAAAGAATGGCCCCCGCCCACTCTTTGTGCAAGTCCTGATGTGTTGTATAGGAAATGGCGATTTTGGTGGGTGGAGGCAGAGGGGCGGAGAGATTGCTGGCTGGCTTCTGGTCTGATGACTTCTGGGCTGACTTCTTGATGCAGCTGCTGACATTGCTAATCTCCCTTTACCTCCGATCCGCCTTTACCTCGTATCCTTCTTCACCTCTACTGAGAATAAAGATTGAAGATTTTCCCTTAACCTGAATTCCTGACTCAGGCTGATTTTAAAATACATGGTTATCATATTTAGTGAATTTAGTTTGTGGGGTTAGCTATGGTTTAGGCTGTCCAAGCCTATTTTTAACTCTTCTAGACAGTCTATATATGCAAGGAAAGGCCTATATGAATTCTTTTTCATCTACCTATGGACTATCAAACTTATAATATTTTTAATTCTGAGAGAGATATTAGAGATCATTTTATTAAACTTCATTTTATGTTCAAGGACCCTGAGTCTAAGAGGCAGGTTAGGTAACTTTTCTACATTGACATAGTTTATTGTCTATATGAAGTGGGGAAAATGTTTAAAAAAAAAAAGAAGAAAAAGAAAAAGTTATTCTTGGGAACAACAGTAGCTGAACAGATCAATTTTGCCTAAATTCAGTAGTAGTTTTATGGGGAAATTAGTTAGCATCAAAACTCCTGATTAACATTATGCTGTTGAACTTTGTTCAAATGGAGAAGGGAATATTGAGTGAAAGAAGGGCATAAAAGGTGGAAGAAAAAAGATGGGGAGAATATCTGACTGGGCCTAAGAATTCATCTAAAAATTGCTGAGTAACTCAGTTGACATATCCTTCTTATCTTCAATGCTACTAGCCCTTTTATACCTATTTCAGGTCCCATCTCTACTCCCATGGAACTCCCATCTCCACATTTTGTTTTCTTATAGTCAAAAATTCATCCATGAGTTCCAGGACTCTTCCTTTAAAGATTAACTGTCAAAATTGATTGTAGGCAAAAGCAGATTTTCATTGTAAGTTAAAATGTAGACAAAGTTCCTGCTAAGGCCAAAAGGTGCATTCTTTTTTACAACTGTGTCTGAATAGCTGATATTTTGCAGCAGTCTCTCCAAAATGTCTTGCTAGGCCAAATTAGTTTTGCTTTTAGAACAGTGAAACTTATGACCTTAAGCCCACTCAATATAAACATAAAATGAACAATCTGAATTATCTTGATATTGGGGCAGGATCAATTTGATCATCACCTCTTTCTCAGAATGTGACTTCTTCTAGGTGATATTGCATTGATAGACTTCAGATGAGACTATGGACTATGGATTTTTTTGTTGTTGTTCTTTACTTTTCCAAAGTATATTGAAATTTATTCTTTCAGAAAGCAAGCTCTGTGACTGAACTTCATTTTCCCTCCTTAAGACTGAAATCTCTTGGAATATGGAGCCACATTTTCTCAGAAGTCCTTAAACAGGACCATGAGCAAGTGGATATTCCACAAATACTGTTGGCGACAGTTTGATTTTCTCTGCATTATATCTGTTTTAAAGTTGTACTTTTAATGTTGCAAAATCATTTTTCTATGGCTTTCCATAAAACAATTATAGACATTAGGTCTTCTTAAATTTTACACAATTCCCTTTTATTACAAGGAGCTTTTTATGAGACATTTTAAAACAACATTATCCTAATTATTTGAATTATAGATTTCTGTAGTAAGAAGCATCTTGGGATACATAGTATGAAAGGGTGGTGTACTTAAGTGGTGACTAATAATTTTGGCTAAAAAAAGGTGCATGCAGTTAACTAGCTAATAACGTTTTCTCTTGTAACATTTCCCCACTTATAATGTTTACCTTTCAAATAGTCTACTGTGCACATGTGCAGTGTTTCCCACTTAAAACCGTTTCCTTCTTAGAGTATTTTGCTTTTTTTTTTTTTTGGTCTGTTGGAAAAGCATTATAAAGGGATTTCCCTGAATTATAAATATGAACACATGACTTAATAGTCTGCATTTGCGGACTTTATTTCAGCAGAATTGATCTGTTCCACATTTCAGCAGATGTGGAGCATTCTATGGTAACTTTCCAAGAGTGTGTGGTGGTTTGTCTTCTCTTCTTTTGGTGGGGGAAAACAAATTAAACAAGATTATTTGCCTTTGGCCTATTAGTCCGTCATGATAACATTAGTTGGCTGAGTAACTGCCATCCCCTGGGGCCTGGGAAAGAGTGTGGCTTAGAATGAGATTTTGGAGGGTTCATAGTGATATATCACTCTTTGTAGGATCATTCCCTATTTTCTTCAGATGAAATGTTTAAAAAAAAAAAAACAAACCGGTTACACGGGCTGTTCACTGTTCCTGGTTCAAATCCCTTCTGGTTAATGCTGTCACTGAGAACAATGGACTTGTGTATATTTCAAGTTACAGGCAGAACCTTGTAGGAATCTTATTTAATTATGTGATATATTAATGTTATATTGATTATGTTATTGCCTGTAAATCCAGTTGCTTAATAAAGTTGCAGTCATTTTGCAATAAAGTTGTGTTTGCAGTCAATTAATGAGTGTCTGGGGGCAATGGTTTCTGCAGTGGGGGCTCTGGTGTTCCGTAATCTATAAGGAGAGGTACAACATGAATTGAATAATGAAACTGAGAAAATAAAAATTATATAAAAGTCTGGATTAAAGAAAAGGGTATGGGGAGGTAAGGAAATCCCCAAACATTTATTTTTAGCATATCAGACTCCAGAACGAGAACATTTATATATGGTTTTCTTTAAGATCCAACTAAAAAGCAGCATTGTATGAAGCATCTGCACACAAACACAGGAGAGGATAATATTTGATTTAAAAAATACAAGTAAACGATAACTGCCAATATTGAGACCATGTGAAGGCAAAGGAACAAAGCATACTTTCATTGCTAATCATGTTAACATCAAAGTTTGAAGAATACATTCGCCCATTCAGAGGAAATGCCATCACACTTCTGATGATCACATCTGCCACTAATATCATCCGGCATGTGGTCTTACTTTTATCTCTTTACCAAAATTTCATGTCATGATTTTAACATCTGATGCTAAATTCAGGTCACTACAAAATAAGTACAACTTTTTATTCATTTTCCACTTTCATGATGTATGCAAGATGTGTGTTCTAACATCAGAACATGTAATATGAATTAAATATTAAAGTTTTTTCATGATTACTATTATTTTTAAATAATGCTCCAAGGCAAATTGAAAGTAAAGCATTCTCTAATTCAAATAGGGTATTGATCCTTTCCATAAATGAAAATCAATTGAAAATTCATATACTGATTTCTGGGAGAGTTATATTTTAAGTGACCTTAATGACATAAACTTTAAAATATTGGGATAGTATTAAGAAACTCTTGAAAGGGCATAGTGCTAAATATTTCTTTAGTTATATGGGAATAATTTCTAAGAATACACTTTCTAATGATGTGTGAACCTTTACAACCATGTCCATTATGTGTTTATGTCATATAGATTTGATCCTCAATTTATGCTTTCAAGTTATTGCTTTTTCTCCATCCCAATCTGTCAATAAGATCCAGAGAAGATTAGTTTAATTTCTTTGTGGTAAACATATTAGGTTTAAGATAATAATAATAATGATTGAAAATGTGAAATAGATACACTTTTAGATGATTCTTTTAAGTATTAAACTAAAAGCAGCCTAGTTCATATATTTGGAACTGAAAAGGACCTCAGAAATTAATCTCCTTCTTTTATGATGGGGAGGAGCAGAAAGGACAAGTGATTTGTTTAATGTCAGTCTGGTAATAATTGTCAAATACAGGATCTGAATACAGATTCTCTGGTAGCCAAATCCACAGTAGAGGTAAGCCAGTTGTTTTCTTGGTCAACATCATCTTTGAAAAATTAGACAGTAATGCTCAGGGTCTACTTCACATGTGGTTGTACTTTTGAGATATGTATTAACCAATGCTCCTGAAAATGACCTTTATTTGATCATTTGGTCCTGAAACATTTGGTCAATGCTCCTGAAAATGACCTTTATTTATCCTGTATGACCTTTGTTTGGATTTCTTCTTCTTTTTTAATATTTCATTCACACATATCCCTGTTTGTGTAAAAATATTTTTTAACATTTGGTTGTTGTTTTTTATTTTGAGTTACAAACTGATGATCTTTTTTTTCTCCTCTCTTTTTCTCCTCTTCTCCCTCTTTGAGAAGACAGACAATTTAATTTGTTTTATGTGTGCTGTCATACAAAACATATTTCCATATTAGTCATGGTATGAATGAAAACAAACAAAAAGCATCTGAAAAATAAAGGAAAGAAAAAAATAGTATGCTTTTATCTGTAGTCAGACTCCATAAATTCTTTCTCTGGAAATGGATAACATTTTTCATCATAAGTCCTTAGAATTGTCTTGAATCTTTGTATTGGTATGAATAACTAAGTCATTTACATATACTTATCATAAAATTCTGCATTATTGTGTACAATGTTGTCCCAGTTCTGCTCACTTCCCTTTGCATCAGTTCATGTAAGTCTTTACAGGTTTTTCTGAAAACATCATGCTTATCATTTCTTATAGCACAATAGTATTACATCACAATCATAAATCACAACTTGGTTAGCCATTCCCTGATTGATGGGCATCCCTTCAATTTCCAATTCTTTGCCAGCACAAAAAGATTTGTACCATATATATTTTTTGTACATGTAAGGGCAGAGGATCACTTTGGCATACAGATCTAATACTGATATTGATGGATCAAAGATTGTGGAGTTTTATGGCTCTTTAGGTGTGGTTTCAAATTGCTCTCCAGAATGGTTGGATTAGTTCTGTTATATTAGCTAATTTGATAGATTGTAAGATGGTACCTCAAATTTGTTTTAATTTGCATTTGTCTAACCAATACTGTCAGAGCATTTTTATATGGCTATAGATAGTTTTGATTCCTTCTGAAATTATTGTTTGAATTTCAATTGTAAATATATTATAGAGACTAGCAATAGCCCATGTAGTTTAGTGGAAAGAACTCTGGATTTGGGATCAGAGAAATTTAATTTACTTCTGCACTCTTCTAAACACTGGGTTGACCCCTATCTTCTTAGCAGCCAGTACCATGCAAACCATCATTATTCCTAAGAAAAGGACTGCCATAATGACTGTGACCACACTGCTGGTATACAGGACCCCAATATGGGATAATTCAAAAAATTTTTTTTTTGTCTAGAGATGGCTTTTAAGTCAAGGGCAGCAACAGCAGCCAATAGATCTTTACATGTGATCTACAGGAGGATCAGAGCAAGATTACTATAGATAATATTTTGCTGTTGCCTGTGGATTTCAATATTAGTGACTGCGTTACCCATCTGTAAAATAACAACATTGTACAAGGTGATTCCTGAGATCTACTCTAGTTCTAAATATATGACTGAACACTTAATAATGTAATAATGACTGAGTACTTAATTTATAATAATATTGTAATAAAATTAATAATAATATAACAAACATGTAAAGAGTTTGTAGAATCCATAGTTTTCTACTATGAGATCATAGAATCCATAGGAAGAAAATAAAAGCTTAGAAATATATCTTAGCATCTACTATGTGCAAAGCACTGTGCAAAATATAAAAAATAGCTAAGGTCCTATTTTCAAGAATTGTGTAGTCTAGTTGGACAGAAAAGACAGATACATGTAACAAACTAATTAATAATTCAAGATTTAAATAATTTTTTTTACAATAAGATGTCACAAAGCAGTATAGCATGATAACTCTTTGAATGATATCAATAATGAATGTTATCCAAAAATGCCTTGAGGAACGACTATTTCCTTTTTTATTGGTCTTTGCATTCCTAATAAGCAGCCTACTGCTAGGTAGGCACATAGTAAACTTTTAAATATCCCTTGAATTGAATTGACTAATAATTTGGAATATTACCCAAGAGTTTCTGGGAAAATCAAGTTAATTTAGTATGCAGTCATAGGCAGTTAGGTGGCAGAGTGTATGGAGTGCTGGGCTTGAAGTAAGTAGATTAATTTTCTTGAGTTCAAATCCAGTCTCAGACGCTTACAGGTGTGTGACCCTAGACAAATCAGTTAATTCTGGTTGCTTCAGTTCCTCACCAGCAAAATAATTTGGAGAAGGAGATAGCAAACCACTTCAGTATCTTTGCCAAGAAAACCCTAAATGGGGTCATGAAGAATAAGACATGACTGAATAACAATAGTATGCATTTGTAGGTCATGTTATTGTACATATATGCATGCATGTCTATACCACATAAAATGATAAAGTCAGGGTTAGGGTTTATTATTAGAAAGTAATTTTTTAAATAAATTTTTTTATTTGTTATAAACCTAATAATCAGCATCAAAACAATCATTTCCATAGAAAAAAGAATAAGAAATGATTGTTCAAGAAATTATATAAATAATTATATTTTCCTATTATTTTCCCTAATTATGGTAAAAAAAAACTGAACTTAGCATCTTTCAAAGTCTTTTTTAAATAAAAATTCCTTAAATTTAGAAGAAAAAGCATTTTATGCATAATATCTTTTCAAAACAATTTCTCACAATTTTGCAAATATCTCTCTTATGCACAATTATAATTGTCACAGCAGTGAAAACTTTATCCAAGTATCTCAGTGAGGCTTACAGGTGACAACAATACCAAGATAACATTATTTCACTGAAAAAAATTAGTTTTAAGGAAAAACAAAACTTATTATTATAATGTTTGTATTTCAAGTCTGAATTTTATTTAGATGAATAAAGAATTTTCTAGAAGTTTTTGCTCATAGCTACCGAGTCTGGATAAGCAGACTCAGAGAAAACTCCACCCCACTTTGTGTTTCATTAGATGTCCCCAAATATCTTAATCCCATATTCTCTGGTCCACTATCTCTCTAGTTTCAGTTCTTTTTTTTGCAATCTCCCAGAAATGTCATCACAATGTAAATAAGCACTTCATTTGTTCCTCCCTTTACCCCTTCCCCCAGTTATGAAACCCTTATGGAATGTTTAATATTTGAAAAGTGATTTATTCTGAAACATCTTAATAGCCTGATTGGGAACTCAGAAGCTCCAAATTGTATTTCTCTGCCGCGGGTTTGGAGGTGACCTTAATTGAATAATCACATCCTGGGCCTCAGTTTATCCAACTGAGAAAACAGGGCTTTCATCCTAGCTCAATAGAGGTATTGTTAAGATTAATGAATGAGTTAATGACTGTCAAGTGCTTTGTGCTTCTAGTGAAAGGTACTCAGCCTAGAGAAAGAGCACTAGTGTAGTTGCCTCTTAAAAGAGACACTGATCTTAAGTAAATGAAGCATAATATTCAAAAACACAATGAGACCCAGATGTTAGCAATGAAATGGGAATATAAATCTTAAATTTAAGTTTAATGGGGTACATGTCTAACTCAGTAACTTTGAAGTGCTCCTCAAAAAATGTTTTCTCTCCTTCTTCTATTCCTCTTGTAGAACTGAGGGTGCTTGGTAGTTGTTTCTAAAGATCAGTCTTGCCACATTCCTTTAAAGTAAGATTAATTTTACCTTACAGTATTTATCAAGTGTTAATATATAAGGATTTAGGTATTTTTATTTATATTTTTAAAGATATCTAGATCTTTAGATCTCTATTTATTTATTAGACATGCTTGGGTCCTTCTTTTGTATTATAAGTTCAGTCCAGTGATTCTTGTAGTTGAAAGTTGGGATGGTAAACAGGAGAAAAATGTGAAACCCTTAAGAAGCACCAGCCTAATCATTTTATTCTCTCCCCACTCCTCTAAAGATATATATATGCATTGGATCTTTCAAAATATGTAGCAAACCTATTAATGTGTCAGAAATGAATATTAAGAAAGCAGCAATGGATAGCAATTAGTAAGTAGTAGGTGACCACTTCTTGTTTAGTTATTTCTATGATCAGACTCCAAAATATAATTTTTAAATAAAAGTTACACTACACTGTAGTGATTGCTTTTTCTTTTTTTATGAAACCTTGCTCAATATATATATATATATATATATATATATATAACTGTACATAGCCTTTGACGTAGGAGTGTTTCTACTGGACTTGTATGCCAAAGAGATCGTATAGGAGAAAAAGGGACCCACATGTAATTTTTTTTTTTTTTTTTTTAGCATACAGAGGATAAAATCAGATTTTGCAGCTGTACTAACATAGGTACAGACCATTTTCTGTCTATATTAAATATAAAACACTACATTAAAATAACACTAAGTGTCTGACTTGGCTGACAAAAATCCTTCTAACTCTCCCCACCAAATCACACACAGAAACAAAAACAACCTAAGAATCATGCCAAAAGAAAAATAAAATCACTTCTCAGAGAAATGGCATAAGATTCACGCTTTGTTGGGATATACTAGAAGGTGGCTGGAGGCCTTTATGACATTCCTGTGATGTAGGTGTGTTATGGTGAGTTGACTGGAGATTTCCATTAAAACTGATCAGTGAATTCCTCACACATTGTCCTGATGAGTTGGTCACTTAGATATAAAATTCCAATGAAGTCATCCTTTCTTTGTTTATTATATTTTTTAGAACACTAAATATAATGTGGGAGAAATGAGGTTACAGAGAAATAACTACATGATGTTGATAATCAGTTTGAGAAGCAAAACTTGAAAATCAAAGCAAATAATTCAGGACTTTTAAATTCTAGATCTCTGTTTTCACTCAGCTTCTGCTCAATTCAATGGAAATTTTCTAGCTGATTCAAGAATTCCTAATTATTCATATAAAATATCCTTATCTTAACTTACTTTTGTATCTATTTCCAGAAAAGGACAAGAATTTCCAAAATTTTATTTTTCTTCTTGTATTTGTTCTTGAAGGGGGAGGGGGGGAAAACCCAGTCATTTAAAGACAAAATAGTCAAACTATAGACTTATCAAACATTTAATTTATTTTAAGGTTGAAATCTTTGCAAATTTGAATTTGAAATATTTGGGATGTAGTTCTACTACATAAGAAAAAGGACATCCGCAAAAATTCAAAAACAGAATTTGTAGTTGAGGGTCATTTGGACACCTTCTGATATGTTGTACTCTTGAGTTTCAGCAGACATTTAGTAGCTAGACAAGGGAATAAAGGTCTGGTGTGCAATTCACTGTTATCATACAGTGATTGACCTTTCAAAATGCATGAGAAGTCAACAGCTTTCTAATCATCTATCAATATGATTTCAGCTTTGAATTCTCTCCCAGACTTCAGGAATTGCATTTTAGCTTCTGTCTTCTAATCCTGCAGAAATGGCCTTTCCCCTAAGGCAACAACACTAATTTTGACTTTCAAACCCAAGGGCAACCCAGGGGCATTTTTCCTATTTATAAAAAAGAAAGAGAAGAAAAGTAACTTTTAGCTTAATATTTTTCTAAGGTCTGCTTGACATGCTCATCTGTGGGTAACTATATTTAACAGATAGAAAATGATACATAGGGAATAAAAGTAGAGATAAATATCAAATCAATGCACACCAGTTACATGATACTTCAACTGCTATTAATTCTAAAGGTTTATTCTCAGTAGGTTTAGGTGAGAGCCACATAGAAATTTAGTATGTTAAATTCATTATGTAAATCTTTTTTTTTCTATTTACATTAAGAGAATTCACTGCTACTCATTCATATTATATTGACTTCAAGAATGACAAAATAGATAAATATGGGGTCAATGATAGCTCACAACAGATGCAATTGTGAACTTATTCTTCATAATCTTTTACTTTTGACACAAACATTATTTTATGATTTTAAATTGTTGCTGTAGAGCAATCTGGTTAAAATATAAAATGGTTCTTAAAAATTTTATAATGCCTTTTTTTAAAAAAAAGTACAGCACAAAGGTCAATTCTATGGAATGGAATGGAGAATTCTAATGAATATGATGAGATCAGAAAACATCATTTATGAACATTCAAGGAAAAGGATTGCACTGTGTGTGATGTGGCCTCAACTGCAAAGCAAAATTTCTTTCTTTGGAGTTCTTTAAAAATTGGGCAAATTCTCATCTGAAGAGGAACCATGCTCCCTCCACCCCCATGTTCTTTCTGAAGATAATAATGTAATGATGCGTAACTCCTCAAAATCTTTTCTTGTCTACATATGCCAAACCATTATCCTATCTTCTTTCAACAACAACAACAACAACAACAACAACAACAACAACAGCAACAACAACTGAATAAAATGTAATCTATTGCTTTTGAAATGGAGAAGGGCTATTATGAAATCTATATATTCTATTCTGTACATTGAATGAAATCAGGTCATTTTCTGTTTGGTTTGAAAGGTTCATTTCTGCTCTACTTCTAATACTCAGTCTTTCTTGTCTTCCCTCATTTTACTGCAATTATTTTTGAAGAGATAAGAATGCAGAGGGAGAGTGTGTTTGATTTTAATCCACACAGACAACTTCCAATAGAATTGAGGATTGTCTATTTATGTGTGAGATTAATTGACTTGCCCAAGTTTTCATAGCTGACAAGTGTCAGTAACAGGAATAGATTCCAGTTCTTTTTGATCCAAAGGTCAGTTAAATTTTGTCTATTACATCATTGCTATTGAGATGATAGATGTAAAATTTTTTTTGGAAAAATTTAAATCACTATACAAGACATAACTTGATTATGTCTACAATGGTGGTAGTGGTAATAATAATGTCTCCTCATCCTACCTGCTTCTTCTCCCAAATACCAAAGTGATAGTTATATGTCGGTTTATGGTCAAGGTTGAAAAACACTGGAACACTGAAGGGGAATTATCCTTACCCTGGTAAGAAGTGACAGGTCCCTTCTGTGAAACCGTTGTGAAGAAGGAAAGAAAATTTGTTTGGATGGTAGATACTGGGAGAGCATATTTCAAAAGACCCAGAGAAAAGATTAATAGGATCCTATGCACATGCTACAACGGAAGTCAGCCCAGGAGATTTAAGAGATTTTCAAGAATAAAATTATGAAGACTTAAAAAGAAAAAAAAAATATCATAAGAAAGAAATGGAATTTGTCTATGAGAACATTGTGGATACACAGGAAATTTAGCAATAAACAGATTTTAAAAGAAGAAATGCACAAAAGAGAAAAGCAACAACATGTAACAGAAGATAGCTATAACGATATGTAAAAATAATATTAGGAATGTTAGATCTCAGATTGTGCTGATATTGAATGGTGCAGTGGTTAGACAATGGTCCTGGAGTCTGGAGGACTAGTGTCAAATCTTAGCCTCAAAGACTTGACACTTACTAGATGTGTGACCCTGAGCAAACAATTTAACCCTTATTGTCTTGATCAAAAACAATAACAACATCAACAACATGAGCAAACAAACAAAAAAACCCAATAAGAATTGATGAGGAGGAGGGAAGCTATGAGTAATTTAATTTTTTCCCTATTTGTTTGGATAGGACCTTTGCTTGGTCAGAACTGGTCAATTCTGAATTTGATTCTGTTGTCTCTGCCAAGTACAATAATGTTTGAATTAGATATGACAAAATAAAAATGACTAATAGGGAACTGATAGTCAGAATCAGAAAGCAAATAATAAGGAGACCCTTTACTGCTCTTCATGAATTCAAGTCACCTGGCCTGGATAAACTACTGCTTACATCCTACTGATAGAACTTGTAATAGTAATTTTGAAGTTGATATTAGTGGCATTTGTAAGAGCAGAGAAAATGAGAGAGGTGAGATTTTCTAGGTTTCAAAACATGAAAAAGGATAGAATCTGAAAATTAAAGGTAAATGGGCTTCTTTGATTCCTGAAAAAAATTCTAGAGTTCTAGAATGATTCTTTATGAGATGATTTGCAAATATGAAGAAAGGGAATCGGTGATTACAAAGATCAAAAATGGCAACATCAAAAATAGGTCATTCCAGTCTCACCTCATTTTCATTTTATAATAGTGGATAAAAAAATATAGATGTAGTTAATAATTGGCCTCAATTATAGCAAAACTTTAGACAGTATCTCATCCTATTTTTATAGAGAAGATGGGGAGATAGATATCAAATACAAATACATTTAGGTGGATTCAGCACTAGTTGAATGGCCAGCCTCATAAATTAGTTATTAATGGTTCCATGTACATGTAGCAGAAAGTTCTGGATTATTAAACATTTTTATCAATGAGTTGGATAAAGGCATATGTGACATGCATCTTTGTGCAGATGACATAATGTTGAGAGGGATAGGTAACAGAGTGGATGATAAGGTCAGGATCCAAAATAACTCGACTTGTTTAGAGCATTGGCTGAATTTTATAAGATGAAATTCATTAGAGATAGCAAAGTCTCACAGCAGAAGTTGCTCTGAAAGGCATATGAAAAATTAAGTGAATTGTAAGCTCAACAAGATTCAGGAGGGTGATGTGGCAGACAAAAAATTCAACACAATCTTGGGCTATATTAGAAAGGGAACAATTTACAAGAATTGGAAACTCAGAGTGCCATTGTATTCTGACCCTGTCATATTACATTGGAAATTCTGTATTTAATTTCTGGGCCTCACAGTTTAAGAACATTGATAATTTAGAATGTCCAGAAATGCATAACTAGGACAGTTAAAGGGCTTTTGATTTCATGACATATAAGGATTGACTGCAGGAACTGGGCACATTTATCCTGGAGAAGAGTAGGCCCCTAGGGGGGACGTGATATTCTCACTGAAGTATTTAAAAGGCTGTCATGTGAAAGAGGGACTAGACTCATTCAGTTTGGCTTCAGAGGGCAGAACCAGGAACAATGGGTAGATGCCACAGAGAGAGGCAAATTTTGGCTCAACATCAGGAAAAACTTCCTAACAATTTATATCTGTCCAAAAGCAGTATGATGTGCCCCCAAGGGATGGTCATGTCCTGACTTTGGAGATCCTTGAGCAGGAATGTAACAACAAGCATATGTTACACTGGGGACACCCTTATGGGTTGGACCAGATGACCATTTCCTAAGCTAAGATCCTGTGACTGGCTGGGGGAAAGGAGAAGATGAGGACAAACTATTTCCTTTTTATCACTTAAGTCACCTTAGCCTGGAATTTTTTCTCCCTTGGCTTTGAAAAATAAGTTCTCACCCCCACTTTTATTTAATTAAAATTCACATAAAACAGTGTATTAAGGTTGTAACTCAAACCTATAAAACTAAAACCATACACAATTAGGGAAACAATACAACACATACCTTCCAAAAAGCAGACAATATGTTGGTACCTCTATAGTTAACTATTTCCCCCCCCTCCCCATTATTTAAATATTACATACCTTTATATCTAATTTAGGAGAGTTTAATAGTTTTTGATACTTTACAGAGAATAAAGTATATAGTCTGATTGAAAAATTGCTATTTCATGGTTAAAAAAAAGTCAAATCTATAAAGCATTTTGTATAGACCTGGTATCTTCCCAGAGGTTTTTTTTTCCCTTTAAATATACATGCCTAATTAAACAACTCCCTAAGAAAAAATCCCCAGGACCAGATGGATTTACATGTGAATTTTACCAAACATTTAAAGAACAATTGGCCCCAATGCTATATAAATTATTTGATAAAATAGGGAATGAAGGAGTCCTACCAAATTCCTTCTATGACACAGACATGGTACTGATACCTAAACCAGGTAGGCTGAAAACAGAGAAAGAAAATTATAGACCAATCTCCCTAATGAATATTGATGCTAAAATCTTAAATAAGATATTAGCAAAAAGACTACAGAAAATCATCTCCAAGATAATACACTATGATCAAGTAGGATTTATACCAGGAATGCAGGCTGGTTCAATATTAGGAAAACTATCAATATAATTGGCCATGTTAATAACCATTAACAAAAACCATATGATCATCTCAATAGATGCAGAAAAAGCATTTGATAAAATCCAACATCCATTCCTATTAAAAACACTTGAGAGTATAGGAATAAATGGACTTTTCCTTAAAATAATCAGCAGCATCTATTTAAAACCATCAGTAAGCATCATATGTAATGGAGACAAACTGCAACCATTCCCAATAAGATCTGGAGTGAAACAAGGTTGCCCACTATCACCGTTACTATTTAATATTGTATTAGAAACGCTAGCTATAGCAATAAGAGCTGAGAAAGAGATTAAAGGAATAAGAATAGGCAATGAGGAAGCCAAATTATCACTCTTTGCCGATGACATGATGGTATACTTAGAGAACCCCAGAGATTCTGCTAAAAAGTTATTAGAAATAATCCACAACTTTAGCAAAGTTGCTGGTTATAAAATAAACCCACATAAGTCATCAGCATTCTTATATATCACTAACAAAATCCAACAGTCAGAGTTACAAAGAGAAATTCCATTTAAAGTAACTACTGATAATATAAAATATTTAGGAATCTATCTGCCAAGGGAAAATCAGAAACTTTATGAGCAAAATTACAGACCACTTTTCACACAAATTAAGTCTGATCTAACCAATTGGAAAAATATTAAATGCTCTTGGATAGGGCGAGCAAATATAATAAAGATGACAATATTACCTAAACTAATCTATTTATTTAGCGCTATACCAATCAGACTCCCAAAAAACTATTTTAATGACCTAGAAAAAATAACAACAAAGTTCATATGGAAAAACAAAAGGTCAAGAATTTCAAGGGAATTAATGAAAAAAAAATCAAATGATGGTGGCTTAGCTGTACCAGATCTAAAATTATATTATAGAGCAGCAGTTACCAAAACTATTTGGTATTGGCTAAGGAATAGATTAGTTGATCAGTGGAATAGATTAGGTTCAAGGGATAAAACAGTCAACAAATATAGCAACCTAGTCTTTGACAAACCCAAAGATCCCAGCTTTTGGGATAAGAACTTACTGTTTGATAAAAATTGCTGGGAAAATTGGAAACTAATATGGCAGAAACTAGGCATTGATCCATACTTAACGCCGTACACCAAGATAAGGTCAAAATGGGTTCATGACCTAGGCATAAAGAATGAAATTATTAATAAATTAGAGGAACATAGGATAGTTTACCTCTCAGACCTGTGGAAGGGGAAGGTCTTTATGACCAAAGCAGAACTAGAGATCATTACTGATCACAAAATAGAAAATTTCGATTATACCAAACTGAAAAGTTTTTGTACAAACAAAACTAATGCAGACAAGATTAGAAGGGAAGCAATAAACTGGGAAAATATTTTTACAGTCAAAGGTTCTGATAAAGGCCTCATTTCCAAAATATATAGAGAATTAACTCTAATTTATAAAAAATCAAGCCATTCTCCAATTGAAAAATGGTCAAAGGATATGAACAGACAATTCTCAGATGAAGAAATTGAAACTATTTCTAGTCATATGAAAAGATGCTCCAAGTCATTATTAATCAGAGAAATGCAAATTAAGACAACTCTAAGATACCACTACACACCTGTCAGATTGGCTAAGATGACAGGAAAAAATAATGATGATTGTTGGAGGGGATGCGGGAAAACTGGGACATTGATGCATTGTTGGTGGAGTTGTGAACGAATCCAACCATTTTGGAGAGTAGTTTGGAACTATGCTCAAAAAGTTATCAAACTGTGCATACCCTTTGATCCAGCAGTGTTACTACTGGGATTATATCCCAAAGAGATTATAAAGAAGGGAAAGGGACCTGTATGTGCACGAATGTTTGTGGCAGCCCTTTTTGTAGTGGCTAAAAACTGGAAACTGAATGGATGTCCATCAGTTGGAGAATGGCTGAATAAATTGTGGTATATGAAAATTATGGAATATTACTGTTCTGTAAGAAATGACCAACAGGATGATTTCAGAAAGGCCTGGAGAGACTTACACGAACTGATGCTGAGTGAAATGAGCAGGACCAGGAGATCATTATATACTTCAACAACAATACTATATGATGACCAGTTCCGATGGATCAGGCCATCCTCAGCAACGAGATCAACCAAATCATTTCTAATGGAGCAGTAATGAACTGAACTAGCTATGCCCAGAAAAAGAACTCTGGGAGATGACTAAAAACCATTACATTGAATTCCCAATCCCTATATTTATGCACACCTGCATTTTTGATTTCCCTCACAAGCTAATTGTACAATATTTCAGAGTCTGATTCTTTTTGTACAGCAAAATAACGTTTTGGTCATGTATACTTATTGTGTATCTAATTTATATTTTAATATATTTAACATCTACTGGTCATCCTGCCATCTAGGGGAGGGGGAGGGGGGGGTAAGAGGTGAAAAATTGGAACAAGAGGTTTGGCAATTGTTAATGCTGTAAAGTTAGCCATGTATATATCCTGTAAATAAAAGGCTATTAAATTAAAAAAAAAATTAACAGATTGAAAAAAAAAATAAATAAATATACATGCCTAGATATTCCATGGGCACATGTAATGAAATGGGCACGTGCATTCCAAAGCTGCTCACATACTGCATTCTGTAGAGAATTCAAACTTAAATGTCTGTCAGTAACCTGTTCTGTAGCAAATCACAGGAAACGCATGAAATTCTTAGGTAAGTATACATACATACATGTACACATTATTAAAGGCAATAAGAAACAAACCATAGCAAGGCCTCACATAGACCTATATACACATGTGTATATATCAAGGACTATATATTTGGAAACTAAAAAAATGAATTTCTTATTGTTAATGAATACCATTAAATACTTTCATGCTTTCCCCCAACAGAATCCTCACAATAACAATTGCCTGTGTCCTAACTGTTCAAAAATTTTAGCTGCCAGTCAGCAGATTTATGTTTTAGATAAAAATCACCTAATTGCATTCCTCGGTTTGTAAAAATAAACTTACCAAAAAACTCATGTGTTGACTACAAAGTGAATTTTTAAAAGTGCTTTAGCAAGAAAGAAAAAAAATTACTGAGGATGATAAAAAGTCTTATTACTATAGTATTTATATGATAGACTACTTTTTTTTTTTTAAATCACAAAGGCCTTTTGTTTCCTTGATTTAATTGTATTAAGACTCCTATTGATGCTAATGAAACTATTGTGGTTATATGGAAAAGAACAATGACCTTTTAGAGATTATGTCACAAATACTGAAGAGCAGGAAAATATGCCAATAAAAATTGCTGGTGGAAATTGTAAACAATGATATCAATTAAAATTTGATTTGAAAAATTCCTTTAAATTTAAGAATACAAATTCATCTTCCTCTCTGTACTTTTTTGGGACTACTAAATTGGGAACTCCATCTTTGCAAAGTTAATTAAATATATAAGCCACATCACATTTGAGAATTAGTTGAAAGTCTCAAGAAGAGAAAGGAGAGAAAGTTGCATAATTATTTTCTTAAAATTTTTAAAGCTTATCATTTGGAAATGGGATTAGATGTATTCTACTTTTCATCATAAAACCAAAATTAATGGATAGAAGTTTAAAAAAAAAGAGTAAGATTTGAGCTCAGAAGAGGAAAGAACTTTTTAAAAATCATGTTCATTAATACCTTTTATTTCTACATAACATTAATTTCCAAAAGCATTCCTCTCTTTTTTCCTCTTTTTTATAGCAAAGACTATACAAGAGAAAGAGTAATGAAGAAAATGTAGTTCAGCTAAAGTACAGATCAGTTGGAAGTATATACAATGTTCCACATTCATACTTTCCCGACTAGTCAAATTTCCACTTAAGGGGTTGGGGAAAGTGTGGAGCTGAGTGAGATAAGCATTTATTAAGTATTTACTGTGTCCCAAGACTTCTGCTACATGTTTTTAAAGTATTTCTCATTTGATATTCACCACAACTCTGACAAAAGTCGGTCCCCAACTGAAGAATGGTAGTCCTAAGCATTCACAATTAAAGGTGCTGTCCATATGAATTGCTCTAGGCACAGTTTTTGGCACCTAAAGGCAAAAAAATTCCCAACAGAATAGTGTGTGTGTGTGTGTGTGTGTGTGTGTGTGTGTGTGAAATGGCTGACTGAGCACCATGTATGCAATCTTGCGTCCATCAAAAAGAAGAAATATAAAAAAGACACAAACCTGAACTTGGATGGGTTAACTTGATTAAAAATTAGATGAGGTGGGTGTTCACTAAAGTTTTCTTTGTTTTCTCTACAATTTCTTCCATTACAGTTACATTCATTCTCATAGTTTCAGGCATTACTTAAGTGCAGATGAACACCAAATCTGTGTCTTTAGCTCTGATTTTTTTTCTTGAGTTCCTGACCTTCATGTCAATTTGCCTTTAGGACCTCTTTACCTGTATCTCCAAAGCAGTTTAAATTTAATTTGTTCAAAACTTTAGTATTATCTTTCCTCTTAAACTTGACTTTCCTATCTTTTCATTGGCACTGTCATATACCATATGAGAGAACACTCTCATATGTAAAACATTATTGCTAACTTTGATTCTTTCTTCTCCCACACCTTTCATATTCTGTCATATTCATGACAGTTACCAACTTCTGTCAATTTTAACCCTATGGTAGAATTGTCTCATAAATACAGAGGAGATTTTCTATTCCCACTCAATTATAAGACCTAATTACCATTATATCTCCCTTTCTTCTTGGTATGATTGATCCATATTATGATGATGATGATGATGATGGCATCTTTCTACTTCTCTTAAAGAATTCCTTATTTTATTGTGCCTGTTCAGGATCACGATGGGCCTTCACATTGCTCTTTGGATAAACCTCAATTTAGAGGATGCATAATTCTGTGATTCACATTTATCTACCTCCAGAAGAATATTAGAGTTGAAAAGAACTGTCCAAATTCTCAAAGAATCTCTAATCTTTCTGGTCAGTTCTCAGTCCAGTATCCTTGTTCATTTCCAGCACCTGTCCTGGATTATTCATGTTCACAGTCATATTCACATTTATATCTATATCTGTACTTACATCTATATTAACATCTACATTCATGCTTATTTCTATATATAACATGTGTCTATATTTATCTATTTATATCAACTTGTTTGTGTCTATATTTATATCAACTTCATCTATATCAATGTTTATGTCTATACATAAAGCTGTAAGTCCATTTCTCTATCTCTATCACCTATTCGACTAGATGGTGCAGAGAGTTGCATTCAAATCAGGGCTCAGACACTAGCTGCATGAACCTAGATAAATGACTTGTCTAGGGTCATGAATCTAGTGTCTGAGGCTCAATTTGTCTACTTCAGTTGCCTTAATTGTAAAATGGTGATAGAAGAGTATCTATGTCCCAGGGTTGTTGTGAGGATGAAATTAGATCATATTTGTAAAGCATCTTACTCAATGTTTGGCATGTTGTAGTTGCATTTTATATATGCTTCCTTCCTTTGTCCTATCTGTAGCTCTACTAATGGATGAACTTTGTGGTTTATCTATCTATCCATTGATATGCCAGTGTTTAAGCCAAAGGTGGTTAAAAAAATATATATATCTATATATCTATATATATATCTATATATATATCTATATATATATATATGGCTATCCCTCTTATTTGGGAAAATACTCTGTTATGTATTAATAAATTTACCTCTAAATCTTGTGGCAGGAGAGAAAGAGAGAGGGCGAGAAGGGAGAAAAGAGAGGGAGAGGGAGAGAGAGAAATGATTAGATTAATTTACTCTTGAGTTCAAAGCTTTGTCATGGATATATTGGACTGTTTGTTGAATCCTGTGACTTCCTTTGGGAATAATGTTTTAAGTGCATCAGGTAAAAAAACATAAGATTTAAAAGGAAATCAAAGATTAGTGAAAATATTTTTTTTTTCATCCACGTTCACAGGCCCTCTGAAATCTACCCATAGACTTATTGGAGTCCACGGACCCCAAGTTAAAAGCCCTTGTTCTATCCCCTCACAAGACAAGGAATAATAATTCTCCTGAAATCCTTCCATTCTTCCCCTCTATTTTATTTAACAATATCATCCCTCCCCCCGAGGATTTAAAACATTTTTTCTACATAATTAATTTTCACAGTTCCTTTTTAGAATAGAGACAAATCCTATCCCAACAACAACAAGAACAACAACAAAAAAAAACAACAATAAAAACAATTTGATTCCTGAAAGGGTAAGTTACTTGTTCAAATAACTATTAAGAAATGCAAAAATCAATCTATCGACTACCTTCTGGAACAATATGTCCCCCCTCTTCATTTTATTTAGCATTGTAACTTCCTCCTCTCTTGTCCCCAGAAAGACTTAAGTCTTAAGGAGAGATAATATAGCTCTGATACAGTTTCCATTTAAAGAGACATCATTGATAAACAGTATTTTTATGCAAATTAATCATTTTAAGATCATATTGATTTGTATTTTTTTTTATATTAGACACCCTATTTTTTCTCCTTTTTAAAACTGTGAGAATGAAGATTCCACCTACCCCTTCTTATAACATTAAAAGAAACAGATTGACTCTCCCCACTCCCTTTATCCAGGAATTTTAAGGATTTCTAAGGAAAACTGAAAAGTGAGATTAGATCTTTGGGGGTAAAGCAGCATTATCTGGAGAATAACGACTTCTTCTCTTGATTAGATGGATTTAAGTTTCCTGTGGTCATGCCCAAGGCTGTTTTTGTCTGCCTTTCATGAAAAACACTGTTATCTGTGCCTGTGGAAGGGGAGAAGATAATACAAGAGGTTAAAAGGAATAAAGAGAAAAATTGATTGTTCATTTGAAAACATCATTGATAACAGACTGTTTTTGTTTATAACGTTTCACCTATTTGTGTCCACTACAGCAAAATGATGTTTGTTTTTTTTTCTAATGAAAATATCAAGTTAATAGCTAGCTAAACACATATACACATGCATATGCATACATGCAAACAAAAATTGGGTTTTGTGTTACTATAAATGGTTAATTACTTCAGTTTATAATTTTGGCTTAGGCAAAAACAACATAAGCAAATTAAATGGAAAGCTTTAGCTAATAAACATTTATGAATTTAAAATAGATCTTTACTTAATGACATTTCTTTCCCCTTTCTAATATAGATGTTTTAATGTCTGATAAAGGCTGATAAGGCTTTTTCTTATTTTCTTAGCAGTGTAGGCTTCATTTTAATATTTTAAGGGATTGTAATAGTTTATATTGTGGTTTATCTAGGAAGAGGACAAATTCAAATTTATGTAATTTGATATTTATAAGTATAGATTAACTAGTTGTAAATACAGAGTTTCCTAAAAGTCTTAGTGCAGCTTTAAGTGCTTTATGTTTTAAAGTTTTTAGTTTTTAAAGCTTTAAGTTTAAAGCTGCACTAAGACTTTTTTGAACACTTTGTATTCATATCCTTCAGATGTACTGTAGAAAGGACTCAAAAAAATTTTTTTTGACAGTTCACTCTAGGTCTTCACTCTCTAGGTCTAGTTTTCACTCTAGGTCTTCAATATTATTACTAACTAAAATATATAACTGTATACACTTATACATTTTTTTTGACTCTATAACTTTAAAAAAGGATCCTCTTATTTATTCAAATTAATGTGATTAAGATACTGAAATTATTATTTTTAGAGATAACTCTTCTTCTACTAAACTATCTTTACCAAAGTAATGATGAGTTATTTTCATCGTGGATCAAATTTTTTCCAGGCTAAAACATCCTTCAATAACGATTAGGCTTTGAGTGCCTATCTCCTTAAACATCTGGATTGACTTATTTGTTCTGTAGCTAATTATCAGTGAGATAGCCCCCATATACTAAAGTTAGCCTTTATTTTTTCTATCTTTGTCCTTGTTTTATCAAGTGACTCTGAAACTGGAAATACAACCCTATGAGGTCAGAGACTAAAAGAAAGGTCCCATATAAAAAATAAAGTATTTATAATTGTACATTTGTGATAGCAAAAAAGTTGGAAACAAAGTGGGAACTCATTTATAATAGAACAATTGAACAAATTGTAGCATAGGGATATAATGCAATATCATTGTAACATAATACATTATGCGTGTGAGAAATTAAAAAAAAAACTTGGAAAGGATTGTATGTAATGCTTGATAAAGTAAAAGGAAGTAAGTGGAAATATACACAACGAAAAAACCAATGTAAATGAAAAGGAAGTTGAACTAAGATTAATTGCAATGCCCAGTCTTAGTTGTTGATGACATATGATGAAATACATTTCCCTCCCTTAGGTAGAAAGGGGGCTATGGACATAGAACATTGAATATACTGTCAAGTATACTCATTTTATTGGCTGGTTTTTCTAAATTGTTTTTCTTTTTATAAGAAAAGATTTGTTTGTTGGTGTGATATGGGAAATTACTATTGATTAAATAAGATACATCCTCAATAAAAGAGAAGTTAAATTGGTGGAGTGAATAGGGACCCAGAGTCAGGAAGAAGTGTGTTCAAATCCACAGAGAAGAAATTTTCCAATTTTGCTTTGCAAAAATCAAAAATCTAAATCTTTACTGTTTAGGAAGCACTGTGTGGATATTGTCCTCTACAGAAATTCTAAGTTTTGTCTTTTTAGCTGTAGCTCTTAGCTATTGGATTTACATTCTTTCAGTCACATGTCAAAGTAAATACTGTCTGATGGTTAAAAAATACCTTTATCTTCCTTCATTGCTCACTGACTTCATAGAAACCCATACCTTTAGTCTTCACAAGAAAAAAGGAGACTGTGATCTCAATATTTCAGCACTTTTATTTACCTTATCTGTAATATAATTAATAGATGGCTGCATAAAGATCAAGGTGGCTATCAAAGAAAATGAGACAGCTTCATATGAAACTTGCTCTTTTGAATCAGTCTAGGACTCTATCAAAGCATGTGTGATAATTTCATGTAAATCCCAGTGTTCAGAACCTGTATCTTTTAACCTGTACATACCATTTTTTACACACTCCATTTCAAAGGCATTCAAAGCTGATCTAATTTGTATTACAGAATTACATTATAATCTGCAAGCAGCACATCATACCGATTTCTTAAAATTAATATGGAAGCTCATTATAAAGATGTCTGCAAAGGCCTCATATAGCCATCTCTAAAGTACTTTGGCAAGCAAGAGCTACATTCTAAATTTAAAACCTTCTGGTTGGTTTTAGCCAGTTAAATCCTGCCTCTGATGGATGTGTTTTCAAGTTGAATTTTGGACAGGATCAGAATTTTCTCTGGATATCATTTATGAAAGATATTTAACTTTTTTTTTGATAGCGTTTGAATCTCGAACTCATTTTCCTTTCACTTTGACTTTGGCCACATGAGCTACTTTCAAGGATAGATGCATATATTCACCAGTCTCATTGAATTTACATAAAGTTTTTACTGTGTTATAAGAAAATGGTACCACTAGATACTACATTAACAAATTAGATACTGATGTACCAAGTGACTCTGAAGTGGTTTCTTAGTAAAATGTAGGAATTCTATATGAAAGGGCCTTTAGAAATGATGTAATAGAACCTCTTTCTCTAGGAGATAACACAGGCCCAGAAAGATTCTATAGTTAATCTGTTTAATAAATAGTCAATCTGGATTTGAACCTAAAACACAGCTCATGGATATAAAAAATCTAAGAGGAGGAAATGGCCAGATGACTCAGAGGCCATCTACATTAACCTAGAATGGTGAATAGAAGTTGCATCTGTAATATCTCCATTGAAGGGTCTTAATACTTTTGTGAGATTGGAAGAGACTTCCAATGAAGACCCCATACAAGTCTGTAAGTTGACCCATTTTACTTCCTATGGAAGATTTTATTTACAATAAACCTAACTCAGACTTTCTAATCCACATATAGTTCCTAAATTCTGCCTTCTGTGGCTAAATAGAACAATCTAATAGCTCTTCTCCAAGGCATCTTTTCATATGCTTGATAATGGCTATTTTATGATATTTTCCCTCAATCTATGATAAACATTGTCAGTATTTTCAACTGATTCTCACATAGCACACCCTCCAAGCTTCTTGCCATCTCTATTGTTTTCTTCTAGAACTATACATGATATGCTAGATGTGAAACAGAGGAGGGCAAATGAACTACCTCTTCCTGTATTATCCCTGTCATTTCATCATATTCATGTTTTTGTTTCTGCCTCCAGATCCAGGGACTTTCCAACTGTGCCATGTCTGTTCCACAACCATAAAATATAAAGACATTTGTATGAATTGTAAACATACAAATACTTTAAAAAACAACAACTACCACCAGGATTTCACTATAGCCTTTGTATTGTCCTCAAGATTTATTTTGGAACTAGCATGGAAAATAGTCTTATTAAAAAAAAAAGACAACAGAATTAAGGCTATGGATTTTTCATTATTATCAGAGTACCTTATGTATTGTGCTTTCTAGAGCCCCATGGGGGGAGGTGCCAAAATGTATCGACCAGACTTGCTCTCTGGAGGATCTTGGGAGTCCTTGGTCTTAGAGGAGGAGTGATGAGGTAGGGACCCTAGTAGATGGTCAAATATGGAGTCCATATATTTCAAGTTCTCTCAGCCTTACTTTAGTACAATTACATCACTATGAACACTGGGCATGTGCCAATTATAGTACAATTACATCACCAGAGCACACTGAGCATGTGATAACTATAAGCACCTTGCTTTTATCATGTAAATGTCTCTTTACTCAAGTATCTGCTTCAAATAGCTCCCCTGACTTTTCAGAAAGGCTGAAATGACCCCCAAGGGGAGATGAGAGCAGAACCAGACATTGTCAGCAGGTTCCCTTTGGGTTAAAGGGTCTTATACCTCACTGAGAATTCCTCCACTGTCTGTGGCCTTCTACAGCCTTATATCAGTCACTCATACTTACTCTTGGATTCCTATTATGGTACTGCAAAGACACATTTTTTATAACATGTTTATAGCTTCATTTGACAACCTGAAAAGAGGGTGAATAGCTTAGTGTCTCCTTGTAGTTCCTCCTTCACTTTCTCTCACATAAAAAAGATAGCCCCTTTTCCTTGCCAAGGGCAAATCCCTCCATGTGTATGAAATCCCATTGTTTTATCTAGAAGTTTATTGCTTCTATCTTCCCTATTCTCTCACTGATCTTCAATATTTTCTATCTACTGGTTATTTCCTTGATGCCTACAAACATGATTATTTCTCCCTGTTCCTCAAAACATCTCTTATTTGATTTCCTCATTCCATATACATAAACACATATAAACACATATATGCATATATACATATTTATAGCCAGATTTTGTGTGTGTGTGTGTGTGTGTGTGTGTGTGTGTGTGTTTAGGCTTCTCAAGAAGGCAATCTACCATCAATAATTATACTTATATTCCTTTTACTCTCTTAATTCTCTACAGAATGCTTCTTATCTTGTTAAATAGATAATGATTTCTTCAAAGTCCCAATGATCTCTCAATTGTCAATGGCCCTTTTTTAATCCTTACCTTTCTTAGCCTCTCTGAATTCTTTGATATTATCTTCTTTCTTATATTTTCTTTCTAGATTTTCTCAATGCTATTTTTTTCTTGATTTGTCTTCTCCCTATATAACTGTTCTTTCTCAGTCTCCTTTGCTAGATCTTCATCAAAGTCATGCTTGTTCACTATAGGTGACTTTCAAGGCTTTATTCTGGGCCATTTTCTATCTCTATGCCATTTTGCTTGGTGAACTCATTGGTTCTCCATGTAGATAATTCTCTTATCCATTTATCTAGGCCTAACCTCTCTCCTGATCTCTAGTCTCATATCTTTAATTTATTATTGGGTATCTTGAATTGGGATTTCTCAAAAACATTTTAAACTCAACATGTCTAAAACTGAATTTATCTTTCTCCTCAAACTTTTCCTCTGCCTAACTTCACTATTTACTGTTGAGTTCATCCCCATCTTTCCAATTATTCAGGATGAAAACCTAGATGTCATCTTCAACTCTTTCCTCATCATCTCATACCTAGACTATTAAAATAGACTGATGTTTGTCCTCCCTGATTTGAATAACTCTTCTGACTCCAGTCCAGTTATCAAAGTGATCTTCCTAAAGTGAAGGCCTGAACACATCAGTTTCCTATTAAATGAATTCCATTGGTTCCTCACTACCTCCAGGATCAAACAGAAAATCCTCTGTTTGATTTTTAAAGCCCTTTATAATCTGATCCCACCTTACTTTTTAAATTTTTGCATAGGTCTAATTTTTAAGAACTTTAACTTGATAACAGGCATAAATCTATGTCTTTGAAACTGTCCTTCCTCCTGCTCCTACTGTAGCTTTTCATTCTTAGGTTAAGAAAAAAAAAGTTAAATGCTTTTTTTTCCTCTAGGTGAGAGTCTTCAAATACATAAATCTCATTTCTTGTCACCCCATCCTTTTCTTTTTTTCTTTTCCAGATTATAATTTTTCAAGCATTATTTCCTCATTTAAGAGGAAAAAAAAAACCCAAAACCCTTGAAACAGATATAAATAGCTAAGCAAAAATAGCTAAGCTATAAATGTCTACCTAATTAAGCACTCTAGAACCTTACCTTTCTATCAGAATGATGTGGGCAACATTATTTGTCACCATTCCTTTGAAATCATGGTTGGTCATTGTGTCAATCAGAGTTCTTAAATCTTTCAAAGTTGTTTACTTCTATGATACTATTGTCATTTTATAAAATTGCTCTATTTCTGCACATTTTATAATACTTCAGTTACATGTCTTCACAGATTTCACTGAAATTGTACCTTTCATAATTTCTTATGGCACAATTGTATTACATTTCCTTCATGTACTTTAATTTGTTTAGCCATTCTGCCACTGAGGAGCCTTAGTTTCCAGTTCTTTGTTACCACAAAAATAGTGATAATCATTATTATTTTTTTTTTTGGTATGGATGAAAAATAGAGAGATAGACCAGTGAACTATAGAAGCACATGAACCTAGTATATACTCTTCTTGTCCTGGTTAAACATCCCCACTTCCTTCAACCAATTCTTATATGACATGGATTCAAGTAGCTTCACCATCTTGGTTGATTTCCTCTGGATGCTCTCCAGCTTTTCTATGTATTTTCAAATATAATGTGTAGGATATCAATGCTAAAGCTAGAGAACATATAGGGCTAGGAATTGGACCTTTGATTTTATTGATAAAGGGAGTTCTTGAATGAAGAAATATCCTCTCTCAATAGAGGAATTTGTTCTCTCTGCAGCTTAATGAGAGCTAGCTAGAAAATTGAGAGGCTCAGTGAGTAGATCAAGTGTCAGCAGTGAAATTTGAATACAGGTCTTCCTGCCTCAAGGCCCACTCTGTGTTCAAATCATACGGCCTTTATGAAAGAAATTATAATAAAAGGAAATTCGGGGAGTACAGATCCATTATTTTGTCTAGTCTAGGAATACATATGATAGATTACAATCTGGACATATAGGGAATTCTCTCTTTTGGCAAAAATCTCAATAGCTATATTCTGTTCAGTTTATGCCTTCTGAGCCTGTGAGTACTGAAAAAGAACTTTTAAATACTAAAAGACTTAGACAAAAGTCCATGATTATGACAGGAATTCTATCTCCCTTCCTCAGCCCCTTTTGAAACTTAGTATATATGGTATCTAAGCTGCCAAAATTGGAAGTGAAGAACATAGTAGAGACATACTTAGCACCACTTTCTAGCAGGATTTATGAGAAGAGGCAGGGCAAAAGAAAATATCTATAATTTGGACTTTATTTTTTGTATCTTTCATGTAATTGTATTAGAAAGTCCTGCTGCTTCTGTTTTAGAATTTTAGTTAAGTCTTGTAAAATATATAATATGAAAGTCTCTCATCTTCAGGCATTGCCACTGGCATATGTAAATTCTTTATGAGAGAAATAAAATGTATAGAAATGAAGGGCTTTAGCCAAATTGCATTTTAAAGTCTTTCTTCCATGTGGCAAAATCTTGCAAATAGTTGTGGAGTTCCTGTTGGCCAGAATTCATAGTTCTCCACAGTTCATCCAGCCTGAAAGAGTGAAGATTCCATATCTTTGATTAGAATGTTCTGAGACCACCTCCAATCCCTTTGACTTCTCTAAGAAGAGTCTCATCTAATTTTTTTTTTTACTTCTTAATCTTTTCTGAGTACTAGAAATTCAATTGGGATTAATTTTAGACACAACATACACATTTAGAAAAGAAATGGTTTCACTATACTTATCCTGTAATCAGAGGTAACATGACATAATTGATGTAGTAGTGTCCTTGGAGTCAAGAAGACTTGTGTTCAAATCTTGCCTTGGACACTTTTTGGTTCCATGACCTTCGGCAAGAAACCTGAGTTCTCTAATGTTTAATTTCTTCATATGCAAATTACCTATTGCTTTGTCACATGGTTGTAAGAATACAAAAATATTGTAGGTAAATTGCTTTGCAAATTTTAAAGCACTATATAAAGTTAAGGTATTATGATAGTAGAGAATGACAAAATTTGGAGTTGTGGATTGTGGCTACCTACTAACCATGTGATCTTTTATAAATCGAATAATTAATCTGTTTTAAATTTTTCTTGAGGAAAATGGGAATAGTTTGGGCAGTGAAGTGATAGAATCAAAAGGATCTAAGTTCATATTTGGTCTCTTACTTGCTAGCTATGGGCAGGTCACTTAACTTTGCCTCCTTCGCTTCCCTCATCTATAAAATGAGTATAATAATAACATCTCCCCCCTAGGGATATTGTGAGGAAGAAATAAGATAACATTCATAAAGAATCATATATACCTTATGGTGCTATATAAGTTCTAGCTGTTGTTACTATCTTGGTTGCTTTGAGGACCAAATGAGATATGAAAGGACTTCAAAAAGAAAATTCATATACTGATATGCAGTGAAAACGTTAAGTGCCAAACCAGACTAATCAGATGATTTATAATGGTGATTTAATCTTGACCTATAGTATATAAATGATGACTTTCCAACTGGTGAACCCATAGAATATTAATTTCTATTCTAGTATTTCCCTTTATTGTACTATTAAGAATCGCAGGCACTTGTGATAAAAATTGCAATAGTACAAGCATTAATTTAAACAAGTTAGTTATTATGAAGTTAATAAAGCTCTCCCAAAGCACTGGGGAATCCCAACTTATCATTCAGGATCTTTTTTTTTTAATTTTAGGGCACAGTTCTCTAGAAGATACATGGCTTAATAAATTCTGTAAGTACATGTGTATCCAAGAGCAAAATGTGGCCATTAACTTGAAAGAGGGCACTGACTAACAATGGAGAGTGTCAAATACAAAAATTAAAAACTATAAAAGCCAACCCTTGAAGGAAAGGAGCTTGTTAATAGTTAATTTGCCTTGCACTAAAACATAATAATCCTTATAAATGTTAACTGTGCACTAAAAGTACAATAAGTTAACCTGTTAAAGAAACAGACTTGTTAAAAGAAACAATTTTTTTCTGCTATTTGCCAAAGCATACTTAAGTACACCAGTGAGTCCTTTTAAAACAAAAACAAGCCAAATGAATGATTTCTACTATCTGAATACTTTCTGAAAAACTCTGGCACTTCTTGTACTTTTGAGAAGACTGGAACAAGAGAACAAACTGGGACATGAGTTGAGTTTTTTTTTTTTTGTTTAATTTACTTACTTTTAGTCAAAGTCAAGCTTCACAATTTCATTGTTATTTCAGTTGTGAATATATTTTTATAACTCAGGATGTAACTATACAAATTGTTCTTCATTGTCTGTTTATTCCAATTCAATTCAATAAGCATTTTGAAAAGTTTGATATATTTAAAGGAGCTAGCCTCTAGTCTGACTCCCTTGCCTTCTTGGAATTTGTAGTTGGGGTAGCAGGGTGCAGAACACATATATTACACAAATCCAATAAATTCAACAACCATTTATAAAATATATACTATATTTCAGGAAGTGATGAAGGCTTCAATTCTATTAAATGAACCGCAGAACAATTTTAAGGGCAAGAATTGCATAGGTTGGGTAGACATGGAAAAGTTTCAATCTGTATCTTTCCAAATTGAAAAGATCACAAGTCCTTTAAGAATTTGAGCTATAAGGTCTCAAGTATTGAATGAAGAAAACCAAATCTGAAGGGTTCCCTATTTGCTAAAAGCTTACATTACTATAGCAAAGAATAACAGATGGAAAGTGCTCTTGGGTGGTTTAGTCAAACAAAAATTGTCTTTCTCAATAATGGGAACCACTGCCATCAATTAGTGAAATCCACCAAATATTCATAAGTGAAAATGCAACCAGTTGTTTGTAAAAGTTTATAATAGTGTTGAAAATCACCCTACTTTGAAGTTACAGCCAATATTCATATTCTTCTTTTGAAGTTCATAATTGTTCATTTTGACAGACAGTTAATTTTTCTGGGAATTATATTAATAAACATATCTTTCTTAGAATTACATAGGAACATGATTATATAAGAGAGAAAGTAAATATTCGCTATCTCAAACATTTTAGGCAAATAGTTGTTGCAAAATTGCCTGTAACATTTACTCTCTCGGAAAAGCATAAAACAAAAGTCCAGGAATCTCTGAGATTAGATGTGAATCTGAGTGGTTCCAAGGTACCTATAAAAGGGCATCATGAGTTGCAGTAGATTTGATTCTTTTTAATGAGAATCTTGGAATCATCTAAATCTGACTTCTGTCTCAGAGGTTGCTGGATTTTTGTTATTATTATTATTATTATTGTTGTTGTTGTTAAAATGAGTTTGCTTTACATATGTGCTCTGGATACAGTTACAGGAATATAAGACACAGTTTGTACCCTCCTCTGTTGATAAATGCTTTTTTGAAACCTGTGGAAGCTCTGGAGTAGTTTGTATTATTCTGGCACTATTAGGGGGAGCTAAGCTATTGAGGAGAGAAGAGCTTTATCTAGTTAGATCTTTTCTGTGCTGGTTAGATGTGGCTATGTTCAACTCACAAAAGAGCCAAAATAGTCCTAATTATGAAGCGTCTCCCCAACAAACAAACAAATAAATGGATAGCCCTTTTAAAGATAAAAGACTTACTAGGTAAATAACACTCCAAAAGAAGGCAGTAATATCATCCAAAAAGAAGCAGCCCATCATCACATGACAGTGTTAGCCATTCTGGAAAGTATCCATAAGCAACTCCCAAAGCAGAAAATATGGCAACTGTTGAAATGGAATAGAAAAGCTACCATTGGTAAAGATTAGTCAGCTATTGTAGATGAAGTCATAAGAGATGTTTTAGTTGAGCACAAATCTAATATTATGAGTTCTCTAGGGAAAAATTATTATGGGATTCTGAGGGAGATTGCATTCCTTTGTGGACTGGGCATGGTTTCATTTCTTATTATGACCTAAATTAAAGCTTTTCTGTTTGATTCACATATCTTCATCTGTTGGTATAGTTTGCTTAAGTCTTACTGACATGATGCCAATTTTGCAAAACATTCTCACCCTGAACCTTGAAAGTAATGAACCAATCTATATAATATTCATAGCAACACTATACACAGAGGTATATGGTGCAGTAGACAGGTTGTCAGACTTGGAGTCAGATTTATCTGATTCTTCTTCCTTAGTTCAAATCTGCTCAGACACTAATTAGTTGTATGACTCTGGACAAGTCACTTAAATTTCTTTCAGTTTCATTATCTGTAAAATGAACTGGAGAAGGAAATGGCCAACTACTCTACTATCTTTGCCAAGAAAACACCAAAATGGGTCATGAGGAATCTGATACAACTGAAAATGACCAAACAGCAACAAAAATAGTTATAGTGTTTGCTATGTGCCAAGCACTGTGCTAAGTATTTTTACAATTATTACTTCATTTAATCCTCACAAAACTGTAAGATATTTTAATCTATAATTCATTTTAATCTTTTTTTTTTTTTTTGCTATTGCTATTCTCTCTCTCTTTTTTCCCCCCCCGAGACAATTGGGATTAAGTGACTTACCCAAGGTCATACAAGGTTATATTAAGTGTCTGAGACCAGATTTGAACTGAGATCCTCTTGACTTCAGGGCTAGTACTCTATCCACTGTGCTACCTAGCTGCCCATTGCTATTACTATTCTTATTTTACAGATAAGGAAACTGAGACAAACATATGTTAAATGACTTGCGAAGGGTCACACAGCTAAGTGTCTGAAGCCAGATTTAAATTGAATTCTCCTTGACTCCAAGATTCATGCTCTAATTATTGCTTCACCTAGACTTTATATAAAAGTAAAGGTTTTCCCCCCAATTCTTCATTCAGAAAAAAAAATCAATGTTTCTGTATTGGAGATATGATATATTATGAAACCCTAACAGTTTACTTAGCTGATGTAACCTCTCTATATGAAGAATACTAGGAAGAACCATGCTGACATGTAAGGTAAGGATGCACTTTAGAGAAACTGTGGATCATGTTTAGAAAGTTTATGACTGCTTCAGGCTGGCTGACTGCGTGATAAATCAGAAACATTGTTATAATTTACTTATGAAAAATCTTTGTCCTTTGTCCTTGGCATTCAGTAATGGAAGTGGAATCTACAACCTTGTGAGTTTTGAAAAACTAAGAAAACAAGTCATGGAAATCTGGAAGCCAGAGTCCCAGATGTTGTAAACAGTCCATAATTAAGGAATGACCTTTCCAATAGAAGGCTGAAATAAGGATTCTACTAGCAGTGAGACTGCTTTTGGACATGAAACTCAATGTAGAAGATGTTATGTGAGAAATGAGATGTTTTGAGACTGTGTTCCTAGAGACTGAGCTTGTATAAGGGAAATGATGCTTTGGAGTTACAGGGGGAAAATATTTGTAACTTTTTCTGATTATATCTTTGAATATCCTTTTATGTAATTTATGTCAAGTGACTAAATGAACCTGTGGTACTATTCTCAGTTTATTAAGAAATGGAGGAGAATGTAGTCAGCAGGTACTTAAGCTGATGGCTGCATATGTGCTAACTTTTCAGTGTATGTTAGCTCCTTCAGGGGAAATGGAACTTGACTCATCTGGAAAAGCAGGTCTATGGCATACATACTAAAGCTGAAAAAAATTTCTCACTATTTTTTCTTCCCCAAACTTATTGCTCTTTCCTCAAGTTCACAATATTTTCTCTTCCTTCCACTAAAAATAGATGACCTGATATAATACTTTACTAAGAAAATTTGACATAGCACTTCTTAACTTTTTTCTTTAGCATATTAACACATTTTAATGTCTACACTCATGATTTTGAGGAAGAAGTGAAGTGTCCCTGATCCTTGCTAAAGATCCTTCTTTCACCTCTCATTCCTCCTTGCTTTCTCTAAGGCTTTGCTCCTTTAGTTATTCCCATTGTATCATACATCTTGAATTTCTATTTTCTCCTTCTCTTCTACCTACAAATACGCTAGAATTTCTCCAGTTTTCAAAAATAAAAGTCTAAATTTTTCTTGGTCCTTTAATAACCTTGAACTATCATTTTGCTTTTCATCTCTCTTTCACTAACACATTTCTTGAAAAAAAGGGGGGAAAAAACCTAACACTAACCAATGCTTCCATTTCTTTACCTCTTCCAATCTTTATAATACAGTTTCTTTATCACTAACTACATTGAAATTTCTTTCAGCAATTAGCTTGCAATCGCTAAATTCAATATTCTCTTCTCAATCCTCTCCAAGCTTTGAAGGTTAGGCCTCATAGGCTTCTGCTGAAATCTTCTTGTCCTCATTCTTTCTATGTCTCCTTTGAGGACATATTCCCTAATTCTCCTTCTATCTCTTCAATGACTCCTTTAAATTGCTCTGCTCCATTACTGTTGGTTTTCTCTGAAACCCTTTTCATGGCCTTTTTCTACTATTTTTCTGCATTTTCCTTTGACAATCAAAATAATTCCCATGATTTTGACTGTAATCTTCATATGCAGATGGGTTCTCATATCTGTATCTTTAGACTTGAATTCTAAATATGTATTCATTTTTCTTATTTCTAGTATCATCTGGTTGTAATCACCAGCAAGTTAGGTGCAGCTAATTTAGGAGAAGCTGGGTGGTAGAGTAGATACAACTCCAGGCCTGGAATCAGAGAGACTAAAATTCAAATTCAGCTCACACACTTATTAGCTGTATGATATTGAACAAATCATTTAACCACCATTTACTTTGGTTTTCCATATTGTGTTAATAATAACAGTAATTCTCAGAATTATTGTGAGCATGAAGTGAGATAATTGTAAAGCTTTTAGCACAGTGCCTGGCACACAATAACCTCCACATAATTATTAGCTATTTATTACCTGTATGTATCTTACTCTTTTAGGTGTTTGTTCTTAATATTCTATATTCCTTGACTCCTGTCTCGGCTACCTTCTCTTTCAATTGCCCCATAATTAAAATTGCCCCACCCCACTAACCACTGTCAATGTCCAATTAAATTATACTTCCCTACTCAGATCTCACTCGGCCCTTTGTAATTCTCTTATAAATTGATCATGAGAAGAGAGCCGATCTCATATGTAAGTAATTATACATTTCTTTTAGCATCTAGCATAGTGTTTTACACATTTTAGGTACTTAATAAATATTTATTAGATGGAATCTTTAATTTTTGAAAACAGTTAAAAATGGTTTGCAGGTACCTGAATAGGAGTCTATGAAGAATCATCAATCTTGTCTACTAGAAATAAAACTTCTAATAAACTGTCTAAAGGAATGATTAAAGCCTTGCCACCAAATTTATATAATTCATTTCTAATGTCACATTTTTTACTGTCATAAGGACATGGAAAGAAAACTTGGTCTTTTGAATGATTTTAACCTGGATCATATCAAAGTGGATATTACACATACTTGGGGTTTATCTGAATTAATTCTTATGAACTTTTATATATGTGTAAATGTGTATACATATACACATGTGTGATTTGTGTATTTTCCATATCTTTATATGATTTAATAGATATCATTGAACATTTCAAAATTAATGATCAAGTTGCAGTTTTAATTGCTTTCATTCTTTCAATTATATAACACTTCTATTTATGAAGGAAAACTTAGTACATTATAGTGTAGTATGAAAATCAAAATGACAAGTGAGAAGAAAGCCTGATATTGAACTGTCTTTATCTTGAAAGCTTAATAGTATAACCTATGTCAAAGAATCACTTCAGTATTCTGCATTTTTCTGGACTGGCCAAGGCAATTTTCATTACATATGAAAAGGGATAACTGGATCATGCACATGCAAGGAGGTTTCAAACTCACATTTTCCACTCAAGCAGAGTATTGCTTACCAAATCATTGTTTTAGAGTTGAATTGGAATTACAAATGATAAAAGGAGAGGAGTATAGAGTTGAAAGACGAGGAAAAGATTATACAGTTCTGGAAGAGAGAAGAACAAAATTAGATTGATGAAGGATAGAGTCAAGATTAGAACATTTTATGAACAACTACTAAAACTGAGCAGCTATTGAAAATTAGGCAAATTGTTTTCCCACAGCTTCCAAGTTAGAATTCCTTTGTATGAGAACTCATTTCTCTAGTGTTACTTTATTTACATTATGATCCTTTCAAAGAAGAAATGATAAAACCATTGATACTTTTTTTAGTAATATTATTTTGATGACTGATATCACATTTTTGAGATGATGCCCATTTTCAAGTCCTTGGTTGGTGATCCTAAGTTTCCTCAAAAAGGTCCAACTTTTGCTTCTCTGCTCCTCTTAATCTCAAAATATACTTCCTATCTGTCTAAGCAACTTTTGCTGTGTTTGGTGGCACATAAAAGCAGGGACAGTAAGATAGAATTGAAATCTTTTTACAAATTTTTCCTTTTAAATTTATGCTTTTCCTCTTAAAGTTACAGATGTAGAAATGGGTCTTCACTATCTTTCATGTCATCAGGATGCTTAGCAGGTGATTCCAGAACTAACATTAAAAATTGTGTCCCAATATGTAGCAAAAATACCTGAGTGATGCCCTCAATCTAAGTTTCATAACAAATTTGATTAAAAAATTTGACAGTTGGTTAAACCTTATCTCTCTCTCTCTCTCTCTTTTTTATTTAATAGCCTTTTATTTACAGGTTATATGTATGGGTAACTTTACAGCATTAACAGTTGCCAAACCTCTTGTTCCAATTTTTCACCTCTTACCCCCCACCCCCTCCCTCAGATGGCAGGATGACCAGTAGATGTTAAATATATTAAAATATAAATTAGATACACAATAAGTATGCATGACCAAACCGCTTTTTGCTGTACAAAAAGAATCAGACTCTGAAATATTGTACAATTAGCTTGTGAAGGAAATCAAAAATGCAGGTGGGCATAAATATAGGGATTGGGAATTCAATGTAATGTAAACCTTATATCTCATGAAACAAGGCTCCATGGGGAGAGAGAGACCTCACTGCATGGAGGCCATTGTTGGAGAGGTAAGGACCAAGGGGGAGAAAGCCATAGAACAACTCACCAGGAATATGCTCTGGGAAAAGGGGTAGAATTGTCGTCTTATAGAAAAAATTAATTATTTTTTCCTAATTAGGAGATAAGTTTAATTGTTTTTGCCCACTGTTTTTGCCCACTGTTGTAAGAACCCTCTAAGTTTTATCAACTAGGAGAAAATTCATTTTCAACTCCTTCTCCACCCCTAGTTAATAACTTTAAGTGATTCATTCTCTCCTGGGATAAGGACCTTGTTCTCTTCCCCCCATCTTCCATATATGCTTCTTTATTCTACCAGTTCAGTGTGCATTTGGAATTATTATTGTCTCTCCTGCCAGTGGGATGCTGGGCTGTTGGTCAGATCTATGATTTGAGTAGGGCTGGATGTACTTGGAGTTCCCTTTCTATTCTATACCTTGATAATTATGCAATTCTCAGACTAGCCAATGTGCACCTGGGGGAAAAAAGATCTGGGAAACATGGACTGAGGCAGAAGCATATCCACCAGCTCTGGCTCCAGTGGCTGGGCTGCTGTCAGCAGATGCTCAGCTATTATCTAAGCTTTACTTCACATTAGCCTAATTACTCAACAGATGGAGCACTGTAAATTTTAAGCCTTGCTCAGTTACAAAGGGGGCAAAGCAGCAGGAGATAATCTCAAGAAATAGGCATGGTAAAGATTGAGTTCACATGATGATTCCAGGGTGGAATTTAGTTCTTCTGCTGAAAACTTTGGCATGTAATGTCTTTACTGATGGAGAGACCAGAAAGAATTCTATTGCTATTTGCACTGGGGAGCTCCTTGGTACAGTTATGAGCCTGGGATGCTGAGAACTCTTTCACCAGACTCAAGTGGCTGTTAGATGCCATTCATAGGATCAAAGAGTTTAGAGAAGGAAGACATTAGAGACAATCTCAACTCCCTGATTTTGCAGATGAAGAATCAAGTAAAATGACTTAATCCCATTTGAAAGAGACAGTAAAAAAGCAAACTAGAGCCAGACCTCAATTCTCTTAAGTCCCAGTATAGTCCATTTCCAACTTTTTTTTTTGTTGATCTATTTATCTTTCCAGGATTATTGTGCATTATTCCCCTTCACACACTCTATTTTCCAACCAAATTGGCTTACTTTCTCTTCCCTGTATACAACACTCTCTCTCCCATGCCTAGAATTCACTCTCTCCTTGTCTCTTAGAATCCCTACCCTTCTTCAAAGCTCAGCTCAAGCACCACTTTCTACCACTACTTGTGACAAGGCCTTTTTTTTAATCTCAGTTGCTAGTGTTTTACTCTCTCTCCAATTGGTACTTACTAAATATATATTTTATATTTATCCCCCCCACAATAACCAGTATTACTTTCATGTATGTTTTATATTTGATTATGTTCTCCTCTTCTCCTACATTGTAATATAAGACTATTGCATACTTAATACCTTTTCCAGTGCCTGGTACAAAGTAAGTGTTTAATTGAATGAAGCCTGTTGAAGGAAATTCTCTCATTTTAACTCACACAAGAATGGTAACAAAATACGTTTTTTACATTGTTGAAAAAGAAGGTATAATTGTAATGGGCATCTCTGATTTTGAAACCTAAGGGTGTAGCAACATAGGGACAAAGTGAAGACAAATGAAGTCCCCCAACATTTTAATGATACTGACTACTGATAGAAGTAAAATTAAAGAATGATGTCACTATATATATGTTTGATTGACATCATTTTCCATTTCCCATATCAGACAAGAATACTAAGTCAGCTTTCTCCTACCTCTGTTTTTGTTATTGCCAGATGCAGAGAACTCATAGCAAAGAACTGAGGTTAGGGAACACCCCAGCAGGAGTTCTAGACTGCATAAAGATTTCTCCACTGAGAAAGTTTATTTACCAGGCAAATGTCTGCCTTGGGCGTCTGGGCAACTTTGGCTGAATGTGAAATAAAGTCAGCCTTCAAAAAGCCTAGGCCTCCCAACCCAACATAATTATCACCAGATAGCTTGGCACATTGATGCTTAGACATGGTGCTCTTGAAAATGATTAGACATTTCTCATGGCATTTGAGTAAAGAACATTTTTTTATAGGTTTGAAAAAGGGAATGGGAGAAAGGAGGAATGTGTTTTATTTTTCTGTGGTGAAATTAATTCTAATTTCTATAGCAATTTACAACAAATTCTTGGACACTAAAATAATCCCAACTAAAAGTTAAAGCCATGCCTTACTATTTTGGGAAAGAAAATTAAATAGTGCTGCTGCTTTTGCACAGTCCAAGCCATTATGTTTTATGACTTTGGTTAACATTGTGTGATTTAATCCAGTAAATAACTGTTAAAAGCAGAGTCATTTGCTCAGAAATATTATGAGCTTAATTTCTGGAATGGTTGAACTTTCCACAAGATTTTTTTTCTTCTCTGTTTGTACATGGAAACTTTCTGCATTTTACAATTCTGCTCGTTAACAATGCTCTGCTATCCTGATTGAGGGGATAGTGTCAGGGTGAAGAATGAAGAATTGCATTCTGGTCCCCAAATGACTCAGCAGTCATTGTTAATTGGTTCTACTGTTGTCATAGAAGGAAACCACTGTTGAAATCAGCAGATAGGCCTCCACAATCTGAGCCTGTCCTCTGCCTGACTGGGTTATTTCTAAATACTTGCAGCTGAGAACTCAGAGCAAATTCATACAATTGTTGTGAAAGCTCAATAGGATGAAAGCAAGGTTGATGGCTGTGGCAAACTGGCCATATCCACTGTAGTTTTTGATTGTATCGTCAAATATATAAATTGGACAGGGCAGCTAGGTGGTGCAATGGATAGAGTGCCTGGCCTGGAAATCAGGACATCTAAGCTTAAATCTGGCCTTAGCCATTTACTAGCTATGTGACCCTTGGCAAATCATGTCATTGTGTTTTCCTCAGTTTCCTCATCTGTAAAATGAACTGGAGAAGGAAATGGCAAATGATTCCATTATCTTCACCAAGAAAAACCCAAATGCGCTTATGAAGAGTCAGACATGATAAATAAGCAAATGTAAATTGGGCATACTAAGAATATTTTATTTCTTTTTTACTCTAAGTTCACTGTCATGTTTTGTTGTTGTTGTTGTTTTTTGTCTTTTTCCTTTGTGAATATAACTTTGGGATTCCATTTGAGCCTGTTTTTTAGTGGAGGAAAATGGACTTTTTGGTAAGAAATAGCACAAAATAGTATTTGAAATAACTATGGGATTTGAATTACTCCAGAAGATAAAAGAACAATTCCTATGTTACCACTGGACCCAGATATCTTTATTGCTGAAGTCTCATAGATTCTTTTTCCTTAGCATAGTATTAAAACGTATCAGCACCAGGTTTTTTTTTTTTATTTCAGCAGCTACAATGTTGTGTTGGTAATTTTTTTTTAACAACAGCCTCTTTGAAAATAGACACACTTTTAATTTTAATGTGCATCATTAACATTTTCTCCATCACTTTATTAAGTCTATAAATCAATAAAACAATAAAGCAACCCCTGATTTATATTATCTGACAATTTCTAAGGTATAAATACTTTCATTGAAAATTTAATAATTGACTATCATCCAGTTTGAGCTGGCTCCAGCACACCCCTGCATATGCCCCAGCCTATAATTTATTATATTCATTCATTTATTCATTTGTTCATTCATTCATTCACCAGACAAGCAGGAAGGTGTCCTATAAACATTTATTAAAGTTATGTTCCTGCTAATGTGCTAAAGTTCTGGGGATGTTCAAAGAAATATCCAAATAGTCTTCTTCTTCAAGGAATTCACATTTTAAAAGGGAATACAATTTGTAAATAATGAGGTGAATATAAGATATATAATAATGTTGCTTTTTATTATTTCAGTTGTGACTGACTGTGATTCCATTTTAGATTTTCTTGGCAAAGATAGTGAATTATCATTTCTTTCTCCCACTCATTTTATAGATGAGAGAACTGAGGCAAAGAGGATTAACCAACTTGCTTAGTTAATGACGGTAATAATAGTTAATAAATGCCTGAGGAAAGATTTTCAGTTAGAAAGATAAGACTTTCTAACTTTAATCCCAACACTGTATCTATTGTGCCATCCAACTGTTTCATAATAACTACCATTTGAATACTTTATAAATATTATCTCATGTGATACTTATAAGTGCTATCATTATCCCCATTTTACCAACAAGGAAACTGAAGTTAAGTGATTTGTACAGTGAGACATACAGTTCATGTCTCAATGTCTCAATGTTGGATTTGAACTCAGGCATATTCTTATTCCAGATCATGATAAGCCATACCACCTAGCTGCCTCAGCTTGAGAATATGTAAGTGTAGATAGTTATCTAAAAGGGAAGATATTGTGGGGAGTGGAGGGTAGGAGGTGAGGATGGATCAAGAAAAGACTCTCCTGAAGGCAACCATCTAACTAAGACTTGAAGTAGCTAAGAGAAACCAAGAAGTAGAAGAAAGAGGGTTGAGTGTTCCAGGCATGGGGAACAGGAAGAGCAAAATAAAGTGGTGGGAAATAGCACATCTTGTTAAAGGAGCTTCAAATAGGCTAGAACAGCTGAATGGTAAAGTTTGTGGAGGGGAGAAAAATTGTAAGAAGAAGCCAGATTTTGAAGAACTTCAAATTCCAGATAGAAGAATTTATAGCTGATTCTGGAGGGAAGAAGATCGATCGGTAGAGCTCAATGAGAAAGTGGGTGATGTGGTTACACTTACACTTCAGAGAAATCAGTCTGGTTGCTGAGGTAAGGATAGGTGAAATGGAGAGGTTTTTGAGGCTGGGAGAGAAGTTAGGAGTAACTCGTCATGGATATGAGTGTTTTAACTAGGGTTGTGGCTCATGAGTGGAAAGAAGGGCATCTACATGAGAAATGTCATTAAGGAAGGAATAAATGGATTGAATATATAGTACAAGTGAGAGTTACAACTTAAGGATGACATTGAGCTTTTGTAACTGAGAGGATAAGATGTCCACAACAAAGAGAGAGAGAGAGAGAGAGAGAGAGAGAGAGAGAGAGAGAGAGAGAGAGAGAAAGAAATAGAGAGAGAGAGAAACACACACAGAGAGAGAAACACAGAGAGACAGAGACAGAGAGACAGAGAGAAACAGACAGAGACAGAGAGAGACAGAGACAGAGAGAGACAGAGAGACAGAGACAGAAAGACAGAGACAGCGAGAGAGAAACAGAGAGAGAGAGAGAGAGAGAGAAAGACACAGAGAGAGAAACACACACAGAGAGAGAAACACAGAGAGAAAGAGACAGAGAGACAGAGAGAAAGAGAGAGAGAGAGAGAGAGAGAGAGAGAGAGAGAGAAAGAAGGAAGGAGAGACAGAAAGAGAGAGAGAGAGGAGAGAAGAGACAGGGAAGAGACAGAGACAGAAAGAGGGAGGGAGGAGGGAGAGAAGGAGAGACAGAGAAAAAGTTGAACATATGCATACATAAAAAATGCCTACATACATGTATACATATGCCAATCAGAGTTAAATGACTAGTCCAGAGTCACATAACTAGTTACTTTCTGAGATTAGATTTGAACTCAGGTCTTTTTGAGTCTAAGTCCTGTGATCCATCCACTACACCATCTAGCTGCTGCCCAGAAATAATAAACATAGAGGTAAATATTGATTGAATCCATTTGAGCTGATAAGATTACTAAGGGTGTTGTAGAGTGAAAAGAGTAGTTCATCTAAGAGAGAGATGGGCACACATGATTAGCAGGAGTGAAAAATGAAGAATAGGAAGACAAATAAGAAAATTAGCAGAGAACAATGACCTGAAAACCTAGAGAGAAGAGAGTATTCAGAAGGAGAATATGATTAAAAGTGTCAGAAATTTTAGAGAAGATGATGATCAAGAAAAGGCCATTGAATTTGGAAAGTAGGATATTACTGGTAACCTCAGAGAAAGTGATTTCAGTTCAATAGTGAGGTCAGAATCAATTTATAGGGGATTTAAAAGACAAAAAGAGAAAATGAAGAGGAAGCCTTGGGTGTAGAATATTTTTTCTCAAAGAATTTATCTAATAAGAATGGAAAGAAGGAGATAGGACCACTTAAAGATATTTCAAATATAGGACAGACATGAATATTTTTGTAGGTAGTAGGGAAAGTAGTCAGTAGACTGGAAGAGATTAAAGAACTTTAAATGTCAAACAATGGAGAATGCTAGTTGATCCTGGAACTTATAGGGAGACCTTGGAGTTTAGTGAGCATGTGAGTAATTAATTGAATCAGAGAGAATGGGAAAGGGTGTGAGAATAGTCTGCTGTACAAATTTATCAAATGGGATTAAAGAGGCATGTAGAAGAATAGTTCTGAGAACAGCTAAAGAGAAAAACCCTTACTCAAGGCCATCTTCAGTTTGAGGCTCTACACCAGGAAATCAACGTTACCATATGTACTGAAAGGTGCCATGTTGGCACCATTGGAACCATTTTATTTAAAAGGTTTTAATATCTTTCTAAGTATTCAAGAATACTTATGATGGCTTGAACTGCTTTATGCTATTAGGAAGCATTTGAATTCTTGCCAAGGAAACTTTCTTGAACCTGTGATATGTCTCCTTACCATTCAGCGTCATGAAACTTAGCTTAATTTCCTTCATAGGCAGGACTCTACTTGAAAAGTTTGTAGAAATGGAACCTCTATAAGTAGGATCATAGGACTGAGATCTAGAAAGGACCTTAGAGATCATTTAATGTCACCTTCTTTTTACTGATAAGATAAATGAGGTCTAGAGATCATATAGTTATGCCACCTAATAAAAATGTGTGATCAATCAAAAATATGTTATAATTCATGTATGTGAATTTTTATTTTGGGGTTCCTTTCAGATTTTGACCATTGAGGTCTTATTATCACTTCGCCCTCTGATTCTAATAGGGTTGGGGAGTTTTTCCTTATGATTTCTTGAAATACAGTATTTAGGGTATTTTTTCAGTTATGATTTACAAGTAATTCAATGATTCTTAGGTTATCTCTCCTTGATCTATTTTCCAGGTCAGTTTCCAGATTTGAAACCCTTATGGTATGTTTCTTCTTCTTATCTCCCTGCCTCCCTTAAGGTTTTGATTTTGCTTTAATAGTTTTTATTTTCTCTTGGGATCATTGTTTTCCATTTGGCCCAGGGGTGTGCCAGAAGCAACTTGAACTGCTCCCTAGTACCAATGGTTAAAATTTTCAGTGTGAGCAGTTATACCTCAGAAATTGGTAAATTCTTAAAGATTGAGGCTTGATTTATTGTTTTATTGACTGTCTAAATCTAAGAGAATAATGGGGAATAGTTGAAACCATCATTTAAACTTAAAAATATTCTCTTCCACCTCCTTCCTGAAGAACTGTTGTTTTTTTCTTAATTATATTAGATTAATTCTTTTTTGGTTACATTTTAATGTCTGAACTATCTCCTGCCATCCCTATCCTGCTTTAGAGGAGGCTACCATGTGACATAAATTTATAAATATATATAAAATCATACTATGCATACTTCTATTTATTTGTTCTTTCTTTGAAGATGAATAGTATCTTCCTTCATAGATCCTTTGTAGTTTTGAGTATTTATAATATTCAGAAGAACTTGATTGTTCACAATTATTCTTTGAACAATATTGCTATTGCTGAACATAATCTTCTCTTAGTTCTGTTTGTTTCATTTTTCATTATCTTGGGAAGAATAAAGTGAAGAGAATGAGTTGTTAAACATTTACCACCATAGCTCTAGTTTGTCCCATTCTAAGTCTCAGTGAGTTTAATTTTTAGTCAAATCAACAAGACTTTAATAAGCCCTGTACACCAAAAATACAAAGAAATACAAAAGAAAGTTCATGCTTTCAAGAAAGCAATTCATGGTCATTAGGGAGACAATATACAAAAAACTATGCATAAAAAAGGATAAACTGAAGATGATACTAGGACAAAGCACTAGTTTTAGGTAGAATCAGGAAAGATTTCTTTCAGAAAGGGAGATTTTAGCTGAGGAAGAAATTCAGAGAAGCCAAGAGATGGAAATGAAGAAAGGAGTTCCAGGCATGGGGGACAGTCAGTGAAAATTCCTGAAGATGGAGTGTTGGGTATGATTAATAAACAGTAAAAGAGGAGATGAGGCAGGGAGAACTATCAGAAGTCTTTTGAGATGATCTGCATGAAGTGATGAGTAACTGTACCAGGGTGATGGAGATGCTGGGGGGGACATAAATGAGAAGTGTTATGCAGGTAAAAATGTCAGATTGTGGCAACTGATTGCATAAGGTGGGGATGGCGGGGGGTGGGGGGGAGAGTTAAGTTTTGAGGATGAAATCTAAGTTGTAATCATGGGTGACTGAGAGCAGATGTTGGTGTTGATAGTAACAGAGAAATTGCCAGGACAGTAAGGTTTTGGGGATAAGAAAATGAGGTCAGTTTTGGGCACGTTGAGTTTAAGATTTCTATTAGATACCTAAATCAACATATTAGAATAAGAGTCTAGAGAAGTTAGGGATGGACAAATAGGTCTGGAAATCAGGTCCTTAAAAAACATAGTTGAATCCTTAGGGGAGGGGATGATATTACCAAGTGAAATACTAGGTAGTGCTTAGGTATAGTTTACTACTACTGTCTTGTTGTTGAGTTATTTTTGTTCTGCTGAGTCTTTGCAGTTTCATTTGGAGCTTTCTTTGCAGAGAAGTGGAGTTGTTTATTGTTTCTTTCTCCAGCTCATTTTATAGATTTATCTATCCATCCATTTATCTCATTACAACTGACAGGTACTTTAAACCTGAAACTCATTCTTACCTTATAAAATAGAATACTATCTTAAGGTTACCTCTCTTTCTGTGGTTTCCATATAGTTACTAGAAAGGTACAGAGATGTATACATTACAAGATGCAATAGTAAATAAAGCTACTCTCTCAATTGAGAGGCTAACTCAATACTTCCTTATTAACTGTGGTCATAAAGCTTCAGATGGCTCTACTGCCCTAGTCGGGGCTGTATTGGGTATTGCTTTTCTTGGGAACAAAGTTTTCCAAAATTTCCCCCTTACTTAGAAAGATGTATGTTTCTTCTTGTTTGTAAGCAAGAACCTTTTACCTTAGCTGAAAAGACTTAGAGCTACTCAGTATATTCTTTAACTCTATTCAAAAGCTGAGATTCAGGAAAGATCTGGATTCAAATACTGTCTCTCATGCTTGTAATCTGCAGCAAATTACAGCTTCCTTGAGCTTGTTCTATTATGTATAAAATGGGAATGATTATAACTGTAGTTCACATTTCACAAGACTGTTTTTAGGCTTAAATGTAATAATATATGTAGAGTGCTTTGTAAAACTTCAAGCACTATATATAACTATGAACTGCTATCATTATTTGCCTACTTTTATCATGTCCATGTATTTCTGTAGGTTAGTGCCACATATGGATTCAGAATAACTTTTATATATGGATTGCTAATATTTAAAACCACTTCCTGGAAAGAGATAATAACCACTGTTGCTCACATTGCTATCCCTATATGTTCTCTTCTGTAACATTTATTATTGTACTTGACTAAAGAGTTGCTTCGACTTTAAAAAGGCTGTTTCATTTAGGAACTGTTCACCCTTCAAAGAAGTTATTTAAGAAGAATATTGAAGCATCAAGAGAATTCATTGATTGGTGTAAAAGAAAACCCTGGAGTGATGAAACAACTTAATGTCTCAATCTGTAACTCCCAATACCACATTTTTCTGCCAGGATCATGAATTGTAACATTTTAATTAGGTTTTCTGCTGCCTTCTTTCTAATTTAAAACTTCCCAGAATTCATAGCCTGTGATAGAAAATATTTTTAATATATACTTTAGAAAGAAAGAAAGGGAAGAAGGAATAAAGAAAGAAGAAAAGGAGAGAAAGAAGGAAAAAAGGAGAATATTTAAAATGTACTTTGGAAAGAAAGAAAGAAAGGAAGGGAAGAAGGAATAAAGAAAGAAGAAAAGAAGGAAAGAAGGGAGAAAAAAGGAGAAAGAAGGCAAAAAAGAAAAACAATATGGAAGAGAGGTAAAAAGGAGAGGAAGGTATACAAAAAAGGGAGGAGGCAGGAAAAATGGCATTTTAATCCTCTGAAAAGCTCATCGGTAATCTTCCCCTAGACACAGTAACTCAGACCAAGATGACCTCTAAAGTATTTTTTTAAAGTGGTAAAAATATAATTCTGGGTAAAACCTAGAATTTTTAAGGTACAAAGAATAATTTTAAGTAATACCTAGAATTATTAATAAATCAGCTATGATGTATCCCAACACCAATATTTATTGGGATTATTTTGATACAGTGATTATTTTGGAAAATTTTGGTTCAAATATAAGTTATATTAGTATTCTGAAAAATCTGAAATATGTGTTCCAAATATATCTAGCTAATAATAAATTATACTGTAAGAAATATGAGCTGCTGTCTAATTGAGTATAAACATATACCCATCTATCTGATGTTGGTTATAGTTATAAAATACAATGCATTTATATGTCATGTTGATGATCATGTGTCAAGTACTTCACTAAATTTCAGTATACAGTGATATTGTCAATGTTCTTCCATCCATTCTCCATTAGCTGCCAAGTCATAATTGTGTCCCTCAATTCTCAAAATGGGCATGAACACATTGGAATTATTTAAAGTCTATTCAACAAGTAAATCTTATTACCTTTCTAACTGAGATGTCTGAATTTGTACATTTTTCATGGTCTTCATCCGAATCCTGATTGTAAATGCTATGTCAAGTTTTAAAACCCAGGAAATGAGTCCATTACCCTTCTCAGTGGGAGCTACTTACATGCCTCTCTACAGCATCTGCCAAAATGAAATGGCAATCCTAGATAGATTTGACTTCATCTGGTGGTGTAGTATTTGCTACAAGAGAATCAAGCATTAGGTCAAAGCAATAAACCAGAACAGTGAATTAGTTGTGCTAAGTGTTACTCTCAGAGAAGAGACTTGAAGTCATGTGCCCTGCCATTTCTTGGGCCCTAGAGTCATTTTTTCTACCTTTTATTCACTGAAGTCTTCTTAATTGTGAATTGGATGATTGGTTCTATGATAAATGATAAGGTCTTGGATGCCTTGCAAATACTAACCAGATTCACAGATGACTTAGAGTTATATAATTTTAAAATTGAAAGGGACATTAGGTATCATACAATTGCCTTATTTTATGGTCAAGCAAATAGAAACTTAGAAAAATTGTGACTTTCCTGGAATCAAATAGCTGAGTTGTAAGGGGAAAAAATCTTTCCTTTTTTTTCCCTGAAATCACTTAAGAAAATTTGTGATGAGAAATATGAAAGTCAGTATGACACAATAGAAAGAATGATGGAACTGGAGATAGGAAGAGCTCTATCCTATCCTAACTCAGACATTTAGGAGCTAAGGGATTATAGGTAAATTTTGAGCCTCATTTTCCCTGTTTATAAAATTGATCTAATGATAGCATTCATTCCCATAGAGTAGTTGTGAGGATCAAATCAGATACTACACATTATAATTTAGGTAAAGTGCTTTGAAAACCTTACAGCAACTACATTTATAAGAACTGTTATGCATCAAGACAACTAATATAGTAGATAGGTCTTCTTGAAAAAGCCAAAATAATTATTAGAATATTACTTTCATAAATATAGAATTAGAAACGAAGGTTGTCTAAATCACTAATTACATCTATTTTACTGTATGGTTTGCTTCTCAAAGTTGTCAAAGAAATAAAACACATAGTCTCCCAGTTACAATATTGGATGAAATGAGTTGGCTTTTCCAACTTCTTTCTCCTTTCCAAGCCATTACTTTCTTAGTCAAAGTCTCTAGAATAGAAAGAATTGGAATTGGAGTGTTATGCTGTGACAGTTCAAAGGCTAGGAATTGGCAGTGACTCAGAGCCAGGCAAGTGTGGAAGGGGGGTATGTGTGGTGATAGTAAATCACATGTATCCAATAAGTTTTATAAAATTATTTTTTTCCACAACCCCATGGACAAAGTAATGATAATAATAATTATTATTTTTTTAATTCTTAAAGGTTTACAAAATATTTCCCTTTCCTTACTACCACATACCCCAGGATGTGTTCCAGGATGACCTTGTTCCCCCAGATTCTCACTTAAACTTTTTATATCTAATTAGCTGTCAAAGCAACCATTTTTTCCTTTGTAACATCTCATAGGTTCTTCTCTTCCTTTTCATTTCCACTTCAAGTCTTTTTACCATTAGTTTCTTTTGTATGATTCTCTTGCATATTGTTTCCAACTTAATTTCCCAGAAACACAACATGGACAGAGGAGATGTTATACTGATATGCTAAAAAATTTTTTTTAAAGAGATACATAGAAAAATTTTTCTAATATAGGATCTATTGTTGTTGTCTGTCCTTCAGTCTTGAAGAAGATCATAGGATCAGGGAGGTGATGCCATGACATGCAAGTGGATTGAATTTAAGTAAGGGAGAACTGCAAAAGGTCATCAAGCCTCATTTTCACCTCTGGAGTCATCTGGGTCCAGGGGCAAGAGATAGATCAGGATGACCAGTGATAGCCTTGGATTTAGACTTTTTAAACTAAGATCTTTAAGAGGTCTCAGTTTGGCTGTGGCAACATCCAATCAGTAACTGAGATTAGGTAAGAAAGGAGGCAGAGAATGGCCAATTTTTCTTAGTAAAAAAACAATCTGGGAGGGAAAGGCCCATGGAATTTTTGGCCAAAACAGAAAAGATTGCTATTTACTTTCACTGTGAGCCACTCAGGGCTCATAGAATGCCCAAGTGGGATTTGGCTTAGGACTTGTTGGTCAAGCAATGAGAGCCAGAGTGATTTGGATTTAAGTCTAGGTCCTAGCCTGTAAACTCCAAGATATCTTTTAAGATTTCAGAGATCAAAATTTACACTTCTTTGAGCAAAGTACCCGTAGTAAGGGTATGCTACCTTTGTAGACAGAAGGAAGGAAAGGGAAAGAAGGAAAAAAAAGAAAAGAATTAAAAAAGCAAAAAAAAAAAAAAAAAAAGGGAAAAAAGGGGGGGGGGAAAGAATGCATTACCTGACTGGCCAAATTCAGCTGGGTCCCTAGTGATGCAATTCCTATCCTTACTCACAGAGGTTGCCCTTAATCCTTATGATATATCCAAATCAGAAATGATGCTTTGGGCTATTATCTGCCCTAGTAGCTGGAGGGGACCACAACTACATTTGTTCTTGATCCTTGTATCTAAGCTCTAAATAGATTAATCAGTGTATATAAAGAGTTTCAATAGCTAGGTGACAAAGTGGGTAGAGCTCTGGGAACGGAGTCAGGAAAACTTGACTCTGGGCAGATAACTTACCCCTATTTGCCATCACTTTCTTCAACTGTAAAATGAGTTGGAGGAGGAAAAGGAATTTTTTTCCTTTGCCAAAGTACTCCAAATGGGGGCATGAAGAGTCAGAAACGACTGAACAGCTCAACAGTTTCAAACTAACCTGGTACAAGAGGGAGGTTATTTTCTGGAATTTCTAACAAAAAGTGTCTAGATATTTTCATGTTCGTTCATGTGGGACACATCCCTGGAAAATGAAATTTCTTAATTTAACTGCAGATATCACAAGATTATGGGAGTCCTGCAGCTAGCTTGCTATATTTATTGGTGAAGTTTATTGGTTTTGTGTCTTCAACTTTTTCTGAACTTCAGATATGCTGCTCCAGTGAGCAATTGTTTAAAATTTAAATCAATTTACATTAAGTGCAGTACATGTTCTCAATAAACACATTCTATTGGATAATAAAAAAATTCAGACAAATTAAAAATAGGATTTATTAAAAAAATACACTGTCATAGATAAGTTTGGTGATAAAAATAGGAAAATCAGGAAAGACTAATTGAAGACAATGTACCTCAAAGGTGAGTTATTTTTCATCAGGATGGAGTGAAGGGATATTCTGAATTCTCAGAGGTGGAAAAGAAGAAATTCCTAGGAAGACAATTTGCACAAAGGTCCAAAAAAAAAAAAAAGATGTAACACTGCTTGCTAAATAGTAAATAGAGAAGTATGGCTATAACCTTTGCATGAGGAAGAGTAGCATCTGAATTGATGTAAAATATAGAGGGCTTTAAGTGTCAAACATAAGAATTCTATCTTAACCTAAAAACATGGGTATGCATTGAAATTTCTTGAACAGGAGATTATCATAGTTAGATGAGCACTTTAGCTCATCTAGCTCTTTGGTGACTGGATTGGAGATAGGAAAGCACTGATCATAGAAACCAATTACTTTAGTCCTGATAAGAAGAAATATAGGGTGGTTGTAGTTTGAGAAGGAAGAAGGGACAGATATTGATGATATAGAATTGATAAGATTTTACAAGTGATTGAACATGGAGTATGAATGAGAGTGTAGAGCAAAAAATGAATTCTGGAAATAAGATATGTTATGTCCAGAACATCTGAGGTTGAGGTGCCTTTGAGATATTCAGGTAGAGATTGTTGAAGATAACACTAGAACTCAGGAGAGACTAAGGATGAATATGGAGAATTGCATAGTCAATGCAAACTGACTCACATGAATAGAGATGATGGTTGAGACCAAGGGAAATAATATTATGAGAGAAGGAGAGAAGGAGAAGAGGAGAGAGAGAGAGAGAGAGAGAGAGAGAGAGAGAGAGAGAAGAAGAAGAGGAAGAAGAAGGAAAAGAGGAAGAAGAAGAAGAAGAAGAAGAAGAAGAAGAAAAGGAAAGAGAGAGATGGAGGCAGGGAGAGATGGAGACAGATAGAAACAGAGACACAGATAAACAGACACACAGATAGACTGGCAGGCAGACACAGAGAGAGAAAAAGAAAGCGCTTTTATGAAAGTACAATATGGCTCTGGAGGCAATCTTTCTTTAATGCTTGCTCTTTATTGGACCTTGAACATGCTATGTAAACTCTATAAAGTTTCCTTATTGGTAAAATAGGAAGTTTTGCTTGACTCACACCTCAATTTAGGAACCAAATTAGGTATTATTGAAGAAGATTAACACCTAATTCATCAGGCAAGGCTCCAAATAAGTTTTAACTATTTTGACAAATTCAAATATACCTTTTGGAGACTTGCTACTATCAAAGATTGCCTAAAAAATGAAATGTCAACCTGTGTTATTGTTTTATTGTTCAGTTGTTTCTGATTTTACATAATCTCATTTGGATATGTAAAACCCCATTTGGGATTTTCTTGGCAAAGATGATGGAGTGGTTTGCCTTTTCTTTTTCCAGCTCATTTTACAGATGAGAAAATGAGACAACCAGTGTTAAGGTACATGTCCAGGGTCTCACAGTAAGTATTTGAGGCCAAATTTGAACTCAGGTCTTGTTGACTCTATCCAGTGCACCATCTAATGCACCTTCACAGGTAAATAAGAAGCAGAACTGTATTCAAAGACAACTCCAAGAGAGAATTTCCAAAAAATGATGTTTTGAACAATGACATCACTGAAATAAGTGTATTGCCCCTTGTGGTGACTACTTTAAAGGGGACAACATTCAATTCAAGTATAAATGAAGAGATAATACCACTTCCTCCAAAAAGTATCACTTTTCAATCTCATAAACTATAGCCTATGTAGTATGTAGTCCTATTTGTAAAAGGGTACTTGGACTCAGTAGCTTTAGCTCCATAATATTCTTTTGTTCTTTGCCTTTTCTTTAAGCTTATAGAGTATAGAGAAAGGAAGCATGATAGAATAATTAGAATTCTGGCCTCAGAATAAATAAGATTAATAAATGTTAATAAGTAAATAAAGTAAAGCTGTAAATCCTATCTCTGACACATGCAATTGTGTGACCCTTTCACTGCCTCTCTAAAATTATAAATTGCAAAGCAAGTTACTGGTAGAGAAGATTTCTTCATCAAGTGTTCCCTATAACAATAAAATCGTGGGATAGATATCTACTTACCCTACTCCTCAGAATAACGTTATATAAAACTGCTAAGGAGAAGAGAGTGATTTTTTTCTTTTCTCTCCTCAAAATGAGAGAATGAACTTCTTGAAATGGGCTTGAATAACAATGGCAGAAAGGACAAGAAAGGAGGGCAGAGGAAGAATCTGGAATGCTGCATACTTCTGCCATCTGTTATAATTTTGTATAGCCATCAAAAAGGCCCTCATTTTTTTCCCTCTTTACTCACATACAAAGTGGGATAGTTACTACTTGGCTTCCTCTCGAGTGTAATCATGAGAATAAATTGGTTAATTTTGCAGAGTGCTTTGAAAATGAAAAGTGGTGTAGGCGTTTTATATTGCTAGTAGGCCTTACCAGGGTAAGTCAAGGGAGGACACACAAAGGTGGCTGCAGCCGGGAGCTTGCAGAGTGAATTTGATGATTGCTTTTGCAAATTATACATTCTTATTTATAAATCTTGTCAATGAAATAAATTGAATGGAATCACCAGCTGGTCCTAAATATCATCTTTATTACCTAGAACTGGTCTTTAGAGAGCTTTTGTAAAAGATACTGAAAGCCTTGAGGCTGTCATATATGTTGGGTATATATTACATAATTGTAATAATTGCAATGATCATCTATTTATTTACTTAGTGAGGTGAGGGAAGACCAATACATTTAGTCTTATAAAAAGGGCCAAAAGTATAACATTATTAAAAATAGCCAGCCATAAATACATCACAGATAATATTTCATAGAGTTTATGTGAAAGAAAATTGAAGCTTCCTGAAAATAAAACTGAATCTTGTCCAAACAACTCGAGGTATACCACTCTCATTTTATTGTTATTATGTATAACATTCTACTTTATCCTAGCCTGTTATCATTAACCCTACCCTATGAAACTTATGTTTTCATAAAGTTTGTACATTTTACTATTCATAGGTCTTAGAATTTTTCCTCCTACCAAGTAGGATTGGATTTATTTATTTTTTGAAGGAGAACCAAAGACTCCTCCAACTGAATAAAGAGGAAACAAAGGAAGAAACATTTATTCAGCACCTATTGTGTGTCAAGTATTGTGCTAACCACTTTCCAAATGTCTCATCTGATAGGTACTATTATTAAACCTCATTTTATAATTAAGTGCATTAAGTAGGCAATGACTTGCTCAAGGTCACACAGTAAGTATCTGAGATTGGTTTGGAACTCAAGTCTTCTTGGCTCCTGGGCCAGTGTGTTGCCTATCCTTTAAGTTGTGAGAGGTGAAAGAGCAGGACAATAACAAGGTGACAAAATGGGCACTGAAGAACAATCCATAAACAATGTTTGATTTTCCTTATGTTACTTGGAATAGTTTTAGTTCTTTGGTGGTGGTGTTTTTTTTAATATGTCTTTTATTTGGTTTTTTGTTTGTTTGTTTGTTTGTTTTTTGGTCTATATCTACAAGGTCATCTGTCTGGAAAGGACCCTCTTTAAGAAAACTTCCTTTAATTGCAGATATACAATTTATAAAGTCTTAGACATTTGCCTGGGCCCTCCTGAGAAAACAAGTGACTTGGTCAAGATCATGAAACCTGGATTTGATGTGTTGGGATTAGGGCTTAAATCTGAGTCTTTCTGATTCTTATCCTAGCTAACTATCCTTTTTTCTGGACTTGACTAATTATTTGGAGAGTTAAGTGCAAATGCCCTTTAGAGACTGAATTATCCAACCTGCTTATTGCTTAAGTTAATAGGATAATAGCTAATACCAAAACCTTTACAAATGTTTAACTACAGTTAAAAAAATAAAACAGCCAGGTGGGAAAGATTCATTTCACTGAAGGTTGAACTCAACATCAACAGCAAAAATTTCTTGTTCTTAAGGGCAACAGATTGTTGCCCAGTTGGATCAGACAGGTGGAGAGCTTGAAAAATGGGTCCTCCTTAGAGAACACATTTAATCCTACAAAGATTTTAAATCTTGAAACTAATAGCATGAACTCCTTGGTTGATCTCATGAATTATTTGAATATCAAGGAAGAAAGATTGTTTCAAAATAAACAAGAACTAGCATTTATGTAATGCTTTAAGATTTGGGAGATGATTACATATATTATCTCATTTGATCTTTATAATAACTCCAAGGAAATAGATGATACTATTATCATTTTATAATATGTGATAATTTGAGGTAATAATATGAGGACACAGAGGTACAGAGTAAAATGTCTTACACAAGATTATGTAGCTATTAAGTATTTTAGGCAAGTCTTCCTGATTTCATATATGGTACTAAATCTATTACAATCCTAAATGACTGTAGAATAATCCAATAATAACTTGCATAAGTACTAGAGGACTAGTATTTGACTCTAATATGTTAGAGTCCATCAATGAATGTAGTGCGATCATTTATAGCCTTAGCCTTATTCACTCAGAATTCTATTCTTAATAAAGGAAAGACGTTTTAGGTTTTCAAAGCAAACTGTTGAGGGGAGGAAAGGCTCACTTCTTATATTCAAAGATGCCAGTAAAATCAGTTTTGACTGAGGAGAGCCTACAGTCAATTTTAAGATAAGCATTTTTCTCTATGGAAGTTCTTTTGTACAACTTACTTCAGAGAACAGTAAAGCAGCTCAAATGAAGTAGAGTTTTTATTTGTTTTGTGCAAGGATTGGGGAGCAGGAGTAAAGACTGATAAGATGTAACAATATATTTTAGAAGTAGGTATGATTTTGACCTTGCAAAGTGATCATAAATAATAGATGACATTTATCTAACACATTATGTTCCAGGCACTGTGAAAACACTTTATAAATGTCATCTCATTTGATGCTCACAATAACTCTAGAATGTAGGGGCTATTTTTATCCCCATTTTACAGATGAAGAACTTGAGGCAGACAGAGATTAAGTGATTTAGTGTTTGAAACTGGATTTGAACTCAGATATTCCTGACTCCAGGCTACTTTCTTTCTTTCTTTCTTTCTTTCTTTCTTTCTTTCTTTCTTTCTTTCTTTCTTTCTTTCTTTCTTTCTTTCTTTCTTTCTTTCTTTCTTTCTTTCTTTCTTCCTTTCAAGATTTGCTAATTTACACCAATCAAAAAAATGAGCTTTTATTTTGGACAAGGAAGTGTCCTAGGCACTCTGGGGTACAAAATCTGAAGACTTAATCTTTCTGCCTCCAATAATTTAAGATCTCTCTGGAATGATAATAGATGAATGTGTGTAATATTTATGTAACTATTGTGCAGTTAATAATTTATATTATATTTAAATGTGTAATAAATAAATGTAAATATAAATAAATAAAAAATCTAATTGATATTTTAAGATAAAATTGTAAAGATTATATGAAATTGAGAACTAGAAGGGAGTTTGGAGACAATTTAATTCAAATCTTCATTTTGTAGATGTTAAAAGTGAAGCCCTAAAATAATAGATGGTTCAGTCATCATCATTTTGGTTTTAGAGGCAAGATTTGAATCCAGGTCTTCTGGACTCTGAATTCATCGATGTCACCATGCTGCAGAAGGAAGGAAATACAATTTTTACCCCTGAGGCAATTGGGGTTAAGTGACTTGCCAAGGGTCACACAGCTAGGAAGAATTAAGTGTCTGAGGTCAGGTTTTCCTGACTTCAGAACTGGTGCTCTATCCATTGTGCCATCTAGCTGCCCCGGTACAAAGCATTTTTGAGAATACTTTACTAGAAAGGAGAATACAGGTAGGGAAGAAATGATCTGTGCTAACAGTGAGTATATTTTTGAATTTAATTCAGGTTTTCTGTTTCCTTCTTTCTTTCCAAATTAGAAATGCTTTCCTCCTGAAACTCCTATATGTACATGCATTCTGCAAACTTTTTTTGATTTTAGGGACATTTCTTTTCTGTCTATGTATTTCCAGTATCTGATATAGTGTTGATTTGAATGTCAAATTAAGGTCTTTAGCACATTATTTGGAAGGCAGTAAAGAACATTGAAGATTTTTCAGCAGAAGCTTATTCCCCCAGGATTTTCTGCTGGACTAGCTGCTGTACTCACTCTGGATTCCTGACCTATAGGATCTCTGTGGTTTGAGTACCAGGATAGAGACTCTATTTCCTATACCTAGAACTAGAAAGAAATGAAGAGGACCCAAACCCCAAACCACATGCTCTTAAGGCTTCTTCTCTTATTCCATGTAATGAGTGAAGGAGTCTGTCACATTCAGATAAGGATATAGATAAATAACAAAACTGAGATCAGTAAAGTAGTTCAAAAGACACAGATAGTTCAGTTTAAGCTGCTTCCAATTGCTTGGGAAGCCAATGCATAATAGCTATTCATGCCCATGTTTTAATGATAGTGATATATAGGACATGAACTAGGCAGTGAAATTAAAATACACAAGGGATATCAATCAAAGGAGAGTTTAAAATTAAGGGAGAAAAAACATTTAGCTGATATGGTGTTGCTGGTAAATACCAGGATTAATTAAATTGCTCATGGTGGTCAAACTGATAATTAACTCAGAGATTTCTTATGCTTAAATATCTAAGGGACTCTCCTTAGCTTGACATCCCTTGTGTTTTCAGTTTCACTGCCTAATGATAAATATATCACTTGTCTCATTTTTTTCTGTTCACTTATTTTAATTGGTAAAATGCAGGTAAATTAGACTTTATGTCCTGTAAGTTCTTTGTAAAAAAAAAATTCATTGGTAGTTGTCTTTTTTATTTTATTTTATTTTATTTATTTATTTATTTTTTTGCCAATCACAAAATAATGGTATTTCCAAGGTGAAAGATCATGGGAGAATCCCAGAGACTAGACTGCCTTATCTTTTCTTGTTATCTTCCATTAACCTTTAATATTTTAAATGACAAAGCAAACTACCAAAGGAAATCACAACTAAACTAGGAAAAATTTTATTTTATTTTGGTAGATAAGGAATACAAGAAGAGTGGAAAAGAAGAACTATGGGAGAGGAAGAAGATGAGGGTGAATGAGATTTTACTTCATTGTGTGTCTTCTCACCTGTTTGAAGACTCCTTCTGTACATGTCACTGCTATGCTGTTAGAAGTTAAGTCTTTTGTTAAATTATTTAAAGCTTTGGGGCTCTGCCAATCAGGGCAGGATTAAAGCTGCATTTTCCTTTTGGGTTCCTGTTGGTGTGCCGCTGTCTGCTTTTCCTAACAAAATAGCAAAGAGAAAAGCAAATAGAAAGAGGAAAGAAATTAACATTGATTACACATTAATCCTGCTGAATTGGACTATCTCTGAAAGTTGATAAAGGGTCAGAATCTTATCAGGAATTAGATCTTATAATTCCTTGTGAAAGAAAATTTTCTATTAAACCACATCAAGATTTGTTAATGCCTTTTTCTTGCCCACTTTCTTCCTTATATTTATTTATAAATTTGAAAGCCAAATGTGCTTCTTATTAATCTATGTAAAATAGAATTCTTTTGAGGTTAGAATCTTTTGAGGATAAATTGAATTGAAAATAATATGTAATGATCATGGAAATTTGTGGATTTCTTTTTCTTAATGTTTGAAGCAGTGTTTTATGAAGCCTATTACTTTAGGCAGAAGAGAATAAAGCTAGCTGAACATTACTGACATACTTCAAAAAATATCAAATAAAATACATCCAGCTGGCACAATTATCTTTCAAGTACTTTAGTGGAATTAGGATACTGAGAAAAAGAACCTGAAATGACAGATTATCTTTGTGAAACCTAGAAAAAGTCACAGGAAATCTCGTGATTCATTCAGAGACTGCTTCATTCTATACTCAATGTAAGTGGAGGAGCCTATAATGGTTTCTCTTACTCATCTCTTATAATAATAAACATAATTATTACATTTAAATCATTTGGTTCAAAGGGTTATGAATCTGCTCATGGAGATTTTGATCTTAATATTATCAACACAGCCAGGGACTTCTTACGAAATTGATAAATCTTGTCTGTTAGGCAAACATTTAACCTTTTGGTATCTATTCTTTCTTCACCTATGAAATGAGAGCAGTGCTTCTAATGAGTAAATTGTAGTGAACAATAAAGGGAATTAATAGAAAAACCCAGCAATCCTGTGTAAGTTAAGCATACAGAAAGTAACTTCAGGGAATGCCTTGACTTATGATATAAAGGGAATTATAGAAGTGACTGTTATATACTGAAGATATTTAGGAAACTCCCAAATTCTTTATTCATTCAAGGAAACAAATTAACGAATCACTTATTTCTGCTTAGCTGTAGCTCTGAGGTTTTGGGGAAAATTAGGAGATAAATCTCCCCTTTTTCTTTTCAACATGGAAGAGGGCACTTGAGAACCCTGTCAGCAGCTCTCGGATTTCAGCCAGTCGGGTTGTGGTTGCACAAGGTGCCTTCCAGCTGGGAGTCTTAAAAGTCTTAAGTGCCTGGCAGCTGGCACAAAGATTGTCTCACCAGGTGATTTTTATGCATCATTGCCCTATGCTTCCTTTCCTTTGAAAGAGAAAGTAAATAAATATATTTATGTTTCAAGGGGGAAAGATCATAACTGTCATAGTTGTCACAGACAGACAACAGCAATGTGTGGAAGCTGCACATTCCTTTGAGCCACATGCAGGGGTTGTTCCTTGAGGTATGTTACAACAACCATGTAAAATTCAAGTGCTTAGCAACAGGCTAGGTTAAGGGATCCTGGTTTATCCAAAGCAATTGCCTTGTTACCCAGGCATGATTTCAGAAAATAGGGACTAATTGCCTAGAATTTTCTTTCTGTCTCTGTCTCTGCTTGCTTTCAACACTTAGGGAAAAATATGCTTTTTGCAAGAATGCTGTTAAGGTGATCCTGTGTTGTTTTCCTGCCCTTGTGATATCTCCAAACCCCCAGACCTTCTTTGTCATTTGAAATCATCACTAATTTTTTTTGAGGGGGATCCATTAATTTCAAAGGAAGAATACTTCATTTTGTAAACCAATAAAAGGGTTTCAAATCAATGCAGAGAAAATATGAACTGGCAAAGTATTCCCTTCCCAAGATTTCTGTGGTTTCTTTAAATTTCATCCCCTTTATGTTATTATTTGCCTTAGAAAGCCAGGATCTGACTGTTAATTTTCTTTGAAAGATCACATCCACAGTAATGCTTTTTGGTGCCTATTTGGTACAAAGAAGACTGCATTTCCCTGTAGCTTCTTTGGGGAGCAATATTTGCATGGGGTAAGACTGAAAGAAAAAGGAGAGATTCAGAATTCTGGTGAGAGAAGTTGGAAATGAAGACAAATTTTAAGTCTTATTTGGACCTGAAGAGCAGCCCGTATGCTATAACAATACAACCCCAGAAAGGAAGAAAGAATGATACTACATAAAGTCATGTGAATTGAGAAACACTGAGGACCTGTTGTTTCACCTGTAATGTAAATCATGCAGGCTCTATAGTTTTAGCAGGCTCAGTGAGATGCATAATAAGGAAGGATTGCTTCACAATGACTAAAATGGAAGAGTTTTTCTAAAAATCTAAGGTCTCTGTTTTGCATATTTTCTTGAAATAAGTAATGCCCATTCTATAGCTCATGTCTTGTTAGTATGAAAGCTGTAGGGACCTTTGGGGAATAATCTCTAGCAAATTTTCATATTTTCAGAGCAAATTGTGATTGGAAACAAAATGAATCGTAAAGATCATAATTGAGAAAGTTCCCCTAAAGCTGATTATGTCCATCCTATCAGATCTCAGGCACAATTGGTTCATTTACAGAATGAATATCTAATTTAATATATAATAGTAGATTATATTTTGGATAATCAATGGTTAATATAATTAGTTACTCTATTGGATTAAAATGTAAAAACCAAAACCATTTGTATATTATTATATAGAAAATCTCCTTAATTAGAAGAATTATTTTCAGTTTTCAGAATGTTCACAAAACAAATACCAGAATTCTTGCATGGTGTTTCACTAACATTTAGTAGATGATAGAGCAGTCACTAATCTGGTAGAATAATATTCAGGCAAAATATAATCTAACCCAGTTGAGGCTTAAAGTAATGTTAAAGACAACATGGGGAGAGAATTGTGATTCCTCCAGAAAATTATCTTACTTTTCTGTGCATTAACCTGACATAGAGCTTACTTGAACTTTTGGTTGAATTTTTGAAGCCCCTACTAGCCATAGGTTTCTTGCCTCAGCAGTGGGAGGACCTTAGAATGGCCTCCCCTTCTCTTATTCCTTAGTTGTAATATTCTTCTCTAAAATATAATGTTCTCTGGGAGCAGGTTTCTTGGGGGGTTTTTGGAGGCAGCCTTAGTTTCAGTTCAATTTAATAATCACCTCAAATGCAGCCAGGGAGTTAAAGTCCAAATCCTTTATTGTTTCATTTTAAGTCTTGTTTCCTTCCTTGGGCCCGGTTAGCTTTTTTAGAGGCCTATCTCTCTCCTTGGTTCCTGCCGCTTGTCCTTTGCCTCTGCCAGCTTCAGCCTTTAGCTCCCTCCGAGTCTCCAGCCAGCACAAAGGTGGAATATGGAATGAATCTGACTCTGACTCTGAGAGTGGGCTTGTGGGCTTCTGTCTTGTGAATTTCCTGGACTGAATCCTGTTTGAAGCTCCTAGCTTATATGTGCTCTCTTAAAGGTGTGAATCTTGGTGGAACTGTTTTAAGTACTAAGTACATCTAGAGAACTGTTAATCACCCTCCTAAACAACCATTGTCTCTATCAATTCCACTGACTTAGCACCTTGCAAGAATTCTAACACGTAATCATGGGACATGACTCCCTTATGTGTTTTAGCAAGGAATTTCCTGCAAAATAATTCAGGAAAAACATAATGGGAGGATAGAAAAGGGAAGTTAGTACCACACCACAGTAACAGATGAAAATGATTATAATTTAAACTTTGCAAAACTTCTTATTATTTCATTTTAGTGTTCATCATTGTCTAAAGAATATTTTACTCATAATTCATAGTATCTATTTCCTGACTTCCTATGTATTCTTGAACTTGCAAAGAATTCAATACTAGTTTTCCTACCACAGATTTGGCTGTCTCAGCCCAGGATATATCCAACCCTTTGATTTCAAATGGGGATGGGAATGTTAGAATTTAGGCAGGTAACTTTGGCAAGCTTAGTTTGTCCTCAATATATCTTACCCCAACCATTGGTGAATGTATTGTGACCTAAGAAAATATTTCCTAACCCCTGTCTTTTAATAAGAAAAAGTTTCCTATCTGGATCACACAATTATCTTTACTTCTGACATTCAAAAGTATGCTTTTTGAGAAAACAGAAATGGTATAAAATTGGGGAAAAGATCTAGACCAATACATGTAGAAGAAAATGATGCTTGGAATTAAACAGTCTTTTAAAAATAATAGCTTTTTATTTTTCTCCAAATACATGCAAAGATAGTTTTCAACATTTACCTTTGCAAAACTTTGTGTTCCAAATTTTTCTCCCTACCTCCTCCTTTCCCTCCTCCCCTAGACAGGAAACAATTCACTATAGGTTAGACATATGCAATTCTTCTAGACATTTTTCCATATTAATAATGATGCACAAGAAAAATCAGATTAAAAGGAGAAAAAATACAGAAAAGAAAAAAAGAACAAGCAAACAAACAACATCACTACAAAAAGATGGAAATACTATACTATAATCTATATTCAGTCTCCACACTTCTGTCTCTGGATGCAGATGACTCTTTGTATCACAGATCTATTGGAATTGTCTTGAATCGCCTCATTGTTGAAAAAAATCAGGACCATCACAGTGGTTCATCATATAAAATTGTCGTTGCTGTGTACAATGTTCTCTTCGTTCTACTTGAGGATGTTGAAAGATCTATTTTCAAAGTATCTGACGAAGAGGAAAATTCTAGAAGGTGTTGAATAATTCTCAAACTTTATTACCTCTTTCCCACTGGTCCAAAGTGACAAGAGTAACAATAAGTACTGACCCCTGTGCCTACTTTCCCATCTATATAAAGCATTTTTAAGAATAGTCTACATATGTATCAGGTGACATCCTTGAAGAAGGTGTGAAAGCAAAATAGGCAGCTTTGAATAAATGACATTATATATTGTATGATTTTACTGTCACACAAGTGATATAAAATATAGAGAATACAAGATCCCTTTGAGCTTATTATGATTTGTTGACTGTGAAAAAGCATCTGATTTCATAGAACAAAATGCATCTTTAATGCAACAACAAGAAATCTCTTATGCATTCATCAAAGTTGTACAAGATTTCTTGAAAGAATAGTAACAGAGACAATCTTGTTCAATGGATTTTTAATGATTGATATTAAATAAAGTGTAAGGGAATAAAGATGATTTCTCAACAAAAATATTAACCAGTACAATAGACGTAGCCAGTGCAGAACCCAATCAAAGATTGGGTTCACTCACTCACTCACTACTCACTCAGTAGTGAGACAATCAATCAACATTATTAAGCATCTTTTACCTCTTTCTGTTTGAGAATGACATTGGGTTGCTAATATCAAATCTTGAAACAAAATAGAACCTCCTAAATGGAATCCATAATCACTCAGAAGGATTTTAATTTATCTATTCATACAAGAGATAACTGCCACCACTGCTATGACCACCATAATTTTACCACCAATTAAATGGATGAATAATGTCTATTTTTCAGACCATTGTATGCAATTGGATCTACAAGATCTACAACCTGTGGCTTGTTCTTCAGTGCATAAATTCTGAACAGAAATGGTAAAGACATAATGAGCTGGTCTCAGAATTGACAAGGAGCAGGGTGGTGAACAGGAATTGCCTTTGGGAGATTATAGAATTCTTTTAATGCCCCAAGCTTCTCCCTTAAATAGATTCACTTTTTGTGAATCTTTTAAAAAAATAATAATATCTTTTTATTTTCCAAAATACATGCAATAGTTTTCAACATTCACCCTTGGAAAATCTTGTGTTCCACATTTTCATCCTTCCCTCCACCTATTCACCTCCCCTGGACAGCAAGTAATCCAATATAGGGTAAATGTGTGCAGTTCTTTTAAACATAGTTCCACATTTATCAAACATCACTATTCTTTTTTATTGAAGCTGTTTATTTTCAAGACATATGTAGAGATAATTTTCAGAATTCACCTTTGCAAAACCTTGTGCTCCAGATTTTTTTCTTCCCTTTCCCCACCCCTCCCATAGACAGTAAGTAATCCAAACAGGTTAAACATGTGCAATTCTTCTATATGTATTTCCACAGTTATCATGCTGCGCAAGAAAAATCAGATCAAAAAAGGAAAAAAATGAGGAAGAGAACAAAATGTAAACAAACAACAATAAAAAAGGTAAAAATACTATGCTGTGATCTACAGTCAGTCCCTACAATCCTCTCTCTGGTTGCCGATAGCTCTCTTCATCACAAGACCATTGCAATGGGCCTGAATCACCTCACTATGGAAAAGAGCCACATCCATCAGAATTAATCACTGTGTAATCTTGTTGTGTACAACGATTTTATGGTTCTGCTCATCTCACATTTCACTGCATCAGTTCACGTAAGTCTTTCCAGGCCTTTCTGAAATCATCCTGCTGATCATTTCTTATGGAACAATAATATTTCATAACATTCATATACCATAATTTATTCAGTCATTCTCCAGCTGATAGGCTCAATATCCACTCAGTTTCCAATTTTTTGCCATTACAAAAAGGGCTGCTACAAATATTTTTGCACACATAGGTCCTTTTCTTTTTTCCTTCTTTTTTTTTATGATCTCTATGGGATACAGGCCCAATAGAGACAATGCTAGATCAAAGGGTATGCACAATTTCATAGCCATTTGGGCATAGTTCCAAATAAGCCTCACTATTTTTCAGATGCTTTTTCTTTATAGATAATAGCCATGGGAGACTCTAGTCTCAAAATAATTGAAATTGAAGATCATCTGATGGGCAGTGAAGAAGAGTATGGCAAGTGTGAGCTGGCTGTAAAGAATGACAAATCATTGTGTATTTCTAAAATGTTTTCTAAAATTTATTTGTGAATCTTATTCTATTCCCTTAGTATAATGTAAAAACCTTTATGATAGGAATTATCCCACATTTATACTTATTTCATTAATGTCTGGAACAGAATAAGAGCTTAATAAGCTAAGATGTACTAAGGAAATAGTGAATTATCCTGTTTTGATTAAGCATTGAGACTGTGATTTGAATGATTATGGGATAAAAATTGAAATTTCAACTGGAGCCAGAATATGAAAGCCAGTGGATGTGATTTTTCAATTTATTTGGTAGGCAAAGGAATCATTGAAGGTTTTTGAACAGTAAGGTGATGTGATAAGCCAGCTCAGGGTGGCCCATAATGGACTACTGAAGTCATTTTTCAAAATGATTTCACTAAGATTAACTCTCTGAAAATGATAACATAGGGACTGTTGTGTTCAGAATGTAAAATTATTATAACAATAATATTTTCTATTTAGTTCAGTAACATTTATTAAATATCTTTTACATGTTAGGTGATGTGGATACAAAAAATGAAAACTGGGACAGACCATGCCCTCAAAGAGCTTACAATTTGATAGAGGAAACAAAGTGACAACTACCTAATAACAAAATGATTTGAACATGTAAGATGTAGGAGAGTAGTTTGGAAAAGCCACATCTAGATAGGGGAAGGAGATTGAATTAGGAAAAGTTTCCAGGAGAAGATACTGTCCAAACTGAACCTTGAAGGAAGGAATGGTGGCAGAGAGGAGTATGTAAATAATATTGGAAAACATTTGGAGCATGGAGAAGGTAAAAGAGAGTAGTATGGAATATTATTAGAAGGGGTAGCTAAATAGCATAGTGGATAGAGCACTGGCCCTGAAGTTAGGAAAAACTGAGTTCAAATTCAGTCTCAGACATTTAATACTTCCTAGCTGTGTGACATTGGGCAAGTCACTTACCCACAATTGCCTCAGCAAAAAAATAATATTGAAGAGTCATTTGGAAGAATCAGATTGTGAAGAAAATTTCAAAAAATTAAAAATATCATTTTAAGTTTTTGCAAAGTTTTTTTTTTACAAATATAATCCCATTTTATCCTTGTGAAAACTCTGGGAGGTAGGTACTATTATAATTTCCATTTTACAGATGAGGAAATTGAAGCAGAAAAGTAACTTGCCCAGTCAATAAAAGTCCAAGTCTATATTGAAGTCATAGTTTCATGACTTTAAGTCCAGTATTTTATTCACTACACTGCCTACCAGACAGTGCTAATGTAAGGCATTCAACAGGCAATAGGGAGTTATAGAATGTTTGAAGCAAGAAAATGATATGAACAGAGCTGTGTAAAACAAAAATAAAGTAGACAATAGACATTTTATTGCTAAGACTTTTCCTTTCCACTCAAGATGCTGGATTTTTCTTTCCTTTGAATGAGTGAACTATGTATATAAAAATTCTGACTATCAAATAGACATTACACTTCTGAATTGCTGACTAGAAAGGAAGAAGTCTGCTATGTTCAGTGGAACTAGATGTTGTTATCAGGGGTAAGATTCTGTACTATGACATACCTCTTCTGAAAGTGGCATTTTAGGTGTCACAAACATAAACTTGTCATAATTGACATGAAGGAAATGGCCTGAGGCTCTAGGCCAGAGAAAACTGACAGGAAGTCAACAGATCCACATATAGTGGGTAGAAGCTCTGTCTACCATGCAATTACAGCCAGTGGAAAGATGGAGACTGTGCAGGCTCAGATGTTTAGGAAAGGGAGAAAAGCTGTTCAGGTACCACTTCTGAAGTAGGTGCTTTTGAATTCTGAATCCATTGGAGATTGTGGCTCCTTCCCTATACTTTCTAACCACTGGTCCTCCTCTCTTCCCTTCCCTTGCTTCTCCCTCTCTCCCTCACCATAAATATTTAGTTCATTGTTCACTGGTACTTCCTTCAGGTTTCAAACCAAGCCTATTTTCCTCCATTTCTTTTTTTTTCCCTTTTTGATGTCTTATGGATGTTCTTTTTTGCACATTGCTATTTTTCTCAATGACTCCTCCTTCTTCTGTTGCCAACATCTTTAGAACCTTTTCTTTTTTATAAAGAAATTCAATTAAACAAAATAAACCAAGAGATTTATCATGAATTATGTCATTCATTTGATATCTACAGTCTACTGACTCCCAATTTGCTGAGTGGGTGAAGGCATGTTTTACTGTTTGTCCTCTAAAGTTGCAATTGATCATTACATTGGCCAGAGTTCTGATATCTTGAATGGACTTTTCCTTTGAATTTTTGGGACCTTATATTTTTATTTTTCTGGTTCTGCAGAGTTTCCCTCTGCTTCACTTCATTTAAAGCTTCCCAAATATTTCAGAATATGTTTATTGATTCTAATTGTGTGGTAATAATTTCATTACATAGATAGATAACATTTTGTTCAACTATTCAGTCTCATCCTTCTCCATCCCACAAACACCATGCTACTTTATGCTCCTCAAAGGCAGAAATAACAGATCATCTAACTTGAAGCTCCTCTTCTCTCAAGAACAAAAGCAAAGATCTGGTTCCCTTGGAACAGTCCCTAACAATTCAGCCCAGAAAAAGAAACAACTGTCTAAAAAGGATTCCAAATATGGAAAAAGGGAAATTCCCTGAGTTATACAGCATAGATAGGGGTTATAATATGTTGAAAAATTTTGTGATTTACAATTAATCTTACTTACTTGTGACTTACTAAGTCACAAAAGTTCTCAATATGTTATAACCCTCTATGCTGAGAAAGATAAGAATTAAAGAAGTTCTTTTATTATGCACTGATTATATGAACCAAAAAATTATATAAACATAATCTATACAGCCAAAACTTAAAGAGATAGTGGGGGAGAGAGAAAGAAACAGGGCCAAACAGAGGGGGAGAAAGAAAGGGGGAAAGGTAGACAGATAGACACAGAGAAACAGCAGGAAGAGACAGAGTCAGAGACAGACAGAGACAGAGAAACAGAAATAGAGAGAAAGAGACACAGAGAGAAAAGAGCCAGAGAGAAACAGAGACAAAGAGAAAATCAGAGAGACAGAGACAGGGGGACTGTTAATTGATAATGGTTAAATTCACTCAGGTGGATTTAAAGAAAAGGGCATTTCATTCATCAATGGAAAGTAATTGCTTCCAGCCACCTAGTAAGAAATATAGAAAGTCCATTCCTGTACTAGCCCTATCTCCTAAGAGTAGGTTCCAAGTATCTCCCATGTGAATGTGCAACTTTTAATTAGTTTAAGTATGTGTATATAAGACCATATATATATATGTGTATGTGTGTGTGTGTGTAAATATGTATGTGTACATACATATATGTACAAGGTATATGTCTGTGTAGGTAGATACACATGTGTGTATTTGTGTGTTCACATGTATTGAACACATTTGTATGTATATTGTGCCTATACATAAATGTATGTTCAGATATATGTATATATATACATATACAGATAGATAGATAATATATAAATACATAAATACATAATCTTAAAACTGATGCCAAATGAAAATAAAGTCTTTGGATAAATATTCTATCTTTATACATTGAATTTAATCTTATTCCCTCTTTTTCCACCTAGATAGTCATCCCAATTATAGAATTTTGTTATCATTCCCAGATTTCTTCTTTAAAAAATCAGAAAAAAACATATACTTAGACTAAATTGAATTAACCTAAATTATGCCTAGTTAAACCATAAGGGTGATTCCCTTAAGATAATTTTCAGTCTCCCTGTCTCTGTCTCTCTGATTTTCTTTTTGTCTCTGTTTCTCTCTGGCACTTTTCTCTCTGTGTCTCTTTCCATTTCTGTTTCTCTGGCTCTGTCTCTCTCTGACTCTTGTCTCTTTCTTTCTGCTCTGTCTCTTTGTCTCTGTCTATCTGTCTGTCTGTCCCCCTTTCTCTCTCTCCCTCTGTTTGGCCCTATTTCTTTCTCTCTCCCCCTCATTATCTAGGGGTGAAGGACTCATTTACTCACAGGAGAGGTACCATACAATAAGCTAAAAGTAATCTTGAGGGCCACCTTCCCTTCTCCACCTTAGATTCTATGACACTGAGAAATGGGTTTGGGGTTCTGTTTATTTTAGTTTCTCCTTTTTTGTTTTAAATGTGGTAGTAGAGTCTCCAACTTGGAAACCTGAGCCAAAGGGATTTTAGAACCCAAGAGGTCAGATGTTGTGATCAGAGCAAAAGGCATGGCCTAAGAAAACAAGGTCTTGAGATGAAAGGTAATGGGGTACTTTGTGGGACTAATGTCATGTAGGAACTAAGCTAATCATAACTAAATCCCCCTCCTTTCCTCTCCCCGAAACTGAGGTGGTGGTGGTGGTAGTAGTGGATTAGGACCCTGAGTTATTGGAAATAGAAATTTTTATTTTTATGTGTTTGCTTTTGCTATATCTTTGAATTAAATATTTCTTAGGAAGCACTGTTCTGTGATTAAGTGGAAGTGTAGATCTACTATTGAAAACAGTTAATGAGGACTTGATCCAATATCCTTTATACTCCCCACCTCCTATCTATGATTACTACATAGCTCTGGGGGAGGGTAAAATGTAACATAGCTGTCTTTCAGGCAATAGGGACCTACACATACACACACACACACACACACACACACACGTGTGTGTGTGTGTGTGTGTGTGTGTATTCACATACATGAGATATCTGGGAATGGCTCTTTTTATTTTTTTAAATTTTTTTTTAATTTTTAAATTTTTTTTATTTAATAGCCTTTTATTTACAGGTTATATGCATGGCAGCTTTTTTAGAAACTAAAGCGATCTACTACACATTATTTCTAGTTCTTCAGCCATTTTTTTTTTTTTTTTGGTGAACTGAGGCTTTGATAAATTGGGATTATTTTCTTCCATATTTTTATAGTAGGAATCAGTTTAGACTGGTTTCTGGATGCCTTCCAACCCAGTGACCGTTTCTTTTCCTGATCACTTAATCCATCAATGGAAAGAGTGAACAATATAAAAAAGCATCACGCTTTACAAGTGTTTCCCAAATCTTGGATGTTTCTCATAATGTGTGTGTGTGTGTGTGTGTGTGTGTGTGTGTGTGTGTGTGTGTATCAGATCTCTAAAATACAGAATGCAAACTAATGCCAAATGAAGAGCCATAGGGAACCAGTCAACCTCCCCTTATTCCCAGTCTTGGGCTTTCTTTGAATTACCCTATTAATCTGTGTGTAGGAATTATATTTTTAACAAATAGCTATCTTTCTTTAGTTAAATCCTTAAGAAGATTGACCTTTCATTTTTTTTTAAACTTGATAACTTTCCTTTCCTTCCCTTTCCCTCCCTTCCATTCTGTTTCCTTCTTCCTTTTCCTGCTCTTCTTCCCTCCTTCTTCCCCTCTCTAGTCCTCTCCTTTTTTTTTTTTTAATGAAAGTGATATTCTAGTTCATTTTGTGGTCTCTATATTTATGTCTTGTGTATTATATACTGTTAAGGGCCATAAACTGTAGGTATACCTCCAAGCTCACAGAGAGTATTTGCTTTAAAAAAGTGAGCCCTTTGAGTTTGCTGACTTAAAGATAGGGCAAATCTAAACCAATTTAAAGTAAGGGGGTTAGAAAAAGATTATCTTGTATTTTGGTCCTTTTTGACGGGCATTGATGAGAAATCCTTTAAGGATACCAAAATGTCAAGTTTTTCTCCTTGCCATCTGGTCACTTGGAGCAAGTTAGAAATAGTCAGAATTCTTGCAGCAGATAAGTGATGTTTCCAGGTTCATTTTGGCAGGAAGAAAGTTGTTTCAGTTTTATTCTTACTGATAGGATGTTTCTCAAATGGATCAAGCTGAGCAGAGGTGGGTCAAGCTGAAAACTAATTAATTAATGATCTTTGATCTTGCAAATTTATTTATTTTTAAAAATAGCTAATATCATTTTTAACTTTAATTTTAGACTATAGTGCTATTCTGAGTTGTGCTCTTTGCTTTGTTTTAAGAAACTTTATTGTTTCAGATCTTTTTGTTCCTTCAAATTTAAACGATTGCCCTTGTAAACAGGGACCATATACATGCATGTATATAAACATATACACATACATATACAAATATGATTTCATATGTGTAAAGAACTAGTAATATAGAAATCCCATTCACTAATTCATACTAGTCATGAGTACCTTGGCATATATGCATGTATTTTATGTATGTATTGAAAATACAACTACATTAATAATATATATGCATAGATGAATGGATGGATTATGTTATATATATGTGTGTGGATGGATAGTTATACCTAAGGATATGATTTCATTGGTTTCAGGAGCTTCCCACTGAAGAAACTTATTCAATTTACAATCTTAAAGATACATATGATGGGGCACTGAGAAGTTAAGAGACTTGAACAGAATCACACAGCATATATGTGTCAGGGATCAGCTTTGACCCTAGGTTATCCTGACATCAATATTATCCTTTACTATCCAGTTTCATGTTGCTTTTCTTATACTAACGGCCAGAATGTTATCATATTTTATTCAGTACTATAGATGAGTAGAAATAAAGTAAATATGCTCATTAGCTCAATCAGTACTACCATTAAGAAATATTATTCCAGAGTCCTTACTGGCATTCTAATATCTTCAAAGTATTCATGAACTGGCCAAGTGGTTTTTTATACTCATTAGCAGGATCTGGCTCATTATCTTTACTGTGAATAGAGAAACTAATAAGTATCTGATGTCAGATTTGAATTGAAGTCTTCCTGATGTCAAATCTAGAGCTCTACATATCATGCCACATCTGAAGAATGCTTATAGTAGTAAGTACAAATGGAGGTGTAAGTACAAGTGGAGGTGGAGGGTGAAGTGACACTGTAGGTGAGGATAGTTTAAGAAGTGTTGCTTAGGTTTTGTTTCTTCTAGGAAAAGATATCCACAAAAAGAAAAAATAAATCTGAGAAATTTGAAATACTTTTATGTTGTAGGGATTAATTATGCTTAAAGAGATCAATGTAATAAAAATATGCTATTATTACAATGAAATTGCCTCAATTCAGTCATAAGGAGGAGATATACTCCTTCCATATCACTTCAACACATACAAGTCCCAGCTGAGATTGAAACATACATTAAGCAGAGGAAACCAATATTCAAATGCAGAAAAACCCAGTCATCTGTATATGCTGTGTACCTAATCCTAGACATTTAATGTGTTTTTGTGCACCACTAACCAGCTTTCACCTTTTCCCTTGAGATGATTCTTAGGATGTCCTATTAGGAAGTTTCTGGGTATTTATGCTGAAATTTGAGATGTTTCACTCTCCTATGTGTTAATAGGTGTTGCTGGTGTAAATCCTAGCACATTAAATGTGGACAGTATCACTTATGGTTTTCAATTCTGACCATGGGAAATGTCAACTTTTTTTATTCTCAGGGAGTCTTTTAATAGATTTTTGCCATTAGACCTTAGGTCACAGAAATAAATAAGGGGCAGAAAGATTAAACTGATACCTTCATTCAGCTTTGCTGAAATGGGTTGGCTATACCTTATAAATGTCACCTTAAGACCATTGGAATGCAAGCACTCACTTCACTCTGAGGGCTTAGAAAATGTTTTTGATAATAACAGTCTTAGTTTTTTTTTTAATTAAGAGCTGATATGAAAAATCTTATCATCTTATTTTTGCATAATATTAAATTATTTTTTATTAATTTTCACAAACTAAATTAACACTTTTTTGAAAAATCAATTTTTAGCATTGTCAAAATTATCATTACTTCTCATCATATTAGGACTGACCCATGGGTTAGGTCTACTATTTCAGGTTAAATGACCAGTATCCTCAGATGTGATTTTATGTTTTCCTTCCAAATCTGTTCCTCTTTTTTCCTTTATTATCACTGTCAGTGGGCCCATCATTCAATCAATTCTTACTTTAAGCCCATTGTTTTCCTTAACTCTTTCCTCTCTCTCACCTGACACCTCCAATCCCTGGCTAAATCTAGCTCATAAAATCTAGAATAATGGATTTAGAAGTTAGTCTAACATCATTTTATTAATTAAGAAATTGAGGTCCAGAGGAATTAATTGACTAATTCTGAAGGTCTTCTAGGTATTGAGTGGCAAAAGCAAGACTATACCTCTTTATTGTCTTATATAAATCTCTTTTTTTCCCAGTGGCCTTGCTTCCACCCTCAAAAAGATCTAAATAACTATTTCTTTGGATCTTATTATAAATTATCAGGTTTTCATACTTTCCCTGCTCGCAACATATACTCCAAACTTGTTCTTCATGCTACCACGAAATTAATTTCACTGATACTGAAATGGAGTCTTTTCAGTTCAAAACTCTTTAAAGATTCTTTATCATTTAGTGAATAAAATATAAATTCTTTAGCCTGATATTTAAGATCCTCTACAATTGGGCATCATTTACCTCCCCAGATTTTTTCCTATTTTCTTTCTCCACATGATCTACATTCTACTCAAAATGGATCACTTGCCTTTCCCTGAATATGTCCCAAATATCCATACTTCCATGTCTTTCCTTGTGTCATTGCCAAGACCTACTAATATTTTCTTCCTCCTCTAACTTATGAAACATTATTAGTCCTTTAATGCCCAAATCAAAAATCTTGTTTGTGAAATTTCCCAGCCTCCCCATTTGTTAGCATATTTTTCCCCTTTCAAGATGATAACATTTTATACTTCTTTTATAATCTTCTATATTTTAAAATTATAATTATTTTTGTGTACATAATGTTCTTATATATTACACTGTAAGTTCAGTGAGGATAGAAATGATATATTCTTAAATTTCTCCTAGTGTCTAGGGCATTTGTATTCATACTTAAAAATTTTTATACTATGAATGAATCTTTGCAAATTACTGACAGGTAAAGAAAAGTGGAGGAAACAGATTTCCTTACTCTCAGTAGAGAGGTATGGGGCAACAGTTTGGAATGATGTTCCAATATCAGGCAAAGTTGGTTGTCTTTTTGTTTAATTATTTATTTGTTTTAAGGAAGAATAAGATATTATTCTAATATAAAATGCACAAATAAAAGTTTTTAAGTGGGGAAGGGAAAAAATAAAGATAATTCTGTGCTTCCTACACTAAGGGAAATAGATGATTATCCGCTATAATAGAAGTAGTTAATATATTTAAATATTTAAAGTTCTGTACTTAAATCATCCTACCTACAAACTATGATGTTCCAAGTTCTGACCATTTAGAATCACAGAGCTAAAAAAATCCAAGAAGATTGCTTACAGCTTTATTTTAGAATGAGGTTCAGAGATATAGTAATGTCTTGCTTTAGGTCACATAGCCAGTTAGTGATCAAGTTGGCACCAAAGTGCAGCTCTTTTGAGGTTTATTCCATTATAGAACATTAACTGTTCTAGTCCATGCAAACCTCTTTGAATTGAATTTCACCTATAGCTTTGCATACCCTTCTATGTGGCAAGATTCTTACCAAACATATTTTTCCTACTGGAAATGATATATTTTCTTAAATATCTAGTTGTTCTTATTTGTATGATCAGCTGGCTTCCAAGGAAAACTTCTCTGCTAATCCAATATCAGAGATCTTTGGTCCTCTTGGTCATCTATTAGTTCAATTAGGACCCAGTCTGGCAGTTATAAGCAGGCTCTTGAGTATTCTATTCTACAAACCTGCATAACTAGCTCAGGAGACAGAATTCCCTGATGTAAACAAGTGTTTTACAATCTTCTCTGTTGCATTCTAAAATGTTGCTTCCATTCTAAAATCCTTAACTATTCTACTATGGATATAAGTTGAAATTTTCTCTTATTTAATTAAAAAGCTACAATATAACTATGGCCTCAACACTACCATTAAAAGGAATGGCTACTTAGTTATAGTACTATCTTCCTCTCTTTGGAATATATTTCCTCCTTTATGTCTGACTCTGCTCATATTCTATCTCCTACCTTGTGGCTTTTCCAGGTCTCCTTAGCTAATAGTAAATTTTCTCTGTCACCTCCTTTCTCCTCTCCCATAAATATGACCATGTGCTTCATATTCTGTATCTCCTCTGATACATATAAGTGTATAAGGAAATTAAGGGTAGGAATTGTTTTATTTCTATCTGTATCTCCAGTACTTATCATAGTGTCTGGCATATAGTAGATACTTGGTAGATTCTTGGTGATTGATTGATTTCCTAAGTGATTCATGGTAAAAAAAAATTATTTTTTCTTTTCTGATATCACAAAACACTGAAGACAGTAAAAAGGTTTGCATATCACCTCTGACTTGACTTTTTTGTTTAATCTATTTGAGAGATACTACATTCCATTCACTTTTGATACTGTCTTGCACATAGAATCCATGATTCTAGGTATTAATTTCATTTAGTAGCAATGAGTCATGAATCTCCTTCACTTCTCTCCCATTTTCAGAATGTTTAAGGAAAAACACCTTAAAGAGCTGATTCTTCTGTGTGTGTGTGTCTATATAATGTCTTAAATGTTTGGATGGCATAACTAAAAGATTCTTGGGGAAAAAAACAATTTATGAGGGTAAGAAAATGTCGTTTGCAAAGCATTTTCTTATACAAAGTGATATTATCCACTGCTGTCTCCTCCTCCTCCTCTTTCTCTTCCTTCTCCTCTTCTTTCTTCTTTTCCTCTTCCTCTTCCTCCTCTTTCTCCATATCATAGTGATATTTCAATCCAATCCATTTTGAGGGCTTGTCTATGAATTTCTTCCAAACTGGCCAATGAAAGTGGCCAAAATTTGGCCACACAATTTTATTTATATGCTCTCATCTTATAATATGATTTAAATTCATATATTACTGAATCTAGTTCCTTCACATCTTTCCCCCCTGATTTCCTTGAAGTTCCTGACCCTCTGCTCTATTTTTTTAATAACTCAGTCAAATAATATTTTAGTAATTTAATTGGTATTGGCTTGACACAAATAGATTAGTTGGCTAAAATTGTCATTTAAAAATGATATTGCCTTTACCTATCCATAAATGATACTTCAATTATTTAGATCTAACTTTATTTGTATAAAAAGTATTTTGTAGTTATATCATATAGTTTCTGTTTGTTTTGGCAGGTATACTCAGATTTTTTTTTATATTGTCTACTGATTTTATATGGTCCAAAACAATATTGTTTAATATGACTGACATATAGTATAGTTTCCTTATTTTTTCATTTGTCTATTTTAACTTTAACTTTGTCTGAGATCAATCAAAAGCAGACACTACCCTGCTTTTTTCCCTAATAAATCTATTCCTGATTGTTATTATTATATTTGTATACATCTCTTATGATAAACCCTAATCTTCTCTATTTCCATGGTAACTGTCAGTAGTTGAGTTCTTTCTCTTTTGCCTGCTCATTTTTATTTTGTTTATTTTTAGCAGCTTAGTCATTGCTAGTCCTGGACTATGGGGGATAGTGCCTCTGGCCTTAGATCCTTCTTACAATTTTTTTTGAGCTTTGTCTTGGTCAAAGTACTGCAGTCCTTTCCCTCTTCAAGCTACACACACACACACACACACACAATGCTGAACTTCCCTCTGGTCTGGTACCAAAATCAAGAACTCAGCAGTTCTTTAAACACCTACAACCAGCCAAGTCCTGCCCTACCATTTTTGTATTCACTGTTGTATGTTGGTTCCTTCTTACCTTCTTACCAGGCAGCTCAGCTAGTTCTGATATCCCTCAGCAGCAAAGGATTCATTAATCTTCCCTACTCAGATGTCCATCCCCCCACATTAACTTTGAAGAGAAATTTTCTTTTGCTGGGTCTGAGGCTACCTCTCAATCCAGGTACCCTCAGGACTTGTTGCTTATTGTTTTAGTCAAGATTGCCTTCAGGTATTTATACCACTCAGGGTGAACTTCTGTCCTGGGATCTTTCTTCAGATCATCTTCTGTTGTTCCAAGAAGATCTCTGCTCTGCCTATACTCTTGTTTATTTTTGCTTCTCTGTGTTCTCTGAGGCACTATTTTGTCTCATTTGTGCAGAAATATGGAGAGCTTGGAATTTCCTGACGTACTCTGCTATCTTCCCAGAATCTTCTCTATTTCCTTCTGAGTCCTTCAGATACCCCAGGAAAGCAAAGCTCCAGTTACTTTCTCTGTCATCCTACATTGTCTCAAAGTCATTAAAAAGTGTGGTGAAAACTTTCTCTGAGTTTTAGTCCCAGTTCTACCATAAATTAGCTAGGTGAATTTTGGCAAAATATCCTATGTTCCTCATCTGTATGATTAAGGTGTAGAATTATATTATGTATAAAGCCCTGTCAAATTATGTCTTTCTATATAGGATGTGAGATTGGGATAACAGATGATCAGTGGTTTGCCAAGGAAGGCAGTTAACCTCCAACATGAGATCTGAACTTAGGTCCATTGGCTCTAGAGCCAGTATTTCTATCTAACTGTTGCCTGTCAGTCAGGGAATGGTAGTTTTTCTCCATGATTGGCTTGGTCAATGATATATTAAAAAAGATGAGGGAGAATGGAAGTAACATCAATTAGAGGCTTTTTATCCCTCCATTCCATACAGAGAGCAAAGAGGCTTATTGATGACTCCTAGAAGTACAAATTGGTAACTTGAAATTGGCAGTTTATGTATTGTTTTTGGCAGAATGTTGTGGTCAATGAATGGAAGGAAATTAGTAGATAAGAACTATGTTTTCCATATTTTTTTTTTACCAGCAGGGGCATAGTGTTTACTCAGGAACTCCTTGCAAGACATAGGGGGCAAAGGAATAAAAAGACTAAAGGAGAAAATCCTAGTGTACTCGTATCCCAGGTTGTGGCTTATTTAATAAGATCTGTTGAAGTATCAGAAAACTCCAGAGCTGCATCAAACAATTACATGTAAAACAGAAAAATAAAAGATCCAATTTACTATTCTAATTTGTAGAAGTATAGAAGTTACACAAATATTTTGCACATCACTGAATTTATAAACATCAATTCTACCCCCTAAAAATACCTTCAACAAAACAGAACAAAACAAATACCCTAAGAAAAATAAACTCATTTTCACCATTTCAGGAGACTCTGGGCATGTTAAAGATTTTTGTAACCTCACATTCTTGTTCTGTCAATCATGATGAACACAAATCTTCAAGGTTGAATTTTGAGTGGCATTGAAATGATTCATTTATCAAGGATTTCTTCTATTCCTTCTACACATTTTATCTGGGAAAGAGTGGACAGTAGAGAGAAAGAGTTATTAATTTCTGGCTCCTCATTTATATGCTTTTAAATGTCTTTCAGAGGAGGAATTTTAGCTGATATGTAGATAGCTGTCAACAATCAGATCTATTTTCCTGACACTAAAGGTTATTGTCTGCTTTTAATTCAATCTAGGTTCTCTTAATACATTATCCAGTGTAGAAGTCATTTGTTGCTTATTTATAATCTGCAAATCTAGGATCTCTAAACTGGGCTTGGTCTTGACTTGCAAATTCTTCTGTTTTGATGTCAGTTTTATATTACTGTCAGGTCATAAAGAGCTTAAGAGCAAGGATGTAAGGGCATGAATAGGAAGTGCTTTGGAGAAAATGTTATGGATATAAAACAAATTCTATCCTTGTACAAATGCCTTTTCTGTTGTTTCATTCCTCTTTTCTCTCTTTTTATTCCGTCATTCCTTTCTCTCTCCTGATTTTTTCTTTTTTGAAACAGTATGTTTAATGAAAGCTGAATTATATCATTCAATAATGTTGCATCTTTCAGTCAGAGAAAAGAGAGACATTATTCTAGAATGTAAAAAAAAAATTAATTATCTTAACTGTTCAAGAAAACATAGCAAAGAGTAGTAATAGTAGTACCATGTCACCGTCTCATACATATGGTGCATTATGGCCTTATAATAAGATAGAAGGTTGAAAAAGATAGCAATGTATAGGAGATATGTTATCAAGGAACATGCAATGTCAAGATCTCAGGATAAAGCTTTAGAATTGGAATGCTGAAATAATCAGATAATTTCCTTCTGAGAACATAGCATTTATTACATGTCTAATTGGTATTATGTAAGCCCATATTTGGGTTACTTGCTTATCAGGGTCCTGTGAAATAAAAAAAGATACCCAAAGTGTTTGTGTGTCTGCTTTGATTGACATCACCTGCAAACGAAGTAATTGAGGTATAGTTTTTTTTTTCCAGCCAATATTGACTACATTTATCATGCATTGAATGAAAACTTAAGAATAACTGTTTAGATAATTGGGCATTGGGGATTCTTAGAAGTCTTTATTATGTGAAAATGCCTAAATAACATCTGTTCCAACATTCCTGTTACTCAGGGTTGCTTTGTAGTTACCATGTCTTCTGGGACCCTCAAAACAAGAAACAAAGAAATTCAATATAAACTGCACTTCATGCAAAGCCCTTAAAACCCATCTAGTGAGTGTGGCCTGGATTTGGGTTAGCTGAAGTCTTAGTGGAAAAACAAAGGACTTGTCCAACAAAATGGGTTTTGAAAAAACAAGTTACTTTTATTTTCCATGTTCTAAAATAATATAGATGTCAATATAGAACCATATGTAAGTCCTTCAAATTCAGATGTTTTTCTGTCTTCTCAGAATAAAAAAATAAATATCATCTAATTCAAGACTATTTTATTTGTTGAGAACAGTTCTATGTAGTTCATTTTCCCAAGGATGTCTAGCCCTGGTTTTTTGATGCTCTTTTCATCTATTTGACAATTGGTACAATAATTTCCTAAGAGCTTGAATTTTGTTAGTTTTTAGGAATACCAAAAAAAAAAAAACCTAAAAAGGAGTTTATATACTATCAGTAGAACATTATACATATGTAGAAAATAAAATACCAAGTAGATACAAAGAAATTGGTTAGCCTCCACTATTTCTAATGCAGTAGAAGAATTATATGAAAAATTGAACTCAAATTTTCTTAAGGCCTACTAAGTACTAAGTATTGTGCTTGATGCTTGGTAGACATAACACATACCCATATCTGAAGGAGAGACTACCAAAAACTAAAAGGATCATAAAAGAAGCTAAGATTCTCAAAAGGATGTTTTTGGCAAAGGAAATCAGCTTGATCTAGGATACAAGATTGTTTTTCCTTTTATTTTTGTGTCCATAGTGCTTACTATAATGCTTTGAATATAGCAGGTACTTAAAAATACTAGTTGGAACAGAGGGGAACCATCAAAGATTCTTGAGTAGGAGAGTACCATGTTTATGTTTTATTTTACTTTATTTTTCTTTTTGCTGAAGCATTTGGAGTTAAATGATTTGCCCAGGGTCACACAGCTAGAAAGTGTTAAGTGTCTGAGGCTGAATTTGAACTCCTGACTTCAGGGCCAGCACTCTATTACTGTACCATCTAGCTTCCCCTTATGTTTATGTTTTAAGAAAATTATTATGGCAACTCTGTGGAATCTAGATTGTTAAAAGGAAAAGATAGGAAGCAAGGAGATCGATTAATAAGCTATTGCAGTAGCCCAGATGATAAATGATGTGGATTTAAACTAAGATGGTGGCCCTGTAAGAGGAGAAAAAAGAATGGATATGAGAAATGTTGTGGGGTTAGATTTGACAAGACTTGTCAACTGCTTTAGAAATTTAGTAGGAGGTAAGAAAGAGAGATGAACTGAAAATCATTCATAGTTCATGAATCTAAGTGACTAGACAGATTATGGCTCTCTTTCTGTCTCTCTCAAAAAAGGAAGCTTGCAGGAAAAGTGAGTTTAAGAGCTTAATGTGAAAGAGAAGATATTTCATTTGAAACATGTTCTTGAGATATTTGATTAAATATGTAGGTGGAGATATCCACTTAGAAATTTGTGAGATGATTGGAATTCAGTAGTAGTTCCTTCTAGCTTTCAATTAATCAATTTTTCAACATGCATTAATTAAATGATCCATATATTCTGACTACTGTTTTAGTAAAGAGAAATAGATGAAGGAAAAGGAGAAGAAAAAGGAAGAGAAGGAAGAAAAGAAGAGGAAGAAGGAGGAGGAGAAGAAGAAAAAAGAAGAGGAAGAAGAAGGAGGAGGAGGAGGAGGAAGAGGAAAAGAAGAAGAAGAAGAAGAAGAAGAAGAAGCAGAAGAAGAAGAAGAAGAAGAAGACGACAACGACGACAAGGATAATCTCAAGCATGCTACATTCTATAAAGGAAGGCAGTGTGAATGTACATGGAATAAATAAGAATATAAAAATATGCATAATAGATAAATGTTATAATAAATAGGGTATTAGGAACTAGAATAGGACTAGGAATCTAGCATATTTTGCTTGATTAGAATTTTGAAGGAAACAAGGAGAGACATACAACACAAGAACTACTTGTTAAATTTTCAGTGAGTATTTCCACTTCAGAAATCTGATTCTACAAATGTTAGAAGTATATTCCAGGTACAAAGACACTGAGAAAAGAGTTTAGTATATGGGAGGTAAAAAAGAGCCAATTTTATTGGAACACAGAGTGCAAGAAAGTGAAAAATGTATAATGACTTTGGATAGGTATAGTAGGATCAGATTATAAAGGGTGTTTAAAGTTAAACAAAGAAATTTAATCCTAGAGGCAATAGGGAGTCATTGAAAAATTGAGTGAGGAGTGACATGATGGGGCCCGAATTTTAAAGTCATTGGTAGTTATGGGGTAGATGGATTTTAAAAAGGGGGAGAGACTTGGGGCAGGAAAACCAATTAAACTATTGTTCTTTTACAGGAGAGAAGGAATAAGGGACCTTGAAGTAGAAATTACCTTTTGCCTCTTTGTATCCTCTGTGATTAGCATAATACCTAGCACATAGTAGGTACTTACTACATTTTTTTTTTGACTGACTGATTAAATGATGATTTAAATGGCTATGGGAGTAGACATGAGAAGACAGATTCAAGAGACATTATAGTGGTAGAAATGACAAGATCTGGCAGCTGATTGCTTATTTAGGGTAGAAGACAGAGAGAATAATGGCAAGGTTGTTATTCTTTGCTGTTGCTGGGCAACCCTGACACATAACATTGAACCCAACTAATATTAGCATCACATTTACATAGCTCTATGAACTCAGATCCTCATAAAAAAAATGGAAGGGGAAAAGTGTAGTGTGCAACAAGTGCTTTAGGTCATCTGCTGATTTTCATTGTCCTTTCACTATTCTGTTGCCATCTAGGTCATGGAAATAGGCTACTTTTCAGTCCTGTACAAGAGAAGGAACTGGATTCAGCTGATCAAGAGAAAGTTTGAGATCAATGTGAGCTACTCTCCTATTTCCAGATGCCCTGCCTCCAAGTACATTTCTTATCTGTGCCTACCAAAGGAGACACCAAGAAAACTTAATCTCCTGTCAGGAGGCATAAGCCATCTTGGGTCAGATGAGGCACACGAAGATGTTGGCACTACCCATGCTCCCTTGAGGGGAATCAGAAATTGTAGGTTATAGTATGCACTTTCCTGACATGATGCATGTGAAATGATCCCAGAATTGATTTTAAATGGGGGTTATTTATGATTGACAGTACCATGCTCTGGAGAATTTATAGAGCCTTTGCATCTGTGGTCAAGAAAGAAACAAGCAGGCTGCTATTTGCCTTTATGCTATTTAATTTTGGAGATGTTTCCCCAGTGCGCTGTTCTGGAAAAAAATTTCCACATAAACAAATTATTAGGTTTACCAGTCCTCCTCATAAATGCTTTTGCATTCTCCCCCCAATGCCTTATTGGATGAAGCAGGGAGAAGTTTTGATTTTTGTGAAGGGATGTTGCCAATTGAATTTCTTTTTAAAATTCAGTAACAAGTGAATTGATTCTTATCATGCTGACATGTACTGAGGTCCTAGCTTCCACTATGTTTTTTTTTTCCTCTTTGTATGGTAGGAGAATTTAGAAACTTTCAACCATTGGCATGCCTTCAGAATTGTTCTTCTTCCTATGTCATATTTATCTATTTGCCAGTCTAATGTTTTTCAGTGCATTTATTGAAAGTTCTAATATTCCCAAAACAATTTTCTTCCAGGGATGCCAGAGCAAGGAACCCATTACCCGGTAGTGTAACAATATTCCAGGAATCATTGCTTTCTGTTATCAATATTTCTGGTACTGGAAATGCAAAGTTGCTAGCAGGATAACATTTTGGGAACATCTTTAATTTGATGATTTTCCGATTGCTATTTTCCTTTTCCTATTTAGTTTCATAAAATCAAGAGTCTCTAATGAGGAAATGCAGAGATAGCTAAGCGGCATAATTTGTAACTTGGCAAACAGATTGGAAGAAAAATTTGGAAATTATAACTGAAAGCAACTATTTTTTTCATAAATATTCTTTATTCTCTCTTTTCTTTCTCCTAGGCCCAGATTCTAAATTTTGTTTCACTGAGAAAGAACTCATTTATTTTCACATTTTTCTTTTATTTTTTCAGGAGAGGTTTTTAAACATGGACAAATTCTTCCTTAGTTACTTCCTAGACAATATGTTACAACTAAAGATGAGAACAATCCCTGTCCATTGTAGATTGTATCATTTAATTTATTACACCCCATTTCACTTTCAATCATTTACATTTTATGTGGTCTCTCTGTGTAATCATAAAAGATGAATAGAAGATTTAAAGAATAAATAAAATCAAGAAGTGTCTTGATGTTTTAAACAATGGGGAAAAATTCAATTCAGTTGAAATGTATTTTAAAAAATGCAATCGGAATTTATCCACATTTACTTAAAGACAAATTGTGTTCCAGCTTTCAGCCAGGGTGATGATATAGATAAAATAGCAAGACCCAAATGAATACTGTTGAACCTATTGTTGTCCAAGTATCGAATCTTTTGTCTTTTATATTACATTTTTGTCATATTTCTCAATTTAAAAAAAAGTTCTGATGATCTCTAGCTTTCCTATTTGTTGCATATTTTAAAAATAGGTACATTGATAGTTTCTTAGTGTTTTGAAATTAGATGGAATTGTGTAATTCCACTTGTAAATATCAAACCACTAATACCAACTTTCAGCTCCTGGTATTTCTCTGGCTAGCCCCCATTTCTGGATGTTCTGTCTTTTCATCTCTGCCTTCCTTTAAGATCCAAACTAATTTATTTTCTACAGAGAGCCTTTCTCAATGCCTCTAAATTCTAATGCTGCCTCTCTTTTAATTATTTTCTATTTATTCTATATGTAGTTTATACATATTTATGTGCTTGTTATCTCCCCCATTAAATTGTGAGCTCCTTGAGGTCAGGGGCTGTCTTTTGCCTCTCTTTCTATCTTCAATGCTTTGTACAATACCTAGCATGGAGCTACTGTTAATAATGATTTATTGATTGACTAATAGAAAAATAGATGTTTTTAGGGCTCTTAAGAAGTCTATGGTTGCTTTTAAATTGTCACAGATTATGAAACTCATTTCCCATCCTCAGAACTAATCACACAGAATTAAGAAATAACATAAATAGAATAAAATGGTTATTGTAGGTGCTGCACATAAAATAGGTAAACTTCCTCTTGGAGGACTTTAGTTACAATATCATCCATGGAGTTTTAGCTTTGATACTTTTAATCACAATATTTCCATATATTTTTTCAAAGCTTGGATGAGTATCAGTCCTCTTTTGTAGAGAAGGAGGATAGTAAAATTTGAAAACTGATTTGCTGATATTAGCTAAACTCCACTTTTCTAATCTGAAATATCATAAATGTACTGATGAGGTTGGAGGTTTCTAAAGCATAAAGACAGTGGAGCCATTTCTATTGACCAGTTTTATGCAGTATTCCATACTGGACTTAAAAGGGCTTAACATTCTATAGAGCATCATGTTTTGCTCTTTATGTAGTTTTACCATATTTGAAGTGATGAATTTTTTTTTTATTAAGGCTTTCCATTTTAACTCATCTTACTGATCATTAATCTTAAGTGCGTTATATGAATCTGTGTTGCACTTTCAAAAATAAACAGATCTTAAATAAGATAGGGTTTAATGGTCTTAGGCCCTAATTTTTTTTTTCATTCCCTTTCTTCTTTTTATTTTCTTTTATCCAATTTTTTTGAGACAGTAGGAATTTGGGAATCAGAAATAGAACAACAATATTGAGAGAAAGGGAACATAGAATTCCTTTTTGACTATTAGATTCCTTAAAAAGAGTAAAACAGAGACTCAAAAAATCACAACTTCATGAAAAAGTACTTAATTTTAATACAACCTTAATATCTGCTTTTAGCTAATAGTAAAGTATATGAATAACTGGGATTTGTTTAACAAATTGAACTCAAAATTATAAGGGTAACAAGATCTCTAAGTATTAAATGATAAAAATCATAATATAGATAATAATAGTCCTAAAATTCAGTTTTATGAAAAGTTTCTGTTTCTGGTATAATTTCATAGCTATTCTTTGAAAATTGTTAATGGGACGTACTAGACAGCTTTTAAGGGCCCTATTCTAATTAGTTGTGCAGAATGGTAGCTATCTGAAAAGTTTAATTTTAAATTTCATGCTGAATTATCAGAGTATATGTTTTGATATTCTATTGTGGTCTAGGAAAGTATTTTTGGCCCTCTTTTTGGCAAAGGGATGTTTCACTTTGTGTCTTTTTTTGTTTGTTTTCGCCTGACTTGGAAAAGTAGGACAACTTTTGTTTTTGACAATGTCTTTTTTGTCACTTTGAGTGGGCTGATATTCTGTTAAGGGCTTTTCACTCAGCCTCTGCTTTTGACTCTATTCCTTTGTGACTCTGAAACAAGGTTTGTAAGGAGCACTTACTCTGAGATTTTAGGCTCTGGTTAGCCTTGGATGGATGCAAATAGCTTAAAATACTGAAATATTCAAATCAATACAGCAGCAGCATGACTTTCTCTCATTGGCGGAGGCACCTGTGGTATCTGAGATCTGCAAACCTTACATTTTGAAAACTGTCATTAAGCCCTGGAATATTCTCTGACAGCTAGCATAGCTTTCATATTACATATTTATAGCATGCAGGAAAACCTCTTCTTTGCTTTCAAATGGGTGGGAGGAATGAAAAATACACATAAATGAAGTGAATCCCTGCTAAAGCAGTGGGTCAAGCAGAAATAACCTGCTGTAATCAGAAAAATATGGGATGCTTCTAATATTATCAATTAAATCTCTCCTCCAATCCTTCCTAATCATATTTTAAAAGAAATACTGAAAGTAAGGTAGCATGACATTATGTGAACTTCGATGCTGGATGCAACTAGCAGGGTCTTGAGTTTAATTGCCAAGATAATTAGTGAACTTTAGGCTTACCCACATGACAAGAAGAGATTGTCTAGTTGAGGATTAGAAATTTTTTATTTTTCCTCATTTTTAATAAAACCAGTTTAAGTGAAAAGTGCCTGGTTAATGTGACTAGAAATAAAAATCTTTTGTTCACTTTCAGAGCTGCAACCTTAGGACTGTCTCTGTAAAAGCAGCTTTCCCAACATATTTGAATGTGATTCTGCAGAAGCAAGAACCTTGAAAGGTTACTGGGGAGTCAAATCTTTGTGTCCATTCATTCCTTATTCCCTCTACTGGGACTCAAGCACTAGGTAATGATGGAGGGGCTTTCGTGATACAACTAGGAATTGGACCCAAACCACAAAATCATTTCTTATAGGTGAATGAACAGGTGATGGATAGAACCAACTCTATAATTACCTAACAGGCATAGTTAAAGCATCTACCTTGACTGAAAATTAGATAAAGGTCTGGGCCCATGTTCTTCCCCAGTGTTGGTATTTCAGTGTAACGTTATTTCTCTTACCTTTACAGAGGTAACAATGTTCACAGTTCAACTGACTGGCATGTTTGATTTGAGACTAATAAATGATGTAAACTAACTAGGCGGCATGGCTGGCTAAACAGAGTGTTAATTCTATCATTAAATAGGTGAGTTAGCCAGTTACCTAATGCATTTCTTCATTGGGAAGGGGGGTGATAAATGCCAACTGCTTGCCTTAGAGAACCAGTTGTTGTGAGAAGTAAGGTATTGATGGTTTTAAATTTTAAGTGCTGAGGATAAAAACTATGATGTAAGAACTATATTAAAAATTGCTTGTATTTTCTTTTGCAATAAATTAGGTACTTAAAATAGTCATTTTGTTATTGAATTTTCTTATTTTACATCTTTTGAGAATACTTGGATTTAATTATAAGTATTATGAAAAAAAGTGGTCATTATAAGGGGCAAATAATATAGTAAATAAATTCTGGGCTTGGCATCAGGAAAACTCAGGTTACTTTGACACTTCTCAGTTGTGATCCTGACTTAACCTCCATGGGCCTCAGGAAATGCTCTAGAACTGATCTGGATTGCTTTAAAATGAGATGGGTGATTTCTTCTGGTGGTGGAAACTCCCACAATCAGAATGGAATTTTTCACTTTGATAAAATCACCAAGTTTTCATGTGTTTAATAAGCAAAGTCTTTTGCTTCAAATAGAGTAACTTCTTTGGATCAAACGTGGGAGTCGAGAGTCACTTTTTAAACTCTTCCATTTCCTTTCCCTCACCACATTTTTTAGTCCTGTTGAATCTACCTCTGTATAGTTCTTTCACGGGTCTCTTCCTTTTTAGTTCCACATAACTCATTATTATTAACTCATATATCAGTATGATTTAATTGTCTTGGTATGCTTATTTTACTTATCTCTATCACATCCCCTTTCTGATCCAGCCTTCATATCACTTCCAAAAAAGTTTTCTAAAGCATTTTTCTAAATATATCTCTTTCATTCCAAAACTTTCAGTGGCTCCCTTCCTAAAAAACACAAGACAATGGAAATGATTTATTTTGATATTGGGGCCCATCACTATTTGCCCAACTTGTCTTTGAATCTTCATTTTGCACAATTCTCCTAGGTATACTTTATGATGTAGATAAACCTCATTGTTCCTTATCCATGTGCTTATCCTTTCCTCTACCAATTTTATGCCATTATTCTTACTATTTTATGTCCCATGTCTGCCTGTTGGATTTCTTCATGATGCATTCCATGATTTTGGTCATCTAGAAGTAATTTATTACTCTTCAAAAAAATCAGAATTTTATTCAATTCTTTATTTTTCATATTTAGGTCCTAATGTCATATATTTGTATATAATTTATCTTCTCTATCTATTTATAAACTAGGTAAGTCCAAAGAATTCTCTCTGGCTTATCTCTATAGCTGTAGTACACAGAACACTGATAGCTTAAGCATTTAATAAATACTCAATGAAATGAATTGAAACTATTTCTAATGTCCTTTAATATATATCTAGTGTCTCACTAATGTTTGGACTCTTTTGATTGGTATGGATAAGGGTTCATCCATGCTTTCTGATCATGTATCACTCTCAGTCATTTCTTTCCATAGTTCACACAGAGAGAATCTATTTAATAAACTGACGCCCTTCCTTAGATTATTCTAATGTGTAATGTAGCACCACAACCCTTGAGCTCTCCCTCTGCTATTCTGCCACCTTGTATGCTCAGTCTACCTTTTTGAAAGAGATTTAAAGTGTCCTTTATGATGTCTAATACTATCTATATGTATAATTCATTATGGTAGTATTCTATTGTCTATAATCCAAAAGAAAATGTATAGTATAGTGGATAGAAAGAAGACTTCAAAGACAAGAGAACTTGATTGTAGGTTCTGCCTTTGATACATATTGCTTGTATGAGGCTGCACAAATTATTTAACCTCTCAGTGATATAGGCTGTGTTCAGAGGCCGCAAATTACAGAGGAGGTGACACCCTTCATTGATCAAGAGAGTTTCCTCATCTGAGAGTTCCATCTTTCACTAAAATTTTAAATCTAGTCTCCTTCCTTAGTTATAGTGACTTTGCATTTTTCTGTTGCCTTCTGGAAAGCCTTTAACCTATACTCTTCTCATTGTCTTCTCAATCCCTTGGAATATTGTTCTTCTAAAAAGGTGTACTCCAGGATTCATAGTAGTATAGCATCATCAGAAGAATGTTAGTGTTTAAATTTCAAGATTTTGTGGCAATGAGTAGCTTGGGATGAAAAGGTCTACTCTAATAAATCATTATATGTGAAGGCTGAGCTGGGTTCTCTAACATGGTAATAGAGCAAAAGTTCTTATTAGTTCTATTGAGTAAGCAAAACTTCAAGTTTGGCTCTAGCGACAGGATGTCCAAAGATAAACCTAATTAAATGCAGAAAGGATCATCCCAAGAAAGTTAGCTGCTGGGTGATAGATTTTTTTTTTTTGGCCAAAATCTAATTCTATTTCTATCAGTGAATAAAAATGTTATTTTGATTTTACCTTTGATTTGTGGACCAATGGAAAAAAAAAAAAAACCTAAGTCTGATTATGTATAGAAGTCCCCTTGAATTGAACTGATTCATTCTTTTTCATGAAGGAATAAGGCTGAGGATAGGACAGCATCCTGTGCCCTTAATAAAAAAGGAACATATTTAGTTTTACATCTTAAATGATCATTTTCTTTATTAATTTTTACTGCATTACTTTTATCATGTCACATCATAATCACACTTTAGGTAGGACATTGATAAGCTAACTCCTTGTGGTTATGATTTGTGTTAGCTCATCACAAAGAAATGATAACTACTGCTTTATGTCTCTCTGTAAACCAGTCAACTGTGATTTATATTTTAATCAACAATTGCCCTTTGATCACTACCTACCATGGGCTAGGACTCTATGAACTAATTTTTAGATCAAGGAACCAAAAAAACTGCCATCAAAATTTAAGTTCAAGGTCTGCCTTGAATTTCCAATTTTGTTGTTCTTCAGTAATTCATTCATGTCTGACTCTTCATGACCCCCCGAACCTTCTGTCTTCTGGATCCAGTATCTTGTGAAGTCTGTCTAATCTTATCTTCATTGCTTCCATGACACTATCTATCTCCTCTGCCATATCTTTTTGTTTTCAGTCATTCCCAATATCAGGGATTTTTCCAATGAGTCCTATTTTCTCATTATGTAGCCTAAGTATTTAAACTTCAGTTTCAATATTTGTTCTTTCAATTAATAGTTTGCATTAATTTCATTCAGTATTGACTTTAAGAAGTCCTAAAAATTAGCCTTCTCAAATTTAACTTGACACCCTTTTAGAGATGACAACCTAAAATTATGGATGGAAATGTTCAATCCCAGAAGATTCAGTGTTCTCTTCAAAGTCACACAAGTAGTAATGTCAAAAAAAAAAAAAAAAAAAAAAAAGAATTTGAACCCAAGTCTTCAGACTCCCATTTCAGTGCTCTTTGCATTATAACAAATGTACTAATATTATTGGTGAAGCCTTGTGCTACTTCAGTGCTTGATATGTTGGTCATTATAAAGATTCCCTTGGCATCCTAGGATTCCCAGAGTGCTTCAAGGTTACTGGAGGCAAGAGAACCCAAATATTTGTATATTCTTCTAAGGGCCTAAAGACTAATGTGAACTATAGGACTCTGGAGCCCAATTAATTTCAAGAATAAATCACTGGAGGTCTTCAAAAAATATTCCTAGACCTCAAAGATTCCTGTGGCAAAGGAAAAAAACAAAACAAAACCCTGTATACTTGACATCACAGAGTCTATATTTTCTGAGCACTTTCCTAATAGTTTGGGGAGAAAATTTGAGCTTGTTTCTATTCAAGAAATATTGAAGTAGCTTATTAGCAAGTAGACAATTAACTTCTTTATTGCATACAGCCAAATGAGTTTCTTCCCCTATATCCTTATTCTTCACAATGGTGTGATATGGTTTGTTGGTCATATTGAATGCATAATGATTTAATTTCCACTTTTCTTTTGTCTGTGTTCTTACTATTCTATCATCTTGTTTCTTACAGTATAAATGTTTCAAATAGAAAAAAAAAATCTAAAAAAAATGTGCTTTTGATGCTGCTGTTACTAAGAACATTTTAAGCAGGCGCTTTTTTGACTAGCCAACCAAGACAGTTTAAAAGCTGACTAAGAAAATCATTCTTATTCTTTGATCCTTATCCTTTATTTTCCTCCTGAGTGTTCACACAACTTGTTCATGAATGCCTTTGGGCTAATTCCCAAATCTAAATCCTCTCCCAAGGAGGAGGATTTGCACAACTGAATGTACTTAAAACCACACAGACTAGTTTTGCATTTTATTGTGTTCCTAGAGCCTTACCACAGGTCCCAGCACATAGAAAGCACTCAATAAGTGTTTGTTGATTGACTGACTGGTTGATTGATTGAATAGGATATAGAAACTGAAGGCACTTTTTAAAGAAAAGTTCACAAAGTTGTGGCATATTAATGTGAAAAAGTACTACTATATATGTGTGTGTTTATATATATACATAATATACATATATGTTATGTGTATAAATATATGTATTCTATATAAGAAGTGGAGAAATAGATGTCAAGGAGATATTGAAAAACCTAGATAAACAGATACAGAATGAAACAATCATAACCAAGAGAACAGTTTTTACTAGAGTAGTAATTTCATAAAATAAATAATTTTAAGGACTTTTATAAATTGTTGAATAACAGAATGAGTAGAATCCAGAGAACAATTTATACAATAATAGTACTGTAAAAAAAAAAAAAGACATAATAGACAACTTTGATAGCTATAATAATTATCAGTACAATGGCCAGCCTTGATTCCAGAAAACTGATAACGAGATATGTTATTCCTTACAGAGACATAACAATAACAACATAAATAGCAACATTTATAAAGCACTTACTATATACCAATCACTGTACTAAGTGCTTTTCAAATATTATGTCATTTGATCCTCACAACAACCTTAGGATGTAGGAGCTATCATTACAGCAATTGTTCAGATGAGGAAACTTAGAGAAACAGAGAATAAGTTATCCAAGATCACATAAATGGTAAGTATCTGAGGCTAGATTTGGACTCAAATCTTGTAACTTCTAGACTTAATCATCTATTCACTGTTCTACCTTAGTGTTACTGTTTGTCCTTTGTTTTTTTTTGAAAAGGACTAATGACATCATGGGGTGATGTCTTGATTTGTGAGTGAATTGGATTTAAATGAGGTAGAGTTGCACAAAGTTATCTGCTTTATGTTCTCTTTCAGAATCATTGAAGTCCAACAGAAAGACAAAAGTCTGGATCACCAGTGATGGGCCAGGATGCAGAGGATGACATTCATATCTTTAATGTCTGACCAAGCTATAGGAGCTCTATAATGCCTGCTTCAGCTGTCTTCATGGCCATTGGAACAATTTGTTCTAATTAGCCCATTCTGCAAGGAGAAATCTTCATATGCTTGGAGTAGACATCCATCCTCAATCATTGACAGTGACCTTCAACTTGGCTTAGCTGATCAGCTGAGATGGTTTTATTGGGATGTGACCACTATATATGCTACAGCTTCCTGGAGCCAAAAATTAGTTAGGTTACAAGTAGACACTAAAGGTAGATGAGCAGCCCTAAAAAAGACTTGATAAGCCTTCATACCAGAGGTATTAGTTCTCCCAGAGCACCTTATACACCCCCTACTACACAGACACAAATAGAATATTACCTAGTTTTCTTCTGATATAACAGAATTAGAGTGCAGAGACATGTTACATATAATACATGCATGTGTAATAGAATCCACATGTATACTTATATGTATTCACATATCAGGTGCACATGTACCTGATATATAGCTAATGCATATGATAAAGAACATATTTTCTCTGGCATAATGTATATAAATGTGAACATGCATGCATATTAATGGTATGTAGAGGGAATTTGTCTTATTTGCCTGTGAATATTTAGTACAAGAAAGTTGTCTTTCTTTTCTTTTTCCCATGAGGCTGATGAGGAGATGAGGAGAGAAAAAAATGTATTAATTAAAAGAAATAAAAAGTTGAAGAGATTGTACAGATATGAAATATATTTTCAGATGAAGTCATTATATTGTTAATTTTACTTTAATGATTTACTTTTTTGCAAGAGACTTCTCATGAAGTAGGAGTAATGTGTAAATGTTGGTAACACAAGAATAAAATACATAAATAAAACTTAAAATTTCAAGGAATCACAAAGTAATTTGAATAATGGTTCAAGTTCTTATTTCAACACAAGTTTTCTGACTACAGATCTATTGCTTCTACTGTATCACTACCATATATCCTTCTATTGTAACTATTTTGAGAGTCAAGATTCATTTGAATGCTTATTTATTAAATATTGTTTTGAAAAATAGTTGTTACTTTCTGTTTTTACTCATATTTACATATATGCCATATGTAGCAATTAATGTTCAATAAGAGGCTAATGCCTAAACACAGTGTGTCGTAGGAGACAGAGGACTGGATTTGGAATCAGGAAGATCTGGATGTGAATTCTGTGCCTGACAATTATTAAATGTATGACCCAGGGCAAATTAACAATTTTGACCTTTAATTTCTTCACATCTAAAATGAGGACAATAATACCATCTACCTCTAAAGGTTATTGTGATAATGGGATAAGATAATATGCATAGGGAACATGGCAGACCTCAAAGTAATATTAAGAGAATTTTTGAGCCATTGATGTTATTTTAACATTATTTGGAAGGACTGACTAATATAAATTTAAACTGAAAAGGGGCACTCATCTGCTTGAACTATGAAATTTTTGATTATTAGTTCAATCAGGAAGGATGCAGTTATGAAATTAGAAGGGCATTTAAAATTTAAGTGAATATATTCTGCTCTTTTGATTTACATTAATTATTCACCTCATGCTAATGTTGTCCATTGGCCAATTGTTGAAAATGAAATAGCCACTCACTGACATGTCTCTATATATGCACATTTTCTGCTTAATTTATGTAAAACACACATCTCAAAATAGTCAGGATAACTCAACATGTTTTCTATAAAACACTATTTCCTTCAAAGTAGGACAAATCATTTTCTGCCCAGTGATACTCAATAAGGACTTGAATAGCACACTGAATAAAATGCAAATGAAAGGAATGTTTGTGATTCATATTTTAATATGGGAAAATGTATAAAAATGATTACAGGAAAGGTTTCTATGCAGTATAAAACAAAATAAACTTATTTATATACATATTAACATAAAGTAAAATTTTCTGTAGAAATTTTTAAGCCTTTCAGTTAATAAGCTCCTTTCTCTGAGTCAGTCACCTAGACTTGGGAGCCCCTTTTAGTTTTTATGAATATTTTGTGCATCAAAACAATGTATTTGTAATAGTGCTGGTCTTGTTCTCAGAGATTTACTAGATTATATTCTATTAATACTTTCCCCTTATAATAATTTTAATTTCTCCATAAAATTGCAATAAACATAAGCAAAGTGGAAGGAACAAGAGCTGTCAAGAAGCCAATACCTCAAAATATGTAATTTTTAAAAATATGAACATACTTGGGATACAGTTGAATGTTCTTAATTCAATATGTTTTATTGTTGCCTTTAGCCTCTTATTCAATAGTAGCTTCCAAGATTTTAAATGTCTCCATTGAAAGGGGCAAGTTGCTTCACATTTGATGAAATATTGCCATTGCCTCTAAGATACTTTAAAAATTTTACAATAATGTGTCTCAATGAATCATATTAAAGACAGAGTTTACAGTTGGCAGCTCTTGTCTCACTTTAGAAGGTCATTACCATATGCCATAAAAGCCCTTTAAATTTATGTTTGAAAACCTGTTAAGTTTTTTTTTTTTTTAAGTTATGTTTTCATCTAAGCTTGGATTATAATTGGCAACTCTATAAAAGGTTTATATTTGAAACAAATTTGTGATTTGAAGCTGCTGTTGATGAAACTGGTTGAGAGGTTGTTTAATATGAAAACTTTATTATTTTATGTAGATTTAGCTTTCATTGAGCTATGGGTACAAGGTGATAAGCTAACCATAATGGTGTTTCTTTGTTCTTTCTCCCAAAACAATTGAGTGGAGGAACATCTGATTGGGGAAAATTATCCTATAGTGTCACTCAATGTGAATATTTTTCTCTCTTTGATTCTTCTTAAAAACAAGAAAATTAGAAAGCATAAAAGGTTTTATTTTTCTTTCTCTAATTAATATAGTGCTTGTATAATAAATACACATATTCACTAGCAAATTAAGATAGTGCCTCCCTATCCCCATAATGTAGGGGTCTTGATAGCACTTAAAAAATGAAACCTAACCAAGAAATCCCTCCTCCCCCCAAATCAAACAGATCAAAAATCCTTTTATCATATTCAAAATAATATACCAATACTTAAACATGGTAAATATTTTTGAGTATTTCATTTTAAAAACTTTTAATTTAGAAGTTATTGACATATTTTTGAAATATATAATTTAGCCATTATTACTACTTTTTTTTAAAAAAATTCCTAAACATAACAGAGATGTTGAAAGGTTGTAAAATTAAAACTGGATTCAGAAGGTTTTATATATTAATTGAGAATTAAGTGAATTGATTAAAAAAATCAAAGAAAGGGAGTATGAAAAAAGCTACTAAATTTTAGGTGAAATAGAAAAAAATGAATGAATATTATATTTTCCCCCAAATAATATGAGATAAGCAGTCTCATTAATTGTAACAACACATAAAATGATAACAACTTTTCCTTTAAACTTATGGGTGGTAATAAATATTTGACCCAAATAATTTACTATGAATTAGTTGTAGGTTCATGTAGTCATTCTATAAAGTCATAAATGTAATTTTATATTCTTGTGGTTCAAATATGAAAATTATTTGAAATATTGTAAATGCTTTCCCCAATTTAAAAATAACTTACAATCTTTTAAATATGACTAAAAGTTGAAAATTTCACAGGAATTATAGTAAAATTATATCTCAAAGCTTTTCTTACTAGGGGAGCATATAAACAACCTGTTCAGTAAGAGTTAATGAATGATGTGCTTGGAAAACATTGCAGATTGTGTATAGAACTGTGACATAGTTAAAATATTCCCAGCACTATCTAGAAATCTTCAGCAAATGATGTCTGCTAAAACATAATGATAGGCAAATCATTGCTCTTTTAAATTCATATTTTCATTCCCCAAAGATTTTCTGGTCCTAATTCTGTCCAATAAAAAAAGAATTGTTTTCTTCTTGTTGGTGGTTGTTGATTGTTACGAAACAATGGAGACCTTGTGAAGAAGTGATTGCTTCAGCTTAGATTTTGTGATAGATAAGGAAGAAAAGTAAGGTAAACTTTAAAATCCTAAATTTTCCTATAATGAATTTAATGAGAGTAAAAGTAAAATTCCACAGACTAAAACTCTAAAGGTGATCAGACTACAAAAAGATGTAATTATTTTAATATAGACATTTTGACAATAATATACTTAAGGGGAGAGGGAAAATAAGCTGTATAAGAAGACAGTCTAATTAAAATTAGTTTTTTTTTTTTTTAAGAAATGCAGATTGGATGAAAGCAAGAAAACAGGGTTGACACACAAGTTGGAAAAAAATAGAATGTAAAACTAGTGTCTAAAATGAAAAAAAGAGATTGAGGTTAGTGCTTAATACTAATGACAAGAAAATGGGCATTAAAAAAATTGAGGGAGTGAAATAAAATGGTCAAAGAAAGAATAAATCCATTGTAACAAGATGATGAAATAATGATAACAAATGACTTCAAGAGATGGTAGAACTATGTATCTTAATTTTTTTGACTGTTTTCTCTACCAAAGATAAGAAAATTTATAATGAGAATGAAAGAAACTGTTTAACATGAACCATAAACCAAGTAATAAAAAAAAAACAAGTGGGTATGATTGTTGGTGTTCTTTTCTGATATGTTTCTATATATATAGAATAGGAGAATTCAATAAGCATAAAATACAAAATTATAGATACATTACCTAATATAGTTTTAAATAATGAAATATAAAATATTTAATGTTTTAATTGTTGTCTTAATTTCCTTCCTTGTAGTAAAAAATTTAATATCCCATGAGCATATCTTTTGACCTTCCTCTTTGTCTCCTGGCCTCTCACTTTTTCTACTGTGCCACCTAACTGTCTTCAATTTCTGTAGACAATACTTAATCTCAAAGATGAAAATCAATTGCTAGAAATATCTAAGTCCTTTGGAAGATTAGAAAGCAATTCCTTTCCTTTCTTCCCCTTTGGAAAAAAAACATTCCATCACACAAACACACATACACACACTCACACACGTATATATGTATATATGTATATATGGCATGTTTTTCAGTAATGCAAGATGATTTCTGAGAATATTGTATAAGTGACCCAATTAAGGCATCTCTACTATAGAAATATGGCAGCTAGTTAGTGCCAAAGTGTTCCAGACTCAGAGTCAGTTATTTCATGAGTTTGAATCTGACTTTGATGCTCAACAACTGTGTGACCTTAGGCAAGTGACTTAACCCTATTTGCCTCAGTTTCCTCATCTAGAAAATGAACTGGAGAAAGAAATGGTAAGTAACTCTAGTATCTTTGCCAAGAAAGTCCCAAATGGGGTTACAAAGAATTGGACACAGTTGAAAAACAACTGAAAAGCTATAGATATAAAAATATAAGTATGAATGAGACATTAGTAATTATCCAGCTTGCTTGGACAAATTCTTTAATTTTTCAGTTCCTCAGTCACCTCTTCAAGACAAAATTATAAACAAGTGACTGAGGTGGTTTAGTGGAGGAAATTTCCTTATCTGGAATTCCCTAAATTGATTAAATGCATGTTTAGATGCCTTTATTTCTTCCCAAATGCCTCACCAAAATATGTTAACAGGCTTTCATTAATATATGAATTGTTGGTAAAAACCAAATGGCTATCTGGGAATAGATTTTTGTATAGCTCTGGAAAATATCATACTTTCTTTTTTCCCCCATATTTGTATAGCAACAGACAATATTTCTGGGTCAGTGGGTAAGACACCACTTCTTACTGTGGATATTTCCTACTTATGTCACTTCATCTTTTTGCCTTTAATTTTCTCATCTGAAATTGGCAGTTAGACTTCCTAAGATCTCTCCTCACTTAAAAATCTATGATTCTAGGAGTTGGGGATACTAGGAAGGGAAAAGAAAGAGAAAGGATGATCTCAATACTGAAGTTCTGCTGTAAGGTACAACACTTGTCCTAACCAACAAGGAAAAAAGCCCTTTCTTTGTGTCCCAGCTTCTTACAGGCATCTTTCAAACATCTTTCCCATTACTTTAGTAACTGAATGATTTATTGATTTGAAACTTTACTTCCGGACAAATTAACCAGGGTAGAAACTGGACATTAGGAGACCTCACTTTTAATTCTGTCTCTGACCTTTATCTTGGTTTATCTCGGTGATCTAAGTAAGTTGATTACCCCTTTTAAAGCCTCAGTTTCCTTAAACATGAACTGGGCATAAAAATACATTATACTACTGACCTCATACTGTTGTAAAGAAATCAGTTTGCATGTCAAAAATTTCCATATAAATAGGAGTTAATAGTAGTGCTATATTAACTTTGAATTTTATTTCATGATCCTTTGGTAAAGGATATATTATGTATTACAATGTCCTATCTATGACTATTCCATATTCCATAAAGTGAGTGTATCCCATTCCAAACCATCTGTGTTGTCTTCTCTCCAGGCTCTCCTTTCTATTACATGTACTTATTTCTCAATGTTTTCTTATCATTTCCCTAAAATGGGGAATGGGAGGGAGAAGTAATAAGCATTTATATAGTATCTGCTAGGTGCCAACCACTTTAAATACATACATGTGTGTATATTTATATGCACATATACACATATATAGACATAAATGCATATATACACATAAGTGTAGATAGGTGTAGGTATATATACATATAATATATATAATCTCATTTGCTCCTCACAGCCACTTTGAAAGGTATAATATTATTATCATCACCCCACTTAAAACAGAAACATTTCCTTCCTTTTCCTCTTGCCCCCAACTAATCTTCATCTAAAGGAGATTTTCTTAAGAACATCTACACTTGATTCTTTCTCCCTTGCCATCACTTTGGTTTGGCAGGAACCAGATGGGGAGAAAAGATTCATACATGTACTACAATGAAATAGCACAGTGTCAAAACAAAGTAGATCAAGTCCTTTTATCTAAAGGTTTAACATGAATTCTTGAATCTGTATAAAATTCTCAGAGCTACTCTATATTCTCATCTATGGGTCTCTTCTATTTTTTGATTTGAGTTGTGAGAATGGAAAAGTCCCTTTATCTGTAGCAAATAAGTTCTGTATATTGGAAATGCAGGAAACTCTAAACTTTGACTTTTTTGAGAGAAAGGAGGACATTTGATGACACTGGTTATTCTGAAACTGGAGTCCCAGGTTTGCATTTCCTTAACCAGTAGCAAATTGCTCTTTTAAAAATTATTAGACAAAGCAACTTGGATGTTAAATTTGATGTTGGTAAACTGCTAAAATAGCTTCTCTCCTCTCTGCTCTGCCATGGAACTACTAATAACAGTTTCATTGTGAGGTGAATTTATTTAGCAATTAGGGAATTTAACTGCATGGGTATATTAGGTAGTCACTTTGCACAGTCTCCAGCCAGCATTAGGTTTGAGAACAATGCCATAATTAATTACTCTACAGAGTGTTGAAAAGAGTAAGGGAAATTTTAGATTTGAGGAAACTGTAAACAGAATTTTTATAAAGTGGAGGCAATAAGAATAAGTAAAACATGCATTGATTAATTGTGAAAATTATTCTAAATTGAGTCCGGTAAAAATCTGGATGAAGCAAACAACTGTAAAATGACTTGCCATCCCTTTCTTTGCTTTAGACCTAAGAAAACATTGTAGCATATATTTATTTCTAATAATGTTAAATGTAAATGAGAGAGAACTTTTCCCTTGCATATTTTGTTTTAGAGTATTTCCAGAGAACATACAGAAAAAATCCCTAATTTTCCATGTTGTTTTTTTAAATTTCTTTGAAAACTTGAAAACAATCAGGTTTTCTTCTTTTTTCCTATCTCTGTCTTGTTTTCTTGCTTCAATTTCATTGGTTGAAGCTTTTGTCATAGTTATTGGCTTGTTAAGTGGTTCAAGGGGAGAAAGTCAGACTGTCCTTTTAATTTGCTATTTCATCTGATGCATTTGCCATGTAGGCTACCAAGACCAGAAGCTGAAGAATATCACTGGCAGTGTGTGAACTAAGCAATTATTATCTTCAGGCTTGACTTGCTGTCTCATAATTTTGGTTGTGCCTGGTGTCATTTTCTCATAAGACTATCTACATATAAACAGAGGGATATGTGATGGAGAACCATGAGATTTGAATATGAATTATCCTTTTGTTGTGTATTATATCTTATGCATAAATTCATGGCTATACCATTTGTGAGTTATCAGAAGATTTTTTTTAAAAGAACATTTCATGGATAAAAATTATCATTCCACATCTTAAATTATTTCCCTCCCAAGTGGCTGTTAGTTTACAATGTTTTGTTTATAATTTATTTCTAAATAAGTGTTTCCATTATGGATTCAATAGCCATTTTTAGACCATTTGGTCTAGCATTTAAGGGGTTATGTATTCTGAGGGACCGTGACTGATTGTTTTTTAGTTTAGGATCATTTGTACAGAAATAGACTGACATGGAAGAGTGTTAGCAATTATTTTGAAATTTTACTTCTCATGCTACTTCCATACATGCCAGATTTGGGTAGCATTTATAGAGTCATAAAAAACATAAAAAATGATGTCCACATTTAGATGTAGCCAAAAATAAGAATTCTGGTAGCTTGACAAAAAAATCATTGCATAAATATGGTGCTGTTGTCTATATGAACTAAGAAATATGCTCATTCCCTTGTCAGGATCTTGAGTTTTTTTTATTTTGCACTTGTTTTGCAAAAAATCAATTTTGATAAAGATAATGTTTATTTTACTAATGAACAACTTAATGAAGAGAAACACCAAAGAGACTCAAAGTCTGTGACTTTGACACTTTCTGTGAGAAAAACATATATAAATCTCTGTGAAAAAAACCTGTATGTACTTTGCCTAAAAAAATACTGGTGATGATTGGTGGCTATCTCTATGTGATACTCAAAATGTGTAAATAAAAAAAGAGGGAAAGCAAAATAATGATAATTCCTTACCAATAATCTAATAAAAATGTACTTTGCCTTAAGAAAATTCTGCAGAGAGATTTTAGGAATGATGGCTATATCTATGTAATACTCAAAACGTACAAAACAAAACAAAAAACCTGAGAAAAAGTAAAATGGTCATATTTTCTTATCCAATAATTTTTAGACTTGATCAAAACCAATTTATACTTTGTTCATTCCTTCTCCCTTAATTCACTAGCTCATTTAATTTTTAGCCCTATCAAATCATACAGACACACAAAGACATTTTACTCTCCCCCTCCTTCTTTTTCTGTCTGGACCAGTCAGTTATGAATATTCCCTGATTGACTCTTTGCAAGTAAGATTGACATTGTGTAGCAGCATTGCAAAAACTATGCATAGATCATTACCAAAAATCCTCTATTAAAATGCATATTGTAACTAAAGAATATTTCCATTAAGCAATGCACTTATTTATGTTCTTCATAGTTCTAACAATACTGAGTTTTTTTTAAACCATTTTCTTCACAAAGGTGCAATGAGGCAGGCATTAAACATTATTGTACAAAACAATTAATTGGCTACCTTTTAGAAGTACAATAGAAAGTTATTGTTGATCACAAATCTATCAGAGTTATTGAGGGCAGTGACTATATCTTAATTATCATTATCATTTCATTTTTCTCAATATCTAATAAAAAACTTTGATCACAGTATTTCTTAATGAGTTGTCTAATACAGGAATTAATGAATAAATAAATATTTGATTTTGTAGTAATGTTTATTGTAGATATAAAAATGAATAAGTACTTTCTGACTACCAAACCCATGAGATTGATAGTTTCTACCAAAGGAAGTTATTGGGGTTACTTTTGGAAGGTGTTGTGACCCATCTTTGTTAGTGACTTCATGAAATTTACATATTTTCTTGGCCACTTAAAACATATTTGTGTTTTTAAACATACTTTGTTAGATCTCATCATCTCTGAAAAAGTCCTATGTCTCTCCTCTCCTTTTCAGCCCACTTTTGATGATCTTTTGATCATGTATACTCTTTTTTCCACTTCCTCAGTTCTCAAGTTTTATTCTAAAATTATTTACCTTCTAACTTCTTAGCAGAATCTGCTTTCTTCAAAATTATTATTGTTTTTTTTTTAAATTAACAAATCTGCTAGTCTTTTATATTTTATTCTCCTTCAGCATTCATTTTTCTTGAGCAACTGTGTTTCAGACATACTGTTTTTATCCAGGTCTTTCTGAATCTAAGGCAGTCCTATTACCTCTATGCCACAGTTCCTTCTCTAATGTTACATTAGGTTATAGTGTCCAGAGTGAGGGAGGTTATGTTCGTGAATTACTTTCCTTATTACACTGTGAAGTCTTTGTCATCGACTGTCTTTTTTTTTTTTTTTTTTGTAATACCCTCAGAGCTTACCATGGCATCTTTATTGTAGATGCTTAATAAATATTTATTAATTGAGTGATGGACTAGTTAGATCATATTCTCTCAATTTCAAACATCTTGATTTGCTTTTACATTTTTTTTATTTTAAAATTATCACTCATTTTTGATCATTGTGAGTTGATGATCAACAAATCAATTATACATCTGAAGTCATGCAAAATACATGTATATGTTAGCCATGTTGCAGAAAAAAGCAAGAAAAGTAAAGTACATGAAAAAAAGGGTGCATCAATCTGCACTAAGAATTCATTGGTTCTCTCTCTGGAGATGAATAACACTTTTCATTGTAAATCTTTTGTAATTATTTTGGGTCATCATATTTATTAGAGTAGGTAAATCTTTAACAATTTATAATTATTACAATATAGCTATTACTGTGAACAGTGTTTTCCTGGTTCTATTAACTGTACTTTGCATCATTTCATACATGTCTTCTCAGGTTTTTCTGAAACCTTTCTATTCATCATTTCATACATATTCCATTCCAGTATGTACCATGATCTCCTGTAACTTCATTTTTTCCCACTGAAGGATTATATTTGTTTTTTTTTTAATTTTCTTGAATTATTATATGTAGGTTCTTTTTGAAATCATGGTTTTCAGGTTGTCTAATAATTTTTTAAATAATTTTCCTTACATCTAGTTTCTAGATGTTATTTTTCCAATGAGACATATCTTCTTTTCTTTTCTTTCTTTTTCATTCTTTTGACTTTGTTTAGTTTTTTTTCGATGCCTCATAAAATCATTAGTTTCCATTTACCCAATTGCAGCTTTTAAGAAATTCTTTTCTCAGTGAGGTTTTGTGGATTTTTTGTTTTTTACCATTTATCCAAATATGGTTTTTAAGGTGTTATTTTCTTCAATCTTTTTTGTAACTCTTTTATTAAGCTGATAAATCTCTTTTCATAGTTCCTTGCATCACTCTCATTTCTTTATCCAATTTTCTTCTACCACTCATTTTATTTTGAAAATTATTTTTACTTTTTTAGTTCTTCAAGAAATGTTTTTGAACTTATGCCTAATATGCATTTTTCTTTAAAATGTTTTCTCATCATTGTTTTCTTCTGAGTTTCTGTCTTGATCTTTTCTCCCACCATAGGATCTTTTGATAATACAAATTTTTATTATTGTTGTGGTTAGTTCATTTGCCCCCCCCCTTTTGACCCTTTTCTTGCTTCATAACCTGACTAACATGATCATATTTTATATGATTGTGTATATATAACCCATGTAAAATTATTTAACGTTTTAGGGGAGGGTAAGGGAAAAGGAGGGAGAAAAATTTGGAATTCAAAATTTTAAAAAAAGAATGTTAAAATTATTTTTACTTGTAATTGGGAAAAATACCATTTAAAAAGTAAAATGTGAATTAGCTCAAGGTCCAGTGTTTTTATCTTTCTTTGTATCATCATCATTTAGAACAGTTTTTGGCACAGGGAAAACACTTAGTAAATGCTTGTTAATTCACTGTTGACCATAATACTGTTTTCGATTTCAGATATCAAATTTTAAAAGAGATATTGTCAAGCCTATAGTATGTCTAGAAGGCAACTACACTAAAATTAGTAGATTCATAATCATTACCATAAGATAATGTTTTGGAAATATAGATAGAATTGACTCTAATTTATAAGAAATCAAGCCATTCTCCAGTTGATAAATGGTCAAAGGATATGAACAGACAATTCTCAGATGAAGAAATTGAAACTATTTCTAGCCATATGAAAAGATGCTCCAAGTCATTATTAAAGAGAGAAATCAAATTAAGACAACTCTGAGATAACACTACACACCTGTCAGATTGGCTAGAATGACAGGGAAAGATAATGTGGAATGTTGGAGGGGATGTGGGAAAACAGGGACACTAATACATTGTTGGCGGAATTATGAATATATCCAGCCATTCTGGAGAGCGATTTGGAACTATGCTTGAAAAGTTATCAATCTATGCATACCCTTTGATCCAGCAGTGTTATTGCTGGGCTTATATGCCAAAGAGATAATAAAGGAGGGAAAGGGATCTGTATGTGCAAGAATGTTTGTGGCAGCCCTCTTTGTAGTGGCTAGAATGGAAACTGAGTGAATGCCCATCAATTGGAGAATGGCTGAATAAATTGTGGTATATGAATGTTATGGAATATTTTTGTTCACTAAGAAAAGACCAACAGTATGATTTCAGAAAGGCCTGGAGAGACTTACATGAACTGATGCTGAGTGAAATGAGCAGGACCAGGAGATCATTATATACTTCAACAACAATACTATATGATGATCAATTCTAATGGACATGGTTCTCTTCAACAATGAGATGAACCAAATCAGTTCCAATAGAGCAGTAATGAATTGAACCAGTTACACCCAGTAAAAGAACTCTGAGAAATGAGTATGAACCACTACATAGAATTCTCAATCCCTCTATTTTTGACCACCCACATTTTTTATTTCTTTTACAGGTTAATTGTACACTATTTCAAAGTCCGATTCTTTTTATACAGCAAAATAACTGTATGGACATATATACATATAGTGTATTTAACATATACTTTAATATATTTAACATGTATTAATCAACCTGCCATCTGGGGGAGGGGATGTGGGGTAAAAGGGGAAAAACAAGAACAAAAGGTTTGGCAATTGTCAATGCTGAAAAATTAACCATGCATATATCTTGTAAATAAAAGGCTATAATAAAAAAAAAGATAATGTTTTGGAGTTATTGGGGATTTTTTAGCATTAGGAAAAGAAGGCTTGGGGGGACATAATAAAAATTTTCAAATAAGTGAAGGGTCATTATATAGAAAATGAATAGGCTTGTTATGCTTGGTAAAAATGAAAGTGACAAGAAAATAAATTTCAACTTAATAAGCAACAACAACACCAACAATAACAACAAATTCTTAATATATGGACCCATCCAAAATAGATATCCTCAGTGGAAAATAAGCTACCCTTTAATAAAGGATTTTAAAGCAGAAGCTAAAGAATTACTGTTCAGGAATATTGTAGATGCTATTTCTGATTTGAATGGTAACTAAATTAGATAACTTTTGGAGACCCTTATCAGTCAGAAAATTATAGAATCACAGAATTTGAGAATTGGAAATGGACCTTAGGGGCGATTTATTCCATTGCAAACATGAAGGAATCCTCACTATCTAAGAGTCTATAATTCTATGATTCTAATTCTTTCTACCTGGGGCATAGATTTGATGACATCTGCAGGAAATTTCTACCTCTATAATTTTTGTTAATCGAATAGTCCATTATATGTTATATAGAATGTTATACCTTTAAAGTTTCAATCAATAAACCCTGTGCAGAAAGTAGTAAGACAATATTAGACAGTTTAAACTTTGTTTCATATAGGTAAGCAATAAAAAATTTCTTAGTTCAAAAAGAAGACCCAGTAAATGATTTGGTTGAATTTGTGTCTAGCATTCAGCATAGTGCTTTGCACACTAAATGTAACTTAAAAAAAACACACCTTTTTTTTTTTTTTGATCAGCAAAACTGATATTCACTCCTCCCTTCTGTATAGTCAATCTAGTATAAAACTGTTATATTGTCAGACAAAACAAATTTGCTCATTGGTCATGTTTAAATATATACACACAGAATTGGTAGCATTTGTATCTCTAGCACCTAGCTTAGTATCTTACACATTACACGTAATTTGAAAAATTGTGGAGGGAGGTTTTTTCTTTCCTACTCCCAACAAGAAAACAAGACAAAACCCCTGTGCAATCCAAGACAATTTATTCATTTGTCATGTTTAAATATATACACATATATACATATAAATATATGTATATATGTGTACACACATCATATATATATATATATATATATATATATATATATATATGCTTTGTTGTTGTTCAGCCATTTCAGTTGTTCATTCTTTGAGACTCTATTTGGAGTTTTCTTGGTGTGCTATTTGCAAACAGAGTTAAGTGACTTGCCTGGGGTCACATAGCTAGTTAGTGTTTGAGGTTAGATTTGAACTCAAGAAGATGAGTTTTCCTGATTCAGGAAGTCATTTTATTCATTGAGCTACCTAACTCCACCCATTCACCCTCCTGTCCCTACCATACTTAAAAATATGTGTGTATGTATGTGAGAAAGAAACAGAGAGAGACAAAAAAGAAAGAAACAGAAGGGGAAGAGAGAGGGGAGAAAGAGAGAGAGAGAGAGAGAGAGAGAGAGAGAGAGAGAGAGAGAGAGAGATTATGTGTGTATCAGAGTAAAAGACCCCGAGTCTTACCTCTCTATCAGCAAGAGTGTAGCATTCTTAGCTCTCTGGAATTGTACCTGGTCATTGTACTTATTAGAGTTCCTCTTTCAAAGTTGTTTATCTTTACAATATTGTTGTCGTTATATAAATTATTTCCATCATTCTATTTCATTCTTTATCATTTTAAACAATCTATATGACATTATATTTGAATACAATAATTTTTTATACCTTAATTTATGGATGCCATCTCAAATTACTACGTTTTATCATTTCAAAAAAAGGTGTAAGTACTTTTGTGTATTTTCAGTTTATTTTGCTTAAGACTAAGCCCTCTTACAATCTATCTTTCCTCTAATTCTTCCTTCTTTCTTTTTAATTAGTGAGTCAATAAATATATGTTGCATGTCTACTATGTGCCAGGTATTGTGCTAAGCCCGAGGTTACAAGAAGAGATAAAAGTGAAAACGTGCCCTCAAGAAGCTCACAATCAAATTGTGGAGACAATAAACAAATATGTTCAAACAAGGTATATAGAGGACAAGAAGGAAATAATTAACTGAAGAAAAGTCCTATAAATGAGGTTTCTGAAAATCTTACTGGTGCAGGTAGGATTTTAGTTGGGATTTGAAAAAAGCATGGAAGTCAGGAGGGGCAATGAGAAAGAAGAGTGTTTTAGGAATTGGATACAGTAAGAGAAGATGCCCAGACCTAAGAAGTGAAGTATCTCTTTATGGAATAGGAAGGAGATCACTGCTACTTAATTGAAAAGAGAGTAAAGTATTAGAAAACTGCAAAGACAGAACAGGTTTGAGTTATGAAGAACTTTGAATGGCAAATATAAGATTTTGTATTTGTTCCTGGAAGCAATAGGGAACTTTTGGAGATTTATTGAGAAGGAGAAATAACATGGTAGAATAAAGGGCAGGAATTTTGGAGAAATATACTTAAGGCTCAATGTGATTGATTTATAAATTTGATTGAGTTCTTTATATATTTTAGAAATGAGACTTTTATCAGAAACATTGACTTTAAATTTTCCCCCCAGCTTTCTTTGTACTTCCTTTTTAATCTTGTTTATGTTGGTTTTGTTTGTGCAAAAGCTTTTTAACTTAATGTAATCAAAGTTGTTCATTTTGCCTTTTATAATGTTTTCTAGTACTTCTTTGGTCATAAATTCCTCCCCTCTCCAAAGATTTGATAAGTAAACTATCCCTCACTCTCCTAATTTGTTTATAGTATCATCCTTTAAGGATGGACATCTTTTAGCAAAATATGATTTCCTGATTATTTCTTGCAATTTAGGTCTCTTTTTTACTTTTGCTTGGTCTGAGATTATGATTGTTGTTGTTCCTCAATTATTCTCATTGTGCCTGACTCTTTGGAGTTTTCTTGACAAAGATACTGAAGTCGTTTGCCATTTCTTTCTCCAGTTCATTTTATAGATGAAGAAACTGAGGCAAACAGGGTCAAGTGACTTGCCCAGGATTGTACAGCTAGTAAGTGTCTAAGCCACATTTGAATTTATTGTTCCTGACTCCAGGAGAGGCATTCAATTCCCTTACCTTTTTTACTTGAGCTAAAGTATAAAAAATTCTGCTTGATCCCCTTATTTAAACTCTTTCTGTGTATCTTTCTGTTTCAGTGTATCTCTAATAAGTGAGATATTGTTGGATTCTGATTTCTAATTCATTTTGCTATCTGTTTACATTTTATAGTGAATTTATCACAGTTATGAATACTAAATGTCTATTTTCCTCCCTCCCACTTGTTTATCTTTTTTTTTATCCTGTCCTTCCTCAAAAGCATGTTTTGTTTCTGATCACTACCTTCCTTAATCTGCCCTTCTTTTTATCATCCTCCTTTTTTTGTTTTTCTCTTTCTCCTTCTATTTTTCTATTGGGTAAAATAGATTTCTATGCCCAACTCTAAGTTTGTATACATATGTATACATAACTATATGTAAATCTACACAGATGTATGACATACATATTGTATGTAGATATATATATATATATTGTTTTTTGAACTAATTATCTTTGTACCAATTCTTATGAGAATGAAATTTGTGAATTACATACTACTACCCCATTTCTTCCCTTTCACTGTAAAAGTTCTTCCCTATACTCTTTTGTTAGATTTTTTTTCCTATCATCTTTTTTCTTCCCCCTTATCCTATTGCAGTTCTCTTTTTCACTCTTTTTTTTTGGGGGGGGGAATCATTCTAACATAATCATCTCACATCCCTGACCCCTGTCTATGTAGACTCTAATTGTCTTACTAATGATAAAGTTCTTTGGAGTTAAAGGTATCATCTTCCCATATAGGAACATAATTAGTTTAATTGAGTTGCTTATATATCTCTTCCATTTTTACATTTTTATGCTTCTTTTAAGTCATGTTTAAATGTCAGATTTTCAGATCAGCTTTTGTCTTTTCATAAGGAATGCTTGAAAATTCTTTATTCCATTAAATATCTATTCTCTCCCTCCTGATTTTGTTGTATAGATTGTTCTTGGTTGAAATCCCAGATCCTTTGCCTTCTGGAATATAATATTCCAAGTCCTGTGCTCCTTTAAGGTACAAATGACTAAATCTTATGTGATTCTCACTGTGCGACCATAATATTTGAATTGGTTTTTTGGGTTGCTTTCAAAATTTTCCCTTTGACTTGGATCTTCTGACTTAAGTGTATATATATATATATATATATATATATATATATATATATATATATATCTGACTCGTGTGTGTGTGTGTATATATATATGTATGTGTGTGTGTGTATATATGTATGTATGTATGTATATAATATACTTAGTAAATAGTGATTAGGCTCAGACTTGTGCTCTGTCAGGCAAACTCACATTTCTAGGTTACTGGAACTCCTTCTCTTCTACCCCACTTCTTAGAATCTTCATGATGCACTTTTTAAAAGTTTTGGCATGTCCATGTTCTTGTAGAATCCTGAAGCTTACTTTTCTCAGTGTATCTTCAGCCATTTCTTTTGTTGTATGATGCTACCAATGTCTGGATGCTGGTTCTTATGCTGTTCATAGGTCTCCTCCTCTCAAGTGGTTTTTTCTCTCTGAAGCTTGACTAGAATTCCTTCAACACTAGATTTTCTTAGGACTTGAACGTGTGATTTAAAACTAGCTGGTTGTGCTTTCCTTAGGCCCGTGGGTATTTCTGATTGATTTCTGCTAATCCTGTTTCTGGTGTGTCATCATACTATAATCAGAGTACATTACATTTCTCTTAAGTTGATTGAGAATTTGTTCATACCTAGTTCATGTTCTTGATTGGTTGATTAATGTAACTATTTGAGTCTTCTGTAATCATATTAATCAGGGCAGAATTAGAAGCATGTAGCATTACAAAAACAAAAACCAACTAGCAAACAAAAACCAACCAATTTTAAAAATACAGATATATTTTTAAGCTCCTCCTGTTGTAGCCAGCACTCAATTAGATGCCATGTGGATATGGCATGGATCTTCTATATGTGAAATCACAAGTGCATATTTTTTCAGTCTAACTGACATCATAGAGTTGACCTGTGAATTCATTAATGAAGGAACTCCAAGTGAGAGAACTACTACTACCAATACAAATTAGCAACTATTGTGCAACTTAAGAATCTTAAAGAGCTGTTTATCACAATGAGAGATAAGTGACTTCTTCATGGTCACCTTTGACTTGAAATGAGGTCTTCCTGACCCTGAGGAAAGTTTTCTATCATATCATCCTGCCTCTTGAGACATTGCCTAGAAGAATTTTATAAACACTATTGAATACATATACCTATATCTCAATATTTTATAATGATATTTTCCCAAAAAGAAGTGCTATGCTAAAGATAGAGGATAGAGAGCTAACTTTAAAGTCAGGAAGATCTAGGTTCAAGTCTCTTTTTTTTATGTCATCATTCTTTCTTTCTTTCTTTTTTTTATTCATTTAATAGCCTTTTATTTACAGGTTATATGCATGGGTAACTTTACAGCATTAACAATTGCCAAACCTCTTGTTCTAATTTTTCACCTCTTACCCCCCCACCCCCTCCCTCAGATGGCAAGATGACCAGTAGATGTTAAATATATTAAAATATAAATTAGATACACAATAAGTATACATGATCAAACCATTATTTTGCTGTACAAAAAGAATCAGACTCTGAAATATTGTACAATTAGCTTGTGAAGGAAATCAAAAATGCAGGTGAGCATAAATATAGGGATTGGGAATTCAATGTAATGGTTTTTAGTCATCTCCCAGAATTCTTTCTCTGGGCGTAGCTGGTTCAGTTCATTACTGCTCCATTGGAAATGATTTAGTTGATCTCGTTGCTGAGGATGGCCAGGTCCATCAGAACTGGTCATCATATAGCATTGTTGTTGAAGTATATAATGATCTCCTGGTAGGTTCAAGTCTCACTTTTGACTTATCCTGACTGCATGTTCCTGGGAAAGTCATAAACTCCTTTAGGTTTTAGAAAACCTATAAGACTTATAGTTGAAAAAAAGGTTCTAACCTGTATTGGTAAAGGAAGTTTTCTCATTTAAGAGTTCTCTATACTAATAAAGTCATAGGTCCAGTTTTCTATTCCTACAGTCATAATTATAATAATAAAATAGTACTACTTGACCAAAATAGGTTTAAAAAGAGTTAACAAAGACTTAGATCAATCTCAGCTAGAGTGATGAAAGGATACTTTCTGGAGAAGGTGAAATGAGCCAGTATAAGTAACAAGAAAATATGGAAGTCACATGATGCACTACATGCTGGAAATATCTTGACACACTAATACTGTCATTACATTCATTAGACAAAGCTTTATTTGAGGAATTTCAGTAACCATTTACAAAGCACCTGTTTATTTTATAGGAAAGGAAGAAATGACTAAGAGAGGGGAATGCCTATTATATGCATACAAACAAATGTACACAAATTTGGTCTTTTAAAATATAAAACAATAAAAATTTATTCATGCGCAAAAATAAATAACTTTGCTAAACTAAAAGCTCACAAAAACTTCTTTCAGAACTAACTCTAACTCATAACAGTTAGTTTGCTGACTTAAAAAAATGCTTTGCTTATCCAAAGCTACATAGCAGATTCAGAATGGATCTTTTCTTCCTTAAACCAATCTCAAAAATAAATAGAGGGGACAAAGATAACTAAGGAAGAGAGAATGGGATTCCAAAGTGAAGTCAATGAAAATATAAACAAAATATTCTTACATTAATGCTACCCATGTGCTTGTTCTTTCTTTTCAATGAAATCAACATTGTCAATAACTTGTTTTAGCTGTTTATTCCACACTGCTAAAGAACTAGCTGAAATAACACTTATGAAATAACTCTTAAGCTATTAAAATGCAGGTTTAAGGACTGAATGGGGAAGAATCCTTATAACACATGGGTAGGTGGGAAACGGCCAAGATTTATCATAAAAAATGCAGTTACTTTTTGTAAACCACAAATTGTCTGCTAAAAATAGGTCATAACAAAAAATTGCAGTTGTACATTCGCAAGCCTTTCCAAAAAAAAAAAAAAAAAAAAAAAAAAAGGAGTGTCAGGGAAACTTCTCAATTACAGCATTAAACTGTCTTTATGGATCTTCTGAAATTACCATCACTGTGAAAACTGTGTCAGGTTGTGGCCCTTTTCACAGCCTCTATTCTGTGATAACATCACAACTATTTTCAGTTTCTTGGGCTAATTGGAAACATCAAATCTTCTTTGTTAGAATTTAGTCATGCTTCATTTAAAAGTTAAAAGCTGGTCCTGGGAGGAGGGAGCATCATTATTTAAACCTCCTTTTATAATCAGTGTGGTTTAGAACTGGAATATTTCAAGATTTGTTCTTTGGCTGAATGTTTAGGCTTGGTCCCCTTTGTAAGGAAAAGGGAGCATTATAGCAGGAAGGGGTGGAGCAGCCTGCAGGGTTATAGAGACTAGCAAGATTATGTTCAACTTTCTAAAGAATAAGATTTGTTGTTGCTGTTGTTATTACTGTTGTTGCTCAGGATGGGTGTTAACTTTGTAGTCACTGTGGTGTGAGATGAAATAATTTTCATCAGCCTGACACATGGAGGCAAATTATTTCAGTACTGTTGTAGTCTTTCCCCCAGGAATCAGTCCTTGGCATGATATTGTCTGTTAAAAGACTTAGTTTGTTCCAAAATCCACAGTTCTGCCAATAAACCTGCATCTGCTTTTAAGTGATGGACATGTTTTCTAGGGTTATTCTGGTTCCACTAATTATATGTTACTAAAGATGAAGTCTTCTCAATTGTATGATTATTACAAAGCCCTATAAACGTATTGCTGACTGGGTGAGCTCAAGTTCAAAGACAGGCCAAAAAAGAAAGAAAGAAAGAAAGAAAAAAACAAACCCAAACCTCCAAGGGAAAAAAAAAACTTGAATACTTCAGTCTTTTATAAGATGTGCAAAAGAAAATGCAAACTGAAAAGTGTCCTGTCATCCAGCAATGAGTTCATGAAGAAAAGATTTCTTTCACATAGGATGGAGTCTGGTCAATAGTTGGATTGGAAACTTCCAAGTAAAGCTGAGAACTGGAGGAATAGTCTTGGCAGTTTGACAAGTGGCACTCTTCCTGCTAAATAATTGCTGAAACACTTTTACAGTATCATATTGGGAGTTCTGGGATAGGAAATTTATTAAATAAGACTTGGAAGATGGAAACAAAAATAAGAGGTTCAATACTTACCACTAGAAAAGTATGGGCTATGGCTCCCATGTTCTGAACAAATTTCATTTTCTTTTTTCTACTGAAACTTTTTCTGCAGTTTCAAGGGGAAATACAATTGACCTCTTTAAAAACCCTGGTCTTTGGGGCAGGAGATAGGGAACATTTTTAATGTTCAACATTGTGTATTATGTTATACTAGTATATGTTTCATTGACCACTGTATCTAAAAATCATAATGATGAAAATTTCTCTGAACTTGGCTAAGATAGTCTTTAGTCAGTCAAAGTTTGGCCTGGTTTGTTGACATGGCTAAAATAAAAACATCCATAGCTTGGTAGAATCTGCCAGTGTTTGCCATTCATTGACATAAGTTTTGAGAACCCAGGATCACTTGACTATGAGTATGATGAGATGAAACTAGTTCTTTGTAAAAGACAAAGGTGAGCACAGGAGAAGAAAGCAAAAAAAAATATGCTGGAAAATATGACTTGCTATTATGAAATGGAATAGAATGAAAACTAACCTACTCAGAAAATTATTACAAATACTTCCTTTAATAAAGAGTTGGAAAAGTTGAAAGGTACTTGACTTAGCACTGAACTACCTATGTATCTATATATCTATGTATCTATCCATCTATCCATCCATCCATCCATCTATCCAACTATCTATCTATCTTATGTGTGCATGAAATGACTATCAATACAGTACCCATTTTAGAATTAGCTATCTGCATTCAGTCATATTATTGACAGATTAAAGCAAAAGTCAAAATTGAAACCATACTAGATAAAGGCTTATAATAAGACTAGTGCAAGGGAATTCAAATGAAAAGCATCAGCTCACACACACACACACACACACACACACAAAACCCTTTAATAACTTTTATTGCTACTCATATGGGGAGAAGAAGAGCTCCTGTCAGGGACAAGCTCAATGTGTGGCTTCTAAGACTTCAGCAAGCAGCATATGGGAGAGGGGTGAATTAGGAATGCTTCAGATGAAGGTTCAGAGTCTTTCAAGATAAAAATATTTACCTTGGGACAAAGGGACAAAGACCAAATATGATACCAACTAGGGACTGTGCTATTATTTATAGGACAAGTAAAATGAGACTATTTTCTTCAGTCTGCTACAGATTGAAGAATGAAGAGCAGAGAAGTACCATTTACCATTCTGGAACCAAGCTCAAAAAAAAATACTCCAATTGATTTTCCTTTTCTCATAGACACTGAAGACAGTTATAGTAGCTCCAAACAAATGTATTTAAAACAGTTACAGAGTCACTGAACCTGACCTAAAATATCCATATATATACATATATATATATTATGTTGTAGGTGACATGACTTTAAAAAAATATGAGAATCATTTTTTAAATTATTTTAATAGCATTTTATGTTTCCAAAACATACAAAGATAGTTTTCAACATTCACCTTTGCAAAACATTGTGTTCCAAATTTTTCTCCCTATCTCTCCCTTTCCCCTCCCCAAGACAGAAAGCAATCTGATGTAGGTTAAATATATGCAATACTTCTAAATATATTACTTCTAAATTATTTCTAAATATATTTCTAAATAAATTACTTCTAAATATATTTGTCATGCTGCACAAATAAAATCAGATTAAAATAGTAAAAACATGAGAAAGAAAGAAAAAACAAGGTAATAAAAAACAAAAATAATAAAAAGGTTACAATACTCTGTTTTGGTCCATATTTAGTTTCCATAATTCTCTCTCTGGATGCAGATGGCACTTTCCATCAGAAGCTGAGATCCATTTTTAAGATGTACCAAAGAAATATACAAAAAACAGAAACAAAACCAGAAAAGATAATGATACTTTGCCCCCCAAAACCTACCAAAATGTAATTAACAATCCAAATACCTATAGTCTTATTTATATAAAACATTTATTGCAATGCTCAATGTATCAATTCTTTATGAAAATATGAAGGGATCAGGAAAAATTTCCTAGATAATTTGCTACAACAAATATTTTTTATTAATAGACAATTGACTGAATTCTCAAAAGGAGAATATAAATGCCTATTATAGTAATGTTTGTTGATTACAAAAGCATTTGATTTGAAAGAGGAAAAGGCTGTTTCCAAGATTCTCCCCAAATAAAATGTCCCTTTCTGTAAGTTGAGATCACTCAAAATTCTGTGATAGACGGATAATGGAGAAGACTAGAAATGTTCATTAAACCTCTCATAAGGGGAAGATAGGTGGTGCAGTGGATAGAGCACCAGCCTTGAAGTCAGGAGGACCTTAATTCAAATCTGAACTGAGATACTTAACACTTCCTAGCTGTGTGACCCTGAACAAGTCACTTAACCCCAACTGCCTTAGCAAAAAGCAAAAAAGAAAAAAAAATCTCACCAGTAGTATGAAAGATTTTTTCAGGAAGTTCAAAAAAAGGATTCCTTATTGACAGAGAGACTCCTTCAATGTTTATACTTTCCAATATCCTTGTGTTTATTAAGTAGTCATAGAAAATAATCACATTACATTTGGAAATAGGTTAATAGAAGAAATTTTAAAATAGAAATACAGAGATACAGAGATGCATAGCTGCAACTGATCTCTTTTTGAAAAAAAAATTCTCTTTGGGTTTAAAAAATACTTTTTTTGTCCAAAAGAAATAACTGATTTTTATGTGCTTTTATTTTGCAGACATGCTTATCTACATTTAATCTTTCTGCAAACCTTTATGTTTACAATAATTTGCTTTGTCATCTTAGAAGCAAGGACAGGTATGGACTGAGTTTGAACAGAGAATGTATACTGTTCTATCCTTGTTTTGAGTGAAAGGTTGCCAGTTTCTAAGTTTCAGGTTTCTAAGATTCATTCAGGTCAAGAGAGAAATACAATTTATGGCTCTCTTTCACAATGCCTTGATAACATCAAGCCCTGAAATATTCTAGAACCTTCTTAATCATATTCAGTCCCTAGGCAAAGATCAGTGGAAGCACTGAGATAGGAAAAAATGAATTAAAATGTGTATTGCTCACATTATGACATGGAGTTGGATGGAATCCTCACTGAATTAGTTTATGAGAACATATGGAATATGGACAGGAGCCATCAATGGTCAGTGTGTGAATTGGAGGAGAGGGGATTGTAGGCTGGATCACGTTAGGTAAATTGTACAATACTTTCAATAATCTTAAACTATTTGAGACTTCAAAAGCCCATATCTATAACACATTTTTTTTTCTTTTTGATCCTATATAGTTACAAATCATGGAACATTGTAATTTTGGAAGAGTTACAATTGTGATTTAAGGAAAAATTCTAAGATTTATGGTATGTTTAAGCAGGTTACAGCACATTACTTACAATGATTTGTTCTGATGGAGGAAGTGCTTTGATGAGATCTGAATCTACTAAAGTAAGAATTAAATGATGTGTTTTATCCCAGGAGATATAATTTGGACCTTTAACATATCTATAATACTGTACAATGAATTTTTAATTATTTTGTCTCATTCTGTTGATATTGGGAAAGCATTACCTGGTAATACTTGTACAATGATTCTATGATACATAATCTTATCTCTGTATTTGAACAGAACATTAAAAGTATAATTTAGGCTTGTTTTAAGTAGGGCATATGTGCATTAATGCCTGCTTTATGAACTTTATGAACACACATATGAACTATTTATTTAAATATTAATTAGGCAAAATTTAGGCATATGACACCATTATGTTTTATTGAATTGTATTGCATTTTACATTATAATTATGATACTAGAATAGCTAAAATATATCACTTGAAACATTTGATGGAATTTGAAATTTTTTTTAATGCAAAAAATTATCCTTTATTTTTTGTCTTGTGTGATCATTGAGAAAGTCATGCTACCAGGATAAATGCTATAGATAGATAGATAGCTATCAATATAGTTATTATATATAGGTTTAGATGCAGATATATCCATATATACACAGAGACCACATGTATACTGAATTATTGTATCCTCATTTATTATCAATGGATATTGAATATTGGACTAATGAATTTGCTAAAAAGTTAGAGGAAAAGAGTTGTAATTGAAAGAAGACTATATTGAAGTTTATAAGTGACTCAAATCCCAATTTTAATATATTTTTTAAATTAAAAAAATTATTTAAAAATAAAAATTAATATTTTAAAAGATTTTTATTTTCAAAACATATGCATAGTTTTCAATATTCACCCTTGCAAAACCTTGTATTCCAAATTTTTTCTCCCTCTTCTTCCTCCCCTAGATAGCAAGCAATTCAATATATGTTAAACATGTGCAATACTACTATACATATTTCTACAATTATCATACTGCACCAGAATAATCAGATAAAAAGGAAAAAAATGAGAAAGAAAACAAAATGCAAGCAAACAATAACAAAAAAGTGAAAATACTATGATGTGATCCACACTTAGTCCCCACAGTCCTCTTTGGGTACAGGTGGCTCTCCATCACAAAACCATTGGAAATGCCCTGAATCACTTCACTATTGAAAAGAGCCATGTCCATCAGAAATGATCATTATGTAATCTTGTTGCTGTGTACAATGTTCTCATGGTTTTACTCACATCACTTAGCATCAGTTCATTTAAATCTCTCCAGACTTTTCTGAAATCATCCTGCTCATTTTCTTATAGTACAGTAATATTCTATAACATTTATATACCATAACTTCTCCAGCCATTCTTTAACTGATGGGCATCCACTCAGCTTTCATTTCCTTGACACTTAGTATATAGAATATTAGGGCATGGGTCAATGCCTAATTTCTGCCATATTAATTTCCAATTTTTCAACAATTTTTGTCAAATAGTGAGTTCTTATTTCAGAAGCTGGGGACTTTGGAGTTATCAAACACTAGATTACTATAGTCATTAACTATTGTGGCTTGTGATCCAACCTATTCCATTGATCGACTACTCTATTTCTTAGTCAATACCAAATGGTTTTTATGACTGCTGCTTTATAATATAGTTTGAGGCCTGGTAGAGCTAGGCCACCATCATTTGCATTTTTAAAATTAATTCCCTTGAAATTCTTCCAGAATTTGTTATTATTGTTTGTATTTTTTCCAGCTCTGTAAAATAATTTCTTTGAAGTTTGATTGGTATGGCACTGAATAAGTAGATTAATTTAGGTAGTATTGTGATTTTTATTATATTAGCTTGGCCTACCCATGAGCACTTGATATTTTTCCATTTGGTTAGATCTAACTTTATTTGTGTGGGAAATATTTTGTAATTGTGTTCATATAGTTCCTGATTTTGCCTTGGCAGATAGATTCCCAAATATTTTATATCAACTGTAGTAATTTAAAATGTAATTTTTCTTTGTATTTTTTGCTGCTGGACTTTGTTGATAATATATAGAAATATTGTTGATTTATGTGGATTTATTTTGTATCTCCAATTTTGCTAAAGTTGTTAATTGCTTCTAGTTGTTTTTTAGTTGATTTTCTAGCATTCTCTAAGTATACCATCATATTATCTGCAAAGAATGATCATTTGGTTTCCTTATTACCTACTCTAATTCCTTTAATTTCTTTTTATTCTTTTATTGCTAAAACTATTATTTCTAATACAATGTTAAATAATTATAGTGATAGTGGACAACTTTGTTTTCTCTCCGATCTTATTGAAATGAATCTAGTTTATCCCCATTACATATGATGCTTTTAAAGAGATGTTACTGATTATTTTAAGGAAAACTCTATTTATTCCAATACTCTCTAATGTTTTTAATAGGAATGAGTTTGGATTTTGTAAAATGCTTTTTTCTGCATAGATTGAGATAATCATATGATTTTTATTAATTTGGCTATTGATATAGTCCATTATGTTCATAGTTTTCCTAATATTGAATCAGCCTTACATTCCTGGTATATATCCTACTTGGCCATGATATATTATCCTGGGGATAACTTGCTGTAATCTCTTTGTTAGTATTTTACTTAAAATTATTGCATTGATATTCATAAGGGAAATTGGACTATAATTTTTCTATCTCTGTTTTGACCCTACCTGGTTTTATGTATCAGCATCATATTTGTATCATAAAAGGAATTTGGTAAGAGTCCTTCTTTCTCTGTTTTTCCAAATAGTTTACACTGGAATCATCTTTAAATTGTTGTTGGAATTCACATCTAAATCCATCTGGTCCTGGAAATTTATTCTTAGGGAGGTGATAATTAGCTTGTTTAATTTCTTTTTTCTAAAATGGGACTATTTAGGTAATTTATTTCCTCCTCTTATTAATCTAGACAATCTACATTGATGTAAGTATTCATCTATTTCACTTAAATTATCATATTTATTGGCATATAACTGGGTAAAATAGTTCTTAATTATTGCTCTAATTTTTTCTTCATTTTGATCTTTTTCAATTTTTGATACTAACAATTTGATTTTCTTCTTTCCTTTTTCTAATCAAATTAACTAAAGGCTTATCTATTTTTTTTTTATAAAACTAACTCAGTTTTGTTTATTAGTTCAATAGTTTTTTTTTTATTTTCAATTTGATTAATCTTCCCATTTATTTTCAGAATTACAAATTTGGTATTTAATTGAGGGTATTTTTTTTCTAGCTTTTTTAGTTGTCTAATTCATTTTCTCTTTTTGTATTTTATGCAAATAAGCAAGTAAGCATCTTCCCTTAAGAACTGCTTTGGTTGCATCCCATGAATTTCCATATATTCTGTCATTATCATTCTCTTGGATGAAATTATCAATTCTGTCTATGATTTGTTATTTCACCCACTAATTCTTTAGGGTTAGATTATTTAGTTTCCAATTAATATTTGGTCTGTTTTCCCCTAGCCTTTTATTATAGGTAATTTTTATTACATCATGATATGAAAATTGTGTATTCATTATTTTTGCCTTTCTGCATTTGATTTGGAGATTTTTATGCCTTAATACTTGGTTAATTTTTTGTGTAAGTAACATATACTATTGAGAAAAATGTATATTCCTTTCTGTCTCCATTCAATTTTCTCCAAAGGTCTGTCATACCTAACTTTTCTATAATTTTATTTACCTCCTTAAATTCTTTTTTATTTATTTTGTGGTTTGATTTATCTAGTTCTGATAGAGTAAATTTGAGGTCTGCCACTAGTATAGTTTTGCTGTCTATTTCTTCTTACAGATCTCTTAACTTCTCTAGGAACTTGGATGCTATACCGTGTGATACATATGTGTTTAGTATTGATATTATTTCATTGTCTATGGTACCCTTTCACAAGATGTAGTTTCCTTCCTTATCTCTTTTAATTAGATCTATTTTTGCTTTTGTATTATTTGAGATCAGGATAGCTACTCCTGTTTTTCCTGTTTTTTTTTGTTTTTTTTTTTAATTTCAGCTGAAGCTAATAGATTCTGCTCCAGTCTTTCTTTACTCTATATGTATCACTCTGCTTTAAATGTGTTCCTTGTAAATGACATATTGTAGGATTCTGGCTTTTAATCTAGTCTGCTGTCCACTTTCATTTTATGGGAGAGTTCATCCCATTTACATTCATAGATAAAATTTTTAACTCTATTTCCTGCTATCTTTTTTTTTTTTTTTTACCAAGTTATGGTTTTCTCTTTTTCCTTTTTCCTCCTCACCAATGTTTTGCTTTTATCACCTCCCTCAATCTGTTCTTCTCTTTTATAACCCCTCCCCCTTCTTTTTCTACTTCTATTCTCCCTTCTATTACCTCCTCCTTTCCTTTCCCCTTTCTCCTACTTCCCTATAGCATTAGACAAGTTTCTATATTAAACTAATTATGTCTGATATTCTTTCTTTGAAACTAATCTGATGAGATTAAGGTTCACACAATACTCATTCCCCTCCCTTCTTTCCCTCAATGGTAATATGTCTTTTTTGCCTCTTCCTGGAGGTAATTTACTCCAGTTTACCTCTTCTTCCCTCTTCTTTCAGTATAATTCTTTTCCCACCCATAGCTTCTTTTTTTTATAACATCACAATAAAGTCAAATTCTACCTATAACCTCTAAATATACTCCTAAGAAAGAAACCGTTCTCACATCAGTTCTTTCACATCATCTTCCAATATAGGGATTAAATATTTTAATTTTTAAAAAATATAGTTTTTTTCTTTCCTTTTTACTTTTTTATGCTTCTCTTGAGTTCTGTATTTGAGGACCAAAGGTCTCATAGCTTATCTGCCTATCCACTGGCTTCTGAAACAGAACAGAGTAGCAAACACTGCTATATTTTGGCTATGAGGATCCCACTCTATTCCATTGGCACATGGAAGCCTCTCCACCTTGGGTCTCCCTGCAATACTCTGAACTGTTCCCCTCCTTCCCTCTTCCACACAAACCTTTGTTTGAGACAAACCTTTCCTGAAGTTCTTTCAAAATATCTTCCGCCAGAAATTTGTTACACTCCAAATATTTCTGGGTTCTGTCACTCCAAAACCACTTCAGAGATTTGATCTGGTATTGATCTAAAAGAAGCCATGAAGAGCTCAGACAAAGACTTCTCTACTCTCCACCAACTTGGCTCCATCCCCACTCCCCTCTAACTTTAATATTTATTGACTACACTCTGGCATGTAATTTCTCATCTTTGAGCCTCAGTTTCCCTATTGTATCCCTCAAATAGTGTCACTATTATCCTCAAATGTCATCCTATAGGTAAAATTCTTTGCAAAGGTAAAGTGTGAAAGAAATGCTTCATTATAACTAAAGATAGTTCAGAAAGGCCAACAGCAAAGCATTATGAGATGAAATCCACTAGTGCTAGTTAACAAGGCATATAGAAATGTTGAATTAGAATAGTCCTTAACTAAAAACAAAACAAAATAAAAACAACCTCCCAAAAACATATGAAGGGGGAAATCAAGAACATTACCCCCCAAACTAGAAAAAACATGGAATTATCCTGCTGTTTTTAAGTATTTAGTACAAATATTCAAGCTTCTCAGTTAGAAAGAACACTCATTGGTAAAAGTCCTCCACAACTCATAAAATGTCCCTTTCCCTTAGTTTGGCAAGTCCCCAGGTTTCGGTTTCATGTCTAAGGAGAATTTTGTAAAAATAATGCAAACAATGTAAGACTTTGCTTGTCTACAAAACATAAGCTCTTTTTTCCCCCTGAATATTTAGTGATGACTTAAGTTGAATGTGAACATTTTATTGCTCACAGTACCTTATGCTACCCTGCCCATGAATGCATCCCAGAGCTGTGATTCTATAAAACTTTCACTCACTGTTAATTGTTTGCTTCCAGTTCTTATGACAATGTCATCATAAAATAGCTCTTTGTTACATATAGTGGGATTACACAGACTTCAGATTCCTTTAGCATGTCACATTAAATAAACATCCTTGAAGGAGTGGTGTCACTGACAGAGAAAGTAATACATTGTATTATTTTAGTCTGTCCCTGTAAAAACACTTGAAGATCAAATGTCACAAAGCAATTTTAGAATTATGGAGGACTATGATACTCTCCATAATCCTTCTAACTGCATCCTAATGCTTTTAGCATATGTAGTACATTGTGATGGTATCTATGGACAATGGCTTACAGAGAGAGGACCTCCTTAAAGATTTTATCTTTCCCTAGAGCAATGTAGTTTCTCACTAAAGGCAGAATATTTCCATAACTAATAGAGAGAACTGTTACTCTATGGGTCCCTGTTTTCTCCACAGTGGCTTATCTCAAGAACTTGAAAAAAACTTTATATTTTGGGTACAATTTTGACATCTGAAAGTTAAATGAAATACAAAGAACATATTGTCCTTCACAGAGCTAGACTGTTATAAAAGTATAGAGGTGAGTGAAAAATATGTATGACCAAGAATTTCTTTTTATACTGTGCATAGAGAAGTATTTAATTAATCAATCAGCAAATATTTATCAGGTGTCTATTATATACTCAGTATTGTGCTAGGTATTAGGGATACAATTTTAAAAAATGAAACAATTCCTACTCTAGAGGATCTTGTATAAGGGGAAAGATTATGTATGTATGTATACACATGTTATATGTGACATTACATTATCATATATAAGTATAGATACTTTATACACATGTAATATTTTACATTTGTGTGTATGCACATGTGTAAACATGTGTATGTGTTATATACATATATTACATATATAAATATCAATATAATCTCTATTTCTTATCCTCTTTCCCTTCCTCCTTCCTACTCTTTACACACACACACACACACACACACACACACAAATGAGAATGAGTATAGTAATGCAAATTAATTTAAGGTAGTTAAATAAAAAGTAATTAGGGGAGGAGGACACTAGAAGTTGGAGGAGTATTAGGAAAGGCCTCATGCAGATGATGGTACTTAACATGTATGGTAAATGAGGATGGGCATTTTCTAAGGCTAAGGTGAGGAGGGAATTTTCTAGATATGAAGAATAGGCCAAAAAGATACAACAATGGGAGATGTAGTTCAGAAATAGAGAGAAAGTCAGGATGAACTTTTGTGTCATGTTCTAAGCCAAAAAATACATATTTTCTAGATAGATAGCTAGATTATAAATAGGTAGGTAATTTGTGAATCATAAAAAGAACATCTGAGGTGCACATAAAAGACATAAATAGTACACAACACACTACCAACAAAGGCTTATTATTAGATTGCTTTGCTTCTTTTTGCATTCCTAGCACTTAGCACATAGCCTGACACATATTAGAAGCTTAATGAATGTTTATTGATTGATTATTGAAGTGGGACAAATTGTATAATTAAGAGATATATAATCAGAAAAGGAAGTGAGCTGATCATATAGTAATAGCAAAGGACAATTAATGGACAGTCTCTGTGCTCCTTTTGTGACCACACCATGAGAAAAGATCTGTAGAAAGACCCTCAACAAAGTGGATGCAGAATTTAAAAGAATCACAGAATTTGAGAAAGAGAATTTGCATTAATTTGGGATCTCTGTGGCCATTAGTAGAACACATCCATAATATCATTACTATCTGTGGACATTACAGAATTGGAAAGCATCAATTCATAGGTCCCTTTAATGACAAAATATCTAAATTACGTTCAGGATATACCATAGAAAAACAAACAACAAACAAATATATATGTGTGTGTGTGTGTGTGTGTGTGTGTGCCCATACACTTGTATACAGCCATGCAAACCCATATGTACATCCATATGTATATACACAAACAAATATATATAAGTTAAATAAAATAAAAACAATGAATAAATACAATAAAATAAAACAGTACATAGCTATCATCAAGCAGTGCATAGCCAATAGAAATAATGTCAATAAGTGTATATGGAATGGGCCCCAGTAGGGTTTTTGTTTATATTTTGTAGCAGGGGAAGAAAAATAAATTTCTGTTGCCAACCAGAACAAATGCAGGGGACTTGGATTGTGGTAAACAGGATATGGTTAACCACACACCTAGGTTCAAGGAGCTTGAGTTCTAATAGATAGGATGCCATGAATCTTGGCTCCTGCTACATTTCTATTCCTTGTTTTTTCTCAAAATTTGGCCAATGGTTAAGAAATAAATGTCTCCCTTGAGAAGGTCTAACCAATAAACCCTATCTTTTCTCTATAAAATACTCATCCTGTAGTACCTCCTTAGACCAATCAGTCCTCTAATGCTTCTTGATTCTGTCCTACTTTATATGATAATAAAGCCTTTTCCTTTGAGAAACCAGTCTGGTGTCCAGATAATTCTTAGCCTATTTAACCTAATCTCCCATTGCATGTAATAATAAATATAATAATAATAAAGTAATAATAACTGTATAACAATTGCATATAAGCAAATAAATAACAAAAGCATAGGTAATAGATATGTGCATATATTAACAGATAATGGATCTGATTAAATTTTTCCTACACCTAATTGACCATATCTTTGGACATAAATTATTTTTACAGTTTTAGTTATTACAATTGCCCCATGCTCCCCTAAAAATGGAGTACTCATTGTTCAATTCAGGTCAATTTCATTAATTTTAACTCAATATTTGAGTCAAGAAATACTTTCTAAGCACATACAGTGTATAATGCACTGAACTAGGTGCTGGGGAAATAGATAAAACAAAACAGAGAGCTTATAAGGGGATGCAACCTGCAAAAAAGAATGCCAATGTAACCATGCAAAATTAATAGAAAGTAATTTCAAGGGGGAGAAGCTGATACATATATATATATATATATATATATATATATATATATATATATATATATATATAAAGCCTCTTGCAAGATCTTGTGCCCTAAACAAAATTTTGAAAGATTCATAAAATTCTATAACCGGGGAAGTGAGTGCAGAGAACTTTCTAGAGATGGAGGATCACATGAGAGAATGGCATAAAGAAAGAATGATTGCAATTAGGCCAGTTCTTTCTTGTTTGTTTGTTTGTTTGATTGATTGATTGTTTCTGTAATGGGAATTCTGACTATTGTTTTAGTACTCCTACTATGGATCATATGTCTGAGTCTATAAATTGCCTGCTGAATGTCAGAAGAACATAGACCATGCCTACTTAGAATATCTCATTATCAGTGAGATCACTAGACCCTTCAGTCTAGTTAAGATTGGCCTATTTTATTATAAATCCAGCCTGAAAACACAAATAAAACTGGATTATTTGACCATGGCCCCAAGTTCTTGCTAGACCTATTGAAAATGGGTTTTTATTGATAATTTAAACTGGCATCAAACTAGTGAAATTCTTGGAGGAAATCCTTTAATACTGAGCAGTTCCTCATGAAGTAGAGCATAGCCCAACAAATCCTTTTCACCAATAGTGCTAACATAACAAAGACAATTTTTGTTTAGCTAGCAATGCACTTTCCCTGGAATAGATCCATGAAGCACTTTACATGTGCCAGTTCCTTGGATTATGACAAGACAATCCAATAATCTTAAAATGCTTATGGTACATGGCTTGGTTAATTTAACTGACTTGAGGGTATTTATACCTGAGAGAAAGGGAAGGTCTGAGGGCACATGACATGGTAGAGTGCTGATAGAATGTTAGAAGATTGAAATGTCAGAAAAATCAGTTCAAATACAGCTTGAGACACTTACCAGCTCTGTGATACTGGACATCACTTAATCTCTTTCTCTGTTTATACAAATATAAAATGGGGATAATAATAGCACTTACTCCCCAGGGTTGCTATGACGTTCAAATGAGATACTATTGGCAAAGTATTATGCAAACCTCAAAGTCATATAAATGCTATCCTTGTTGTTATTTTTATTATTGTTATTTAATAACTTCTACAGCCTCTATCCTATAAATCCAGTATCATTTGTAATACTATGATTTACAGTCCCATGGGAATGTCATCAAGCATGTACATGTCCTTCACATAGTCAGTCAATAAGTGTGATGACCACATATTTTAAAATCAGCGGGAGTCAGGAATTCAGGTTAAGGGAAAATCTTCAATCTTTATTCTCAGTAGAGATGAAGAAGGATCGGAGGTGAAGGGGGATCAGAGGTGAAGGGGGGATCACCATCACAATGTGTGCAGATGCAACATTCCTACCAGCCAGCAGTTCCTTTCCCTGTCTCTCTTCTTGCCCCTCTGCCTCCATCTACCAAAATCATCATTTCCTATACAATACATCAGGACTTGCACAAAGAGTGGGTGGGGGCCATTCTTTCTCCAAGCATATATATTAATAGAGTATGGTCCAATTACTATTTAGCCTCACATGCTTGGGACCTCAGTGCACCAACTCGAGCTTCAGCCCATTACAAATAAGCATTCATTAAGCATGTAGCATATGTCCAATAGATATGCTAAGAGCTTTGACCTAATACCACTGTTTTGGTGAGTGTCATGCAATGTAGCATAGTTTATTGTATATTATCTGCATGCATTCATCCAACACAGGGAAACACAAATGATACATCCAATGAACCAGATTGCCTAAAAATATAATCTTCTGATCCACTGTTGTCTTATCTAATTTGTTACTCTCCTTTCTATCAAAATAGTCAATTTATTTTCATAATGGTGAATTTAGGAAGCACTGGCCATAAATCTTAGCCTTCTCTTTATTAACTCAAATCTTAAATTAGCAGGAAAACAGATAATATTTGGGCTGCTTCTCACAGATCAATTGGTCTGCTTTTATGAATGTTTTAATGGTATTCTTCTCCATTAAGGCTCACTGTCCCTTCTTCCCCTATAAAGAGAGATATGACTCTGCTTCACCATTTATACCTGGTCAAGAACCAATTAATGCTTGCAAAAGTATCCTTGCTTGTTGTCCCCACCTTAATGCTGGACCATGGCCTTTTGTTTAGATTGTAGCTCATATGTGTAAAGGATTTTATGACTTGGCCTGGTAGGTTGCTGTTGTTTTCTGTTAGGTTTTCTTGCTGCCTTTTCCATTTTCTTGGTCTTTTAAAATTAAACATCTCCAACTGACTTTTGGACACCCCAGACTAGATATCATATAGACATCTTTAATTTTAATACGTATAAAACAGAATTCATATCTTTTTTAAGAGCAAAATACACAAGTGCTATTTTCTACATTGCAGTTTATTCAAGCCCTTATCCCTAGGAACACATTCTTTCAAATTTTATTATTCAAAAATAAAACCTTTTCTATGCCCACTGGAAATTTTCCCTTCCCTCTGCTAGGGGTTATTTTCTAGTATTAATTCCTGACAAGATTGTATAGCCACATTCAGGGAAACTATAGCCCCCAGCTAAGTCTCTCTTGTTTAATCCAATTCTATTCTAATTTCCTAATAATTCCTTTCTATTGACCCTATGGTTGACTGGTTGGTGTTACTATTTCTCATGATCAGAGATTATGTAAATTATGTTATAGATGCCTTATTTAAGGGATTTCCATTTTTGGCGGGCCTCTGAATAAGTTTGGGGACCCCAATATAGATACTTATCTTTCTGGCCCCAAGCCCATTTCTTCTTCCTGTCTTCCAGGTAGTCATTCAGTTGAATAAGAATTGTTTTATTCTTTGTATTTATATCCTCAGTATCTAAGATATAGCCTGACAGAATAGTATGTGCTTTAAAAACACTTATTTAATTATCATCTATATACTTATAATTCCCAAATTTGCCTATAAATGCAGCTATAGTCTCTCTTCTAAATTAAAATTAAACATCTCCAACTGATTTTTGGACACCTCAGACTAGATATCATATAGACATCTTTAATTTTAATATGTATAAAACAGAATTCATATCTTTTCTCCAAATCCTCAATCCCCTACTTCCAAATTTCCCTATTATTGCCTAGGAAACCATCATTTTTCTAGGCAGCAAAGCTCCCAATATTGGTGTTGTCTCAAATTCTTCATTCCCATTTTTCAAAATAACAAATCTCATCATTAATGCTTTCATAACATCTCTACCATATGCCATCTGTTTTTTCATTCATTCATATTTCATTCATTCATTCATTCACATACTTAGTTAAGATCCTATTATCATCTCACTTGGGCTACTGTACTAACCTTCTAACTAGTCTCTTCACCTCAAGTCTCTTTTATCTATTCTCTAAACTGCCAAGACACTTTCCCTCCCAAATTATAGTTCTAACCATGTTACTTCCCCCTTCATTATTCTGAGTCCTGAAATTTCACTATTACCTTCAAAATTAAATATATATATATATATATATATATATATATATATAATTTCCTAGCCTCTTTCTACCATTTTACTATGTTTTCCCTCTTTAAAATTTTTTTATATTTAATATTTTATTTTTCCCCAGTTATATGTAAAAAACAATTTTTAAAAATTAATTTAAAAAATTTTGAGTTCTAAATCTCTACCTTTTCTCTCTACCCTTTCCCTTACTGAGAAGGTAAGTAATTTGATATGATATATACTCATGTAATCATGCAAAATATTTCTGTAATAACTATGTTGGAAAAGAAAACATATAAAAACAATGAACAAAACCTAATAGAAAATGTAGAAAGTTTAAAAAGTATGTTTCAATCTGCTTTCAGACCCCATAGATTTTTTTCTCTGTGTATGGAGGGCCTTATTCATCATGATTCCTTCAGAATTGTCTTGGATCCGTGGTTTTGTGATACCTCAATCATTCACAGATGACCATCCAATAATATTACTGTTACTTTGTACACAGTACAGTTCACTTTACATCAGTTCATGTAAAAATCCTTCTTGGTTTTTCTGAGAGCCTCCTGCACATCATTTCTTATACCACAGTATAGTATCCCATCATTCTCACATACCACAATTTGTTCAACTACTCCCCAGTTGATGAATATCTCCTCAATTTTCATCTCTGCCCTTAGAAAATAAAAGATTTTTATGCAAATACATCATTTTCTATTTTGCTTTTTTTTTGTTTGTTTGTTTTGGGAACACAGACCTAGTAGTGGTATTGCTCCATTAATGAGTATGCACTATTTTATAGCCCTTTGGGCATAGTTCCAAATATCTCTATAGAAGAGTTGAATCAATTTATAATTCTAACAACACTGTATTAATGTCGCATTTTCCCTATCGTCCCTCCAACATTTGTTATTTTCCTTTTCTGTCTTATCCAATCAATAGTGAGCTACTGATATATGGTTATAACTAGTTTTGATTACTTCATCTGAAAACTGTTCAAATCTTTTAATCATTTATCAGTTGGAAAATGGCTCTTTAAAAAAATAAATTTGACTCAATTCTCTTTATATTTGAGAAATCAGGCTACTATCAGAGAAACTTGTTTCAAAAAATTTTTCCTGCTGTTATTGCTACTTGTATTTACCTCCATTATATCTCTGCCATGTTTTATTCTATTCTTTTTCTTCTTTTACTCTTTCCTTTCCCAAAACTTTTTGCTTATTACAATCACCTTCCCCAATCTACCCTTCATTTTTATCATTTTCTTTTAAAATTTTCTTATTAAAACTTTCTATTTTCAAAATATATGCATAGCTTTCAACATTCATGCTTGTAAAACCTTGTGTTCCAATTTTTTCCTTTTATTCTTCCCCCACCCTCTCCCCTAGATTGCAAATAATTCAACATATGTTAAACATGTGCATTCTTCTATATATATATTTCCACAATTATCATGCTGCACAAGAAAAATCAGATGAAGAAGGGAAATCTGTGAGAGAAAACAAAATACAAGCAAACAAGAACAAAAAAGTGAAAATACCCTATTGTGAGCCATATTCAATCCCCACAGTGCTCTCTCTGGAAGTAGATGGCTCTTTACATGACCACTGAAACAGGCCTGAATCACCTCACTATTGAAAGGACAAATGTACATCAGAATTGATCATTGTATAATCTTGTTATTGCTATGTACAATGTTCTCTTGGTTCTATTCATTTCACTTAGCATGATAGTTTTGTCATCAGACAAACATAAGTGTCTCCAGGCTTTTCTGAAATCATCCTGCTGATCTTTTCTTATAGAATAATAACATTGCATAGCATTCCTATACCATAGCTTCTTCAGCCATTCTCCAACTGATAGGTATGCACTCAGTTTCCAATTCCTTGCCACTACAAAAAAGCTTGCTACTACAAAAAGGCTTGCTACAAACATTTTTGCACATATGAGTCCTTTTCCCTTTTTTATGATCTCTTTGAGATACAGGTCCAGGAGAGACACTATTGGATCAAAGACTATACACAGTTTGATAGCCCTTTGGGCATAGTTCTAACTTGCTCTCAAAAATGGTTGCATCAGTTCACAACTCCACCACTGTGTATTAGTGTCCCAGTATTCCCACATCCCATCCAACATTCATCATTTTCTTTTTTTCTCATCTTAGCCAATCTGAGAGGTGTACTTCAAAGTTGTCTTAATTTGCATTTCTCTAATAGTGATTTAGAGCATTTTTTCATATAACTAGAAATGGTTTTAATTTCTTCATCTGAAATTTTCTTTTCATATCCTTTGACCATTTATCAATTGGAAAATGGCTTGTATTCTAGAAATGAGGCCTTTGTCAGAATGCTTGGATGTAAAACTTTTCCCCCTGTTTATTGCTTCCCTTCTAATCTTGTCTGCATTGGTTTTGTTTGTACAAAATTTTTAACTTAATATAATCAAGATTATCCATTTTGCATTTCATAATGTACTCTAATTTTCTTTAGCCATAAATTCCTTTCTTCTCCACAGAGCTGAAAGATTGACTATTTTTTGCTCTAATTTGCTTATAATTTCAATTTTTACATCTAAATCATGAATTCATTTTGACCTTATAGAGTGTCAGATGTGGGTCTATGCCTAGTTTCTGCCACACTAATTTCTAATTTTCCCAACAATTTTTGTCAAATAGTGAGTTCTTATTCCCAAAGCTGGGCATTTTGGGTTTATCAAACACTAGATTATTATTGACTATTGTGTCTTGTGAACCTAACCTACTTTATTGACTACTTTATTTTTTAGCCAGTACAAATGATTTCGATGACCATTGCTTTATAATAGAGTTTGATATCTGTTAGAGGTAGGCCACCTTCATTTGCATTTTTAAAATTGATTCCATTGAAATTATTGACCCTTTGTTATTCGAGATGAATTTTGTTATTATTGTTTCTAGCTATGTAAAATAATTTTGGGGAGTTTTATTAGTATGTACTGAATAAGTAGATTAATTTAGGTAGAATTGTCATTTTTATTATATTAACTTGGTCTATTCATGAGCACTTGATATTCTTCCATTTGATTAGGTCTGACTTTGTGTGGAAAATGTTTTGTAATATTCTTGATTTTACCTTGGCAGATAGACTTCCAAATATTGTATATTATCTACAGTAATTTTAAATGGAAATTCTCTTTGCATCTCTTGCTCTTGGAATTTATTGATAACATATGGAAATGCTGATGATTTATGTGGATGCATTTTGTATCTTGCAACTTTGGTAAAGTTTAATTGTTTTTAATAGGTTTTTAGTTGATTCTCTAGGATTCTCTAAGTATACATCAGATTATCTGCAAAGAGGGATAATTTGCTTTTCTCATTACCTACTCTAATTCATTTAATTTCTTTTTTTCTCTCTTTTAACTAAAGATAATATTTCTAATACAATATTAAATAGTAATGGTGATGGCGCAAAAAATTGTTTTACCCCTGATCTCACTGGAAATAATTTTAATTTATCCCCTTTACATATGATTCTTGCTGATGGTTTTTAAATAGATGCTTCTAATCATTTTAAGGAAAACTCCATTTATTCCTATACTCTCTAATGTTTTTGATCGGATTGTCACTCTGTTTCTTTTATGTTCTTCCTTTCCTATTAAATTACTATGTCTCACCATTCCTCTTCTCTCCTCCAGTATAAAAGCTTTTTATTGCCTCTTTTTTTAAAGATAAAAATTGTTTCATTTTTAAAATTAATTAAAAACTTGCTTCTTAGTTTTCCTGTCTTCCTTAAAAGCTCATTTTAAAAACCTTCTTTATAGAGGAGTTCTTTCTCAGTCTCTTTTCAGATTAATTTCAATCTACTCTATACCTACCTTGTATGTACCTGGTTATTTACTATTGAATGTCCTATCAGAAGATATGCTCTTTGAGAATAGGGACTGAATTTTTTTCCCATTCTTTGTACCAAAATATTTAGTAGAGTGCCTGGCATAATCACAATCACTGAACCAATATTTGTTGATTAATTGGCTGACCTGATTGATTGATATCAGTCATGGGTACTAAAATTCCTGGCATAAATTTCTCCTTTAATTTGATAGGATCATAGATAGAAAGACATGAAGGATTTTAGAAACTAAATGAGTCCAAACCCTTCATTTTCTAAATTAGGAAACTTGGTTAAAATGAACTACTAGTTCCTGACTCCCACACCCTGCCAAAAGCAGGACTTTTGTGGTATTTGTTGAGATGAGGAAAGTCTAAAAGGCCACACATGATGGTCTAGGTAGTAAGTATTGGATTCCACTGTTCATGTAACATGGGTATGAAAACAAAGAAAGCAATGGGACCACTCTGATCAGGGCCATTGGCACAGTTACCAGTTATCTTTTTTATGGGATATTATTTCAAAAAATGAGCAGCTAGTTCTCATAGTTCTTGTAGCTGCTCATATAGATCATTTATAATATTACATGTTTCTAAAATAGTTTTGTGGGATATTGTGGGGCTAGTAGGTTAGTCTCCATGTAAATGGCTATAAATAAGATCCCATGATCTCTGGCAGAAGCAGATCAGAGAGATTAGAAAAAGCTGCAAGGTCTAGTAAAATTTAAGCTTTTTGAAGACAGGAATTATATCACTTTTGTTTTTCTATCCCCAATAACCAGAGCAGAGTTTGACACATGGTACTTAATAAATGCTCGTTGATTGGTTTACTGAGGATGCAGTATTCATTGACTTTATGACACAGTATCATCATGAGATATTCAATAGAGTTCTCTTAATATAACTGGTACCTACAATTCTTAGTGTTTTAGGCAATCTGTTAACATTATAGATGTTCATTAACTCTTAGCAATTTAATTTTCAAACATGAGCTTATGGGTGATAAGTATTCTTGTAAAATAACAGAGGCTAATTAAATTATACATACAGGTTTATCAAAGAATTTGACAGAGAGAGTAAAAAAAAACTTATAAATACAGCACAGATAACAGACATATGAAGAGGTTAAAAACTTTGAATAATTTTTTTATGAATGGATAAGACCCCCCCAAAAAAAGAAATTTTCATTCTTTTTTCACTTCTTGACATTAGTAATTTAATGTAATTCTCTAAATCTTTTAATTCCCCTTTGGGCTTTTTTATGATTCAACTCTATTAGGGAATGTTTTTCTTATGGAGAAAAAGAAGTTGGTTTATTCTCAGATCTGATTTGTGGGTAAATTCCCAGTCTCATAGTACACATAATACATCCACTGTTCCTAGATGACACTTTGCAAGATACATCATGCCTTTCACTATTAGAGAATTCATAATTAGTCTAGGTCAAATGCTTATTTGCGACCCAGGAAGACTTATAAAAATATCAGTTGGATGGAAAAATATTAAATTATGCAGTGTAGAATAATTTTTTAAAGTTACATTTAAATAGAAACCTAAGAGAAAAAAACAAGTTTAGAATCCTATCTGATTCAGTAGCTTAACATTATGGACCCTTCAGTCTCACTTAAAGTTTTCCAAGTTGCTTCACTGTCATCTGGCAGCCCAAATATTAACATCTGAAGACTCAGCAGGTAAGAAGGGAAGATCAAACACCAGCAACACAACAACCACCTGATACATAAATGGTCACAGATGTGTATCAGAAATAAAAACAGCTACTCTGTGCTGTAGGCTTTTCCCTCAAGACAAGAAATGGTTCAGTTTCTAAAAAGAACTAAAGAGGAGAGCAAGGCTGAACAAGTCTCCCAGGTTCCACATGTATATTATGTTATCATTCTCCTTCAAAAGGCAGTTTGTTTATTACTACTTTTTTATTATAGCTTTTTATTTATAAGATATATGCATGGGTAATTTTTCAGCATTGACAATTGCAAAACCTTTTGTTCCAGTTTTTCCTTTCCTTTCCCCTACCCTCTCCCCCAGATGGCAGATTGACCAATACATGTTAAATATGTTAAAGTATATGTTAAATACAATGTATGTATACATGTCCATACAGTTATTTTGCTGCACAAAAAGAATCGGACTTTTAAATAGCTATTACTACTTTTTTCTACTATTTCTTGGCAAGAAAAGCAAATAAAAGAAAGTTTTCCCTCATTCACATTATGAACAATATGTAGGAGTTTACTCATATTTGTTTTGTGGATTAGCCTTCTCAAAATTACTAAGGATTTTGCCTTAATGTCTATAGGCTGAACTTTAGGGAAAGTAAACTTTAAAATTTAGATAAACTAAAGAGGGCATTATTCATATCACAAAATGATCATTTATTTCATAAAAGCAAAGCAAAGTAAAAGTAAAATCATGGGATTTTTTAAAGCAGTAATAATTGGTAACTCTCTGCTGAATAACTTATATAGAAGATAAAGATTCAGTTGAACAAATTAATATTTACACCTACATCTATATAATTGTGCATACATACATACATACACATACATACTTTTGACAATACTCAGATTGTGTGGAATAGGAATTATGAATTTTCAACACTCATATTTCTTGGAATAGGAATTATGTATTTTAAAATTCCATGGTGTCTAGTCCAACTCCCTCATTTTACAAAGGAGAAAGGACCCAGAGAGGTTGTGACAGATACAAAGTCACAGAGGGAATTACAAAGAGCCAAAACATAAGTCTAGTGATTCTAAGTCTAGTGACTTTCTCACAACATTATTAGGTTTAGATTTTTGGACAATTTATTTTACATTTTCTATTTCAATTTCCTCATCTGAAAAAGGTCAGAAGAAGAGATGAATACTGATGGATAGTGATTTCTTGTTGGGAGGTACTGAGGCAACTTTCTATTGACTTAATAATCATTCAATAAGCAATGGGATGTTTTAAGTGATTAACAAGTGACTCTAAAAAATAAGAAGAAAAATACCATAAGATCTTAAAAAATTTAAAAATGTGTTATTAGCATTTTCTCTATAACTTTTTACAGTCTAGACAATCAACAGAGCAATATGTCAAGCTTTGATTCATGGTATTTGCTAGTTTATAAGGCACAGATGCTCACACTGAAAAATTAACAATTGACTCTCTTAATAGTTTGAACTCCAGTATGTTCCTGAACAGGAGTTGGATGTCTTTTTGAGACATGTGTCCAAGATATGACAAAAACTTCCAAAGAATTATCTTAACAGATTACTTTTGTCTGGATGTGTATCTGGCCATAAATGATCCTATGAAAACTGAAATGAAACAGGTGGTATTTTCCTTACCTCTGTCTATTGAAGGCAAAAGATTTAAAAGGAAAAGACAGATTGCAGAACTGAGCATCTCTTTATAAAGATAATGTTTGAGCTGTATTTGACTTCATTAGTGTCTGTATTATTTGGTGGGATGAATCCTTTGACAGTAGTGTGGCTTTGGAAAGGCATATAACATTTAAAATTAAAAAAATGTTATTTTTAACCTGTTTATAATATCTAGGATTACTTGCCCTCTAGGGGAGGGAGGGAAGGGGATATAAAATTTGGAACACAAGGTTTTGCAAGAATCAATGTTGAAAAAATTATCCATGCATGTGTTTTGAAAATAAAAAGCTTTAATAAAAAATGAAAAATAAATAGAATATGTAAGAAGGCAGAGAGTGAAATAATAGTATATTTTTAAAAGATATACTTATGTAAGGAAATCCAGGAACTGGAAGCAAAGAATGGTAGAGAACATTTGTGTGAAGATTACTAGGTGCAGAAAAAGAAGTTATATATATTTTTCAGAATATATTGCAAGTCATTTAGGCAGAAAAATAAAATATTAGGAGCTTGGAAAACATCAGAAGCATGGGCCAAAGTCATGGTGGGAAACATCCATACATATTCCAACAAGAGAGCTCTCTTGTTGCCAAGAATTCAGGGATTAATAGCTGTGTTTTTGTTTTTGTTTTGTTTTGTTTTAGTTAACCTTAACTATAATTTTATCTTTGGAGAAATGGAGGAACCAAAGAAGGAAGATTCTTTCCTGGATCTGATTCTTTCTGCAAAGAACTGTTGTTGTGAGGCAAGTGATAGAGAAACCACTCAATTTTGTCCTCCATCCCAACATTCAATATTCAAAAATATCTTGGAAAACTATGAGACCAAATCTAAGAAAATGAAATTTAATAGGGATCATCATAAAATTTTACATGAGTTAAAAAAAATCAACTTCACAAGGTGAAGGGAATGTGTCTGGGCTAGTTGTTCATCAAGATCTGAGGGTCTCAGTGGAATGAAGATTCCATTATCATGTATTATGACAGGCAAGAAAGTCAACAAATCTTCAGCTGTGTGAAGAAAGAACTAGAGGGTATCCAAGCCTGGAGAAGTAATCATCCTTTGCCTCAATCATATAGTATCTGAATTATCATTTTTAATAATGTTCATAAAAGGATAAAATAAAATACATAAGGTTACAAAGAGAACCAAATATATTGAAATGCAGATATAAAAAAACAAGTTCATAAAACCCAGGTTAAAAAACTTTAAAGATGGTTTAAATGGTGCCTTGCAACACTGAGATTATATGATTCGCTTAACAGCTCTTACAGAGAACCAAGCAAGGATCTTTGTTTGGATTTTTTATGTTATGGATTTTGTTTGACTTTTCTCTCATTAAAGTAATTGGAAACTTCTAAGCCATTTTATTTCCCAAGTCAGTCTGTGTCTTCATTTGTAATTTCATTGTATTTTGTTTTTAGAGATAAAGGAATCTTGGAATCCATGGAGTCCAGCGCCCTCATTTTATAGACAGGAAAACAGGCTTGTCCAAATGACTTGTCCAAAACCAAGCTAATAAGTGTCTGAAGTAAGATTTGAATTCTGATTTTTCTGACTTCAAGTCCAGTACTCTGCTGGGTATATCATGTCAATAGTTTAGGCAAGAGTAATGCCATGGTTATATCCTTCCCATCCCAAGCAGTGGGACTAGTGAGATTCATGCCCTCTACTAGAGGCAATTAATTCTAGGGCCAGAACCATCAATTCTTATTAAACAATTGCTCCTTGAATTTCATGTGTTCATCAGTGGACATCTGGGTTCAGCTATTCAAACTATGTGGATCTACTTCTTTAAGTCAAGCACTATCTTTCTCCCCAGATACTGTTATTAAAGTTCATGATTTCCTAATATAAATGGATATTTCTGGTCAAAATAATATAATAGTAAAAAACAAACAAAACACTCAACTTCCCATTGTCTACTGAATATGGGGACCAAACCAGAATCTGAACATTTAAGACTTTATTCCACTGACTTCCACGTTCCTCTCGTCATATCTTCCAGTCACATAACAAATTTCATCATCAGTTTGGATCTATCTCTCAATATTGTCCTGTCCTGGGTCTGAGCTGCACTACATTGTCATTTTCATGCCCTACTGCCTCACTGTAAGGCTCTCTTCATGTACTCCAAAGGGTCTAATAAAGTGATAATTAATGCAAAGTAGCACCTACCTTACTATTATGTCAGACTTATGATTTGTTTCTTAAACTCTATATCTATATCTTCATTTTGTCCAAGAAGTTGGTAGGATACTTCACTTGAGGGTCCATTCTATTTAGTCCTTTTCTCCTCTGGTTTCTGAAACTTGCAGAAGTGGTAGCTATGAATATTGATGACTACATATAACACCAAACTTTTCAATTATGTGGTTGGTTAGTTTTGCTGCACTTTTAAAAATCTCTTTTTTTTATTTTGAGGCATTTATATGGATTGATGAAGAATAAAAATGAGTATAACATAGAAGACAAATTAAAGGTACATGTTGGGTTTGAGCAGATTGCAACATAAACTAACTACAGAATCTGAAGAAGAATATAACATAAAGAGCATCATCGTGGAACTGTATAACAGGAATAAAAATAGGTTAATACTTGGGACATAGGAAGGTTGACAAAAAGACAGCAAGAGGATCCCATTCAGCAGTCAGAGAGTGAGAGAGACAACTAGAAAGACAGAGACACAGAGAGAGTTGAGCCTTCAACATATTGCATTGACTCCTTGTGAGGAATTTTTTAAAAGATGTAGATTAGACTCCAAAAAGAGAGATAGGAATGAATATGCTGTGATCTGTATATTTAGAGAGAACTTTTGAATCAATTAGATTACAGATTCATTTCAATATAATTGAATTATAAGTGATAACTACATGGGAGGATAGGGGGGTAGGGAGGAGAGAGTAGAATTGGGTTATGCAGATGATTTTGAAACAAAAATATAAATTAAATTAAATTTAATTTTTGAAAGGACCCCATTGAATGGATTGCTTAAAATTCCCCAAACATGGTATCAATGGTCATCCTGGTTTTCCTTAACCTTGAATATTGTGTGATAGTCTGTGCTCTACAGTCCCATTCCTTGCTATTATATAGTAAAGATCTGGCTCACTGGCAGGTTGTGGGAAATTTTATGCCTCCCTTGTCCCTGATGTAATCACTAAAGGAGCTAAAGATTTAATTACTCCTATACTAGTACTCTGTGTATTAGTATCATAAAATTATCCCATAGAGAAGAGTTATGTGAAACCAAATCCCCAAATGCCTTTAATAGAATACATCATTTAAAAAGGTGAATTCAGTCATTTAAGTTGGGAACATATACTTGGCATCTATATTAGGCTGTTAATATTGATACACTTATGAAAAACAAATATTTTGTTTGAAAATAGATGTTGTGAAAATGCCACACCATTATAGGGTGGAGAAATAAGAGTGAAAACTTGTTCAGGTGCATCCAGGATTGTAATTCTTTCCCATGCCACTGAGACTTTATTTTAGTTGTGTATCAACCTAGCAATTGTATTTAGGTTAATAAAGATAAATGTACATCAGCCACAGCGAGGCACATGCTTTTTATTGGAAGTAAGAGGGATCCTGTTCTGTCTGAAATTGTATAGCTTCATATATTTGCTCGAGAGAACTGCTCCACACTGCAACTAAGAAGACTAAATCTTGAAACAAAATGTGGAAGGGGAAAAATTCACTTTCGGAGTAAAGCAAGCTTTTGAACTTTATCAGGCAGGACTCAAATTTGACTTCCTGTTCTAAGAGCTAGAGGCTCCTGGTATCCAGAGTGTATTCAGTTAAAGGGGTGAGGTGAAGGCTCTGGTCAGCACAATTAATCTAGATCACCTTTGGCATAGGGAGCTAGGCAAATCCTCTCTTGGAACTAAAATTGTTTCATAAAAATACATATTCCCTTGGTGTATCCAGAGGTCCTGTGTTATAAAAAATGTTAGGTTTTTTGCCCAGGAAGAATGGGTTGAAAAGTTCCTGAAAAGTTCTCTTTGTTGGAGAAATCTTATTCCTTCCCAGAACATCCACCACTCTCATTCAATTGGTAAAGGGGTGGGATGAAGATTTTTTAAAAAGTTTTTCTTTTCAAACAGAATGAGATATAAAGACTTAAGCTGCTTCCTTCCTATCTCTACATGCCCAGAGAATCTTGGCTCCTAGAGAGCCTTTTCTATATGTTTAGAAAGTGTCCAAAGTTAAAGTTGTCATTCATTCCCCACGGGACTCTGGAAGCTATATGGCTCTTCAGCTTGGGGTCACATCTGGTTTGGAGGAACATCTCTCCAACAAACCCTCTGATTTAACTGGTTCTACATTCTGCTCTTTCCCTTTCTGCTTCTCTGGCTTCAGTGGGGAAGCATGTCCTTAGATATGAGATTCTGGGATCAAGTCCTAGTGGCACTTCTTTATTCTTTCTAGAATGCAAAAATTATCATTCTCAAAAACAATAATAATAACCTCTTGGGGAAAGGTATATATATATAACATATAATGGTGTCATAATTATTTTGTATGTTTGAGGTTTGATTGGAGTATACCCTATGTGGAGCTGAGCATGTGTTTTCTCTGCAGAACCATGTGACTGAGGACCTTATTTCTTTAGGATGATACCACATTTTGGGTTTTTGTTAGTTCCTTACCCTGATGGCTTAAGGGTTGGAAGGACTGTATCAACTTTATTTCCTGAAAAGAATGATACTGAGATGGATATTTGGTGTTTGAGAGGCTTGGAACTTCTTGATTTTCAGTCAATGTCACCTGTATCTAAAAGGTTCTTTCTACATATCTACCACAGGGTTTCTTAGAGGACACTATGATCACCAGCAGAAGAATAAATCCAATCCAGGGTGAAGCTTACCAAAAATCATCTTCCTTGAAAGAGCTGTTTGAATTCATTAATCCTACAAAATATTTAATGTTTTAATATTTTATTGTCACTTTGAAGTGGAGTATGAAATTGCTATGAATTACTACTTAATGTTTTAACTTAATCAGTCAATGTACACTTGAGCCTTTTATTTTAATATTTCTTCTTTGGAAGAGGGATATAATAATTGTCTTTTATTTGCTCTGTACTGGATATTAAGTGATTTTCTACCTCTTCCTTCTCTTTTTGGGGAGAATTAGCTTGCCCTAAGTTTTAAATGTTTTTTCTCTGAACTCTCAATATGGTGTATAAAAAAATAGAATTTGACAAAGAAAAAAGATTGACTCTTTTGTAATGGAATCACTATCTAACATGATAAACTTTTCCTATGTAGGTTAACTTCCTTATTTTTCCAAAAATTAAGGGACCAATCCTTTGAACTTGATGGACTCAAGAGACTAAGGCTCAGGTCATGCTGGCTATATTGATGTGGCTTCCTGCTCATCTAAGCACATGAAGTATACTTTTGTATGGAGAGAGGGGCTCTTAAGATTTTACAGGTATCCCAAGGTTAGGGTATTCAGCACCCCTGGATTTGGTGACTAGATGCTTTTCCACGAGATGAGGGTGGGCCACATGTTTCCAGGCTACATGTTACAGAATCCTTATTATATATCTTTTACATGTTAAAGTAAATAGGATTCTTTTTGTTAATTTTTGAAATGAGTTATCTCATTTTATTTCATTGTTAAACTTAAATTAAAAGGGAATTGACCTGAGTCAGGCTTGTCTAACATATTTGCTTTTTAGAAGTCAAGCTTGCTCAGGACTTTATATAATCAATGTGCATGTAAATCCTGAGAGGGATGTCTTAATGGAAAAATGAGACTGTTGGAAATTACCTTCAGCTAAACAATGGTGTATATTATTATATAAAATATATTTAGAATTATTTCTACATATACACACATATGTATCATTACATAAAATTATAGATTTAGGGTTTCAAAAATTAAGTGATTTGTCCAAGATCATACAAATGGAAAGTAATACAGCAAACTCATACCCAGTTGTCTTGTAATTTTATAGAAAATATCCACCTTATTTCACTGGCAATTGTTAATAAGAGAACATCTCCAATACAATATATTAAGGGCTAATGCTATGCATCTACAGATCCATTCATGTCCCATAATTTGTTTAACCATTTTTTTCTTATCCTAGAATGTTGTGATTTAGTTTGTGCAGAAATGTTTCAGTTTTATGTAAGCAATGCTGTTTTATTTTCTGTAAGTGGCTATTTACCTTGTTTGGCCAAGAGTACACTTATCACCCATAGCTATTCTTGACTTGTATTCTGTTACTCTTCTGTTTTTTTAGAGCATGATCTTTAATGTGGAAGCTTTAGAATGTATTTTGGAATATTCATTTAGATTGTGGAATAGGCTATAAGATGCTGGTTGAAAACCTATTCCTGTTAAACTTTTTTCCACTGATAATTTTGATCCAATTGGGAATTCCATCCTAAATATATATTTTTAAATTTATTGAACCCTGTTACTATCTAGTTCCATTGATATAAATGTAGCTTTCTGGTTTTAGTCACCACTAGATATTATTTATAGCTGGTACTTTGATTATAGTTTGAGATCTAGAAGTTCCATTCCTCTCTTATCTCTATGTATTTCATTACTTCTTTTGATATTTTAGATTTTTAATTTTCCAAATTTTAAAATTATTTTATCAAGCTTTATGAAGTATAGATTGGATAACTTGATTAATAGATCATTAAAACCATATGTAAACTTTGATTGTATTGTCATTTTTACTATATTGACATGTTCCAGTCAAGAGGACTGAATAGTCCTTTAGCTATTTAAGTTCTTTATTTATTTAGGGTACATTTTGTAAGCTAAAGAAGACATTCTTGCCTCAATTGCCACCTATTCTTAACCACTGAATAGGTGAGACCTCAGTCAAAATGAGATTAGTTTTAAAAGACCAAGGTCTCCCATTTCATCCAGTTGATCTATATTTTGTTACTGAACCCAAATGGCTCCAAGGAGAAAGTGAGGCAAGTGACCTTGCACATTTCTCCCCCTTACATTGAATTCATGTGCATGTGATGGCATCACCTCTCTGATGTCATGGCCCTCTTTGAGAATGAAGGACAAACAGCAATAGAAATGCTAGCAATAGCAATAAGAGAAGAAAAAGAATAAACAATGAAGAAACAAGACCATCATTCTTTGAAGATGGTAAGGTGAAAACAAAGAATCCTAGCGAATCAACTAAAGAGCTACTTGAAATTATTAACTTTAGCAAAATTGCAGGATATAAAATAAATCCACATAATTCAATAATATTTTTATATATTACCAACAAAGTCCAGTAGTAAAAGATAGGGAACAAATTTTATTTAAAATAACTGCTGACAATAAAAAATACTTGGACTCTACCAAGCCAAATTCAAGGCAAACAAAACATTTTTCACATAAAGTCATAATTGAACAATTGGAGGGGGGATTAATTGCTCATGGGTAGGCTGAACCAATAAAAAATTGACAATTCTACTTAAATTAATTTACCTATTCAGTTCCATACCAATCAAAACATAAAATTATAAGCTAGAAAGCTTAGAAAAAAATAATAATTATTTTGAAAGAGCAAAAGGTCAAGAATATTAAGGGAAATAATGGGGGAATTGTGAAAGAAGGTGGCCTGGTTGTACCCTATCTTAAACTGTATCATATAGCAGATAATCATCAAAACAATTTGTTACTGGCTAAGAAATAGATGGCAAAAAGTAGTACATGAGCATAGTTATCTAGAATGTGATAAACCCAAAGATGCACGCTTTTGGAATGATGGAATATTTTTACCAGTCAGATCTAAGGAGTAGGGAAGAATTTATGATCCCACGAGAAATAGAAAGAATTGTAACATATGAGTGGATAATTCTGATCACATCAAATTTGAAAAGGTTTTGCACCAACAAAACAAATACAGAAGTCTGTGGCTTTTTTTTTTTCATTGCAAGTGTCTCATAAATGTTTCATTTTTCATATTTATAGTGAACGGAGTCAAGTTTATAATAATGCAATTGTTCTCCAATTAATAAATAGTCAAAGGATATGAACAGGCAATTTTCAAGTGAAGATATCAAAGTTAGCTATAATCAATGAAAAAATGTTCTAAATCACTATTGATTAGAGAAATACAAATTAAAAAACAATGCCAAGGTACTACTCCACACCTAACACTTTGAGTTATATGACAGAAAAGGAGTGATGTGGAAAAATTAAAACACTAATGCATTGTTGGCAGAGTTGTAAACTGATCCAACCATTCTGAAGAGCAATTTGGAACTGTGTCCAAAAAAGCTATAAAATTGTGCATACTCATTGACCCAGCAATACTACTATTGTGGTTTCTGTATTGCAAAGAGATCTTTTTTAAAAGGGAAAAGATCTAGTTGTACAAAAATATTTATAGCAGCTATTTTTGTACTGGTAAACAATTGGAAACTAAGAAATTATCCATCAATTGGGGAATGGCTGACTGATGCAGAATAAAGTAAACAGAACTAGGAGAACATTGTAAACAGTAGCATCACCATTACTATCATCAGTTGTGAATGACTTGGCTATTCTCAGAAACACAAAGGAGAAAGATAGAAAGAAGGAAGATAATATTAGAAATTGAAATAAAAATGGTTAAAATATTTTTACATGAAATTGGAAAATACACAATATCATCAAAATACTGTTAAATTTAATTATTATGTCTTTACTTTTTAGATTTATTTTTTCAAGTACCAGATTGTATGTAAGGTTTTCTTTTTTTTATTCTCTCTCTGTCTCTGTCTCTTTCTCTCTCGCTCTGTTTCTCTTTCTCTCTTTCTCTGTGTCTCTCTGTCTCTCTCTCTCACACACACACAACAAACAAAAAAATCAAAACCAAACCAAACCAAAAGACAACTTTATTCAAATGTTTAATGCATTAATATTCAAATTATGAGATTTGAGTTTATATTTTCTTCCTTTTAACTATAACATAATATAATATAAATTTCTTATTAGGATGCCCTCCCCCTTACTCTATAAACATTTTAAACTATTATTTTACCTTAATTTGTTCCAAGGCAATTTCATTTCCACCACATCTTTTTCCTCATGCTCATTCCTTCCCTCAACCTATAATCTGCCCATGCAAGTCCATTTATTATCCATTCTCCTAGCTTTGTAGTTTTGCTTAACTTATTAGTTTTTTTCTTCACTTTTTCTGCTGCACACATTATGCAACTCCTGAAAGTTTCTGTTAATTCAGAATAATTTTGTGTTATTGAAAAATTTTTCCTAAACTGTATATTTGAAGATCTTCTGGTTTTTTATAGATTCTTTTTGTCGTTGGAACTAATCACTGTTTTGGAATTGACAGCATTTTTATCTATTTCATTATTTTTTGAAATGATTGGTGGGTTGTTGAGATTACAACTTTTTTTTTCACTGCTGCAAAATTCTGGGTAATTATTTTGTATTTTTAAAATAATGATCCTGAGTGTTTATTGTTGTTGTTGTTGTTTGTTTTTACATTTGGACATCTATAAATCCTTTTGTGTCTGATTCCTGTCTTCAAGATCAATATGTTTTGCACATAAATAAATCATGTTTTCTTTTAATTTTTGCTTTTTTTGCTTCACTTATTTCATTTTGTCCTTCATTTATGTGCATTTACATTGATAATCTATTATTCTCTCTTTGACAAAATAGTACATGAATTCAAATTTTTCTCTTCTGCCAATTACTATGTAGGCCAAAACTTTTGCTTTCACAAATCTCAATTATTTTACTCTTAATTATTTGTGAAGATCCTTCTATGTTTCTGTATACTTCATTGAGAATCCATATGATCATTTCCTACATCAAGCATTGATCCATTTTTCCTTGTCTTGAAATATTTATTCAAAAGTTTCTCGAGTCTTTTAGTTGATCTAGAGGCCATATTCCCTTTTAAACAATATCTACATTGTTGCTTTATTTGATTATACTCATTTTTTTTAGAATTATTACTTCTGGGATCTTTATTAGCTTCAGATTTTTTTTTCTCATTTTTTTCCTATTGGTCACTTTTTGTTTTTTTTCTCCTTTGTTTACAGTTTCCTTTAGGCTGGACTCGATGGCAGCCTTTTTAGTCTCCTTCTACGGGAATATTTTACAGGCCTTGATTGCTGCCTTATGTGACTTCTGTGTGTTTGTATGGAAGGAGGGGAAAGAATATAGAATTGATTTCAGATAGGTACTCAGCTCTTTCCCTCATGCTTAAAAGAGTTCCATACAACCACATTCATGTATCCTGTCCCCATTTCCTCTTATTTCACTGTTCTTTGGCTGATTTATTTGGCAAGATAACAAACTTCTGTCTCTGGGTTTACTTTGCACAAAGAAAAATGGGTATATATTTGAAATTAATTGCAAGCTTATGAGCCAGCTTGTAAAGGTCTCCTTGACTATGATAGACTCCTGGGGGAGGCGAATCCTGAGTGAGAATGTTAGGGGTTAGAAATTAGCTTTTTGCAGTAGTCTGAGATTTTGTGATGACTTATGAAGGTTTCCAATGAATTAGAAATGGAAAAGTCTTTTTGATGGGATGAATTAGTTTTGAATCAAGGATCTCTTAATCTATTAATAATTGAATGCTATATACTCATTAATGATGACATCTAGAAAATGTTTAATAACTACTGAATTAATTGATGTTAGAAACTTATTATAAAGAGCTAGAAGGTTGTTCTGTGACGGTTATTATTGTTATATCACCAATAATGGCCAATAAGAATGCTCCTAATAATAATTTCCAATTAAGTATTTTTTCATTGTAGCAAGATGCTAAAAAAAGTCAATGGTCAAAACTGAAACAAAAAAAAGGCTTTCTTTGTTAGCAGAAATTGTGACAGAACTATCACTTTGATAGGTATTATAAAAAAGGACAAGATGTCTATGTGGTAGAATTAGAAGATTGTTTCCCTATTTTTAAATACATACCCAATATCTATAGGAAAAGGAAAATATGTTAAGATAAAGATGAATTATATCAGCAAAATCCTACACTATACCAATAGTACTTCCTGATAAAGTAGCTAAGTTTTACTAGCTTTCCAACTTTGAGATTTCCTCAACATTTTGAAATACAAAATTTCAACTTTTATGGCACATTAACTTGAGTTATATTTACATTTAAACAGATCATATCATATACATTGACCCCTAATATGTTAAGAGGAAATGAAAAGGAAAGTAGAAGTAGAATATACAGAGAAATAAGCTGCTGATTTGGAATCTTTATTTACCATAACTTTTTTTTAATTACCTCCATATTGAGCACCTTGCAAATAATTCTGCAACCTTCAACATATGTTATGCAAATATTTACTGAAACTACTGTTTTCAGCAGAACATATCTGAAGCATGGTAAGATAGAATTTTTCATTTGGATAGTGTATTCCTTTTAAAGTTATACTGGGATGTAAAAAATACTTAATAACAATGGGACTATAGAAATTTTGTGTCTGGAATTGCACAAAAACCAACACTTTACTGTTTTAAGTTTTGTATGTAATGTTCGAGAGGTTGTGTGGCATAATGGATAGTATACTGAACATGGAGTCAGAAACACAGGCTTGAATTCTGCCTTTTCTGTGATTATTTCCATTTTTTAATTTTTAATATTTATCCATTTGGAAAATATTTACAATTGAGTACATGTCTTGAGAATAAATAACACTGCATATAAAATACCTTGAGCATTAAGAGGTTGTATGGCATGATATGATGAATAAAGAACTCACCTTGATGATAAGAAGCCTCTGAGTCTTGCCTCTGGCCTGTAGAAAAGACAATTGACCCTTTAGTGCTCCAGGTCATTCTCTAACATAGGGTACCCGTAAGCATTCTATATGCATTAATAGTAGAAAAAAGGATCTCTTAGACCACATCTCCTTTATTCTTTGTATATGATATAACCTGCTCAATCCACCATGCACCTCTCTATTATTTTTTTTCATTATACTCAACTTCAACACTATGTGGAGAGCATAATGTTCCATTACTTGCAGACATGAAAGTTTGTGGAGAGGCTAGTTATTTTTAAAGATAAAGCTTTATTTCTCAAAGAAGTTTGGTAGTGTTAAAGAAAACTGTGTATTTTCTCAGAGGCATCATACCCACTTCTTCTCCAATTGACCATACTACCAATGACTTTTCAATGTCATATAGCTCTCATATATGTCTCTCTCTACATATACATATATGTACATATACACATATATATGTATATACATATACACATGTGCATACATGTGCCAGTATGATAACATCTGCAAAACTCTTTGGCACAGTCCCTATATTATAGCGTGATGTTTGACATAGGCTGAATACAGAAAGAAAAGTTCCTGCCAAAAAAAAAAAAAAAGATAATTTGTTTTTTCATTGAGTGGTTCAAACTACTGCTATCACTGGCCACAAACCTAAGCTTACTGTAGAATTAAGCATATCTTTTAAGACTGGCATTTTATCCCATATTTTCATATTTGATTTTTTTTGATTTTTTTGATTTTTTAATATCCCCTTTACTAGGCAATCCATCCTAACTTCTGATCTCAGAAAGTCAATAATGGATTTCAAAATGGGAACATTTCAATCTACAGGGAAATAAACTTTATTTCATTCAAAAGGGACCATAAGGGTAAGCAAATTAAAGAAAAAAAACACAGCAAAACTTCTATAGCTAGGAAATCATATGATTAAAAAAAATAATGTCAAAGTTATTGTACCCTACTATACAAAATTTTAAATCAGCTATACAAAGAATTAAAACAAAATATTTTCTATGCAAACTAAATTAGAGCGCATAGTGACTTCTATTTTATTAGAAAATTAATTATATATAATTATTTTTCTGTTGTGGGAGAGGCAGAAGACAAATTTCTATCCCAGCTATACTCTTTAATTAACTCGAGCATCTCATTTAATTTCTATGAGACTGACAGCTGAACTACCTTCCAAGATTCATGTGAGAAAATAATTTTGCAAAGTTCAAGTTATTTATAGTAAAATATTAACATTTAGATCATTATAACTTATTCTTTATGTTCTTGATAAAGTAAGAGAATGTAACTTAATGAAGTTCATTGAATCTTATGAAGATGTCCTTTTGATCATTGTTAGAATCATGGAGGGGACGGATCACAAATATATTTTAAATGAAAATGTATAAGGCAAAGTAGAATTACTACTCAAAACTTTGTTTGATTGCATTTTTATCCCTCCAGTAAAGAAATAAATATGTTCGAATATTCTTCAAACACACCTTGAAATCTTCTGCTTTTCCCTCTCAGAATCCTAGTTTCCTTCAAAACTTAGCTCAGACACCACCTCCTATGTGAAGTATTTTGTCATTCTCTCCCATAATTGCTAGTTTTTCCCTCTAGTTCAGATTACACTGAATTTATTTGCTATCTACTGAAAGGCATAACTAATGTCTCCTCGAATAGTTTGTCAACTCCCTGAGGACAGAGACTATTCTTTTTCATTTTTCTCCCTATATCCTCAGCCCCAAGCATACTAGCCTATAGTAGTCCTTTAGTAAATGCTTATTAGTTGATTTTTCTATAGGAAACCATATTCTATAAGAACCAATATTCTTTGAGTAAATGTGAAACCATTCATTTATTTATATGCTGCCCTGGTATAAGAAAATCTAAGTGTTTCTTATTCATGTATTTAAAAATTCCTATTTTAACTAAAATGTTAATTCTAAGAAAATTTTACAATTGAGTATGGTCTGCTTTGAAATTACATAGTTAAACATCAAATAATGTTCACCCAGACACATTGTGAAACTATCACTATAATAGTACTAAAGCTATAAGTATTATACTTATTAAATGCTTTCTGATTAAATTTTATTCCATTAAAATGAAAGTTACTCTTGATTTATTTTTTTTATAGGTTTCATAGCAAGTGCCAAGCTATATGATGGAGACACAAAAGTCTTTTTTCTATATCCAACCTACTCCATACATGAGAGAAAAAAAAGCACAGTTATTATAAAATACAAAATGTTTCCTGTGTGGAATGGTTTTTGTCAAGCATATTCTTTTAAATACCACTGATATGAAAACAAATATGTGCAAGTTTATTATTATATTTATATTATTCTTCTACAGAATAGTCATGTGCTGGCCTTGAAGACAGCTTGAGTGCAAGAAACTTTGCATCATGATTTACTTGGTTGATGTGGAATTAAGATAAATGCTACAAAAAAGGTACTCCCTGGTGAACTCAGAAGTTCACTTTCCAACAACAAAAAAAGAGAGAATAACTAATTTGATTGAAATATTCACAATAATCCCATCTGAATACCTTACTCTATTTAAAATATTATTAAGAAATTGCACTTGCCCATAGTGTTCATCCTACTTTACATTGAAGAGAAATGCAAATTAAGAAAATCTGTTTCTTCACCCTTTTCCTCTATCCTCCAGCAATGATAGCATAATCAAGTCATTGGAAAATTATCAATAGAGAGACTATTTTCTATATTTCCAAACAATAAAATTGAGCTTTTATTTTCTATTGCTGCATTACTAAATGCCAGAATAAATAAAATGCTCAAAAACTATGATTGTTTCCAATAAGATTTATAGTAATGACATTTCAATCATCTCTTTAAAATTAAAATACCCCATTGGAATCATGCTTATGTGAACATTCCTTGCAATGATGTAGATCACATAGCTCGCAACTTTTATGTACCTCTCCATCCTGGATATTTGCTAACTATGCCCTTCTATTGGCACAAAGGATCCAGGTTATCTAACATGCTGGGGCCCATCTTTGTTTTCTTCTGACATTTCATGGATACCAGAATACAAAAAAACCCCTTTGATTATCTTTTTTTTTTTTTCATGTAACTAGTCCATTTTTTCTTTTCACCCATTCATTTTTTTGATATTGGCATCTTCCTTAAAGTGCTATTTTGGTACCTCATCTATGTTCTCAAAGATTCTATTGGTAATATACAAGCTGTATTATACTCCATAATATTGGATAAGCTTCATATATGATCTTAGCATAAAATTAGACTAATTTCCAAGGAACAATATAAGCATAAAACATTCAAAATTAGTACACTGGACACTGTTAAAAAAAAAACAACTATTGTAAAACAAACAGCTTTATAAAACAAAACATCTTCAACTTAAAACCAAAACATAAACACTTTCTTTTCTTGATATTATTTAAGAGCATTTTTTGATGCAAAGTTGTGGCAATCATTCCGATAACTTTTTGGCTGAAGATTTTGTTTCACTAGTACTGTAATGTTTGACTGTTAAGGGTTTTTTTTTAATTTGTTTTTTCCTCATCAGGTGTACCCCATCTGTTTATTATATTTGAGGAGATGGAGTTTTATTAACTTTATTTAGGGGGATAAAAAAATTAGTTAGCACCATGCTCAAAGTTGTCAGCTTGATTAAAATATCTATACTAAGGATTTGGGAAGTTCTATTACCCACCTCCACACGTCTCCCAATCTCAGAATATTTAGGGAGGAAGAAGATGTATAACTAGTGGGAAGGATTTTGATTTAAGTAGAATGGGCTCCTTTTTGTCCATTAAATAATTTGCATTAATTTCAGAATGATAATAAAAATCAAAGTGATCTTCCTAGGCTTAGGTAGAGAACCAATGCTTTTACTTAGCTAATGAAATGTCCTTGAAATTTTGTGTTTTTCTTTTTCTTTGAGGTTTTGATATCTAGTAGCTGGGATATTGTGTTTGACTGTGTCCTACTTATATGTATGGTATACCAGGGAGCAAACTCCATATGTCAAGGGATAAGTTTCCCAGAAATGTCTGAGCTGGTGATTAGAGGGACTTATAGAGGCAGTTCCAGCTGCAGCTATTTGTTCTAATATTAAACTTTATTATCATAAGGACCTTTGTGAGAGCACTGATGTAACTAGTTGGGAAGTAAGGAAAGAACTACATTAATGGGAAATATTGAGGTCAGTTTATTTTAGGTGTGAAAAAAGGAATAAAAATGGGAGAGAATGAGAAAAGGAAGCAGTTAAAAAGAATTCCAGTTTTCCTGGAAATTAGCATTTATAAAGGAGAAAACATGAGACCAAACTGGCAAGGTATATTGTGGTGGATTTTGCATGTCACGATCTGGAGATTATGCTTTATTTTGGTTGACAATAGGGAAGCTTTGAAGTTTTTTAAGTATATATGAATGAGATGATTGGAGTTGTGAATTGGGGGATCAATCAGACTGTGGTAAAAAGAAGATACTGGAGAAGGAACAGATTGGAGGAGGAAGCCTCAATTTTGAGGCTATTATAATTGTCTTTGCAAGATGAGATGAGGGGCTGACTTAGGGTGTTTGGAGGGTGAAGGGAAAAGAGGGGACTAATATGAAAGATACAGAAGAGATAGATTTGACAAGACCTGAAAATTAGGTGTGAATGAACTGCATGAAAATATATATGACAATGGTATCTATGTTATACTATTCTTGGAGTATCATAGTAATGCATCATGTATACACACACACACACACACACACACACACACACACCAGTGAATGAATTGATTTGATATTTCTATCCTCACTTGAAATAATAAACTCATTGGGTTAGCATCAACATTGTCCCTGTTTGATAATATTCTAGTTCATTTCAAAAAACTATGAATAAAATGCTAGTCAAAATAATAGTTTGGTCTTATATAGCACCTACAAAGAACTTTTATCTAAATCAAATGATATTAGATCCCATTTGTTTATCACATAATGTATTTCATATATATTGGATACATTCAATCTGCACAGAAATCCTGTGAGGTAGGATACAAATATTATCACAACTATTTTGGAGATTTAAAAAAGTAACAAAAAATCCCACCAAAACCTGGGGCTCAGGAAAGGAAAGATCTTGCCCATATTGACTGTACAAATTAAGTGGGAAATTTGGGATTTAAATCTAAATCTCTTACTTGTAAATAGGGTGATCTTTCATTACATCTAACTCCTTAGTGACAACCCTGTGAGCATTCAAAGCAGGTGTTATCTCTAATTTGATCAATCCTTATCATGATGTGTCAACACTTTACTCCCAGAAGGTTTAATAATACTATGAAGGAAATCCTTTTGTAAGTTTTTCTTGTTTTAAACATCACTCATAGAGTAATTATTGATTTCATATATCTATTCAGAAAGAAATCATTTAAATACTAATCTGTCATATTAGGAAAATTCCATTTTATGTATATTTTTAAAATGAAAACATCTATTGGGTAAAGTGAGGGGACAGCTACTGTTGTCAAATTAAAAAAAAAGTTTAATTTAGAAAATGGGCACCCAAAATAACAGGGTTGGCATTATCCTATTAGCCACTTTTTTATGGCACATCAGCACTTTCTCGTTAATATTCACAATAGAGTTGTCTGTTGTAAGGCAATGCCACTGGTTCAGGACTGCTTTCTGCTGACGTCTAAGTTCATTGAAGCTCATTAGAGCATCTCCCCAATATGCACCACTTCCCTGCATGAGCTGCTGGTGTGCCACTGCTCACATTGACATCCCCTTGTGATGGGTGAGGAAATTCTTGCTTTTTCTGCATGTTCTCCATACTCCAGTGCATAATAATTTAGATCAAATGATTCTGATACAAATTACCAGATAAGCAAACTTCTTTTCTTTTAGATTTTGTGAGGTTGCATTACAGCACACTTTTTAGACCCACTTGTTTTGTGTCCTGATGGTTAATGACCTAGAGAGCTGTCTCTTGCCTGCTATTAGAACACATATTTAAGTAAAATATCTCTTATTCCTCTCTCATCTTACTTTCCCCTTGTTAATTCAGAATGATATGATTAAAGTTCTTTGTTTTTGAAAAAGTGCAAAGATGGTTCAAAGTGGCTAAATTTTAACTGAAAGTACAAAAGCTACTTATTTTTTTTTTGGAGGGGAAATCTATAAATTCTGCAATTTCCAAGTGTAAGTATAAGAAAGAGAGTTTTTCAGGATCATGCTTTGTAAAAGAAGTAGTAGGTTTAGTGCCATGTTTTAAGAAAATGAAAATTCTATTTATTTTTTAATCTATTGTATTTTAATGTAATTTTAAATGCACACAATGCTATTTTTTAAATAATACTGATAATAGTTCTCCTTTACATAAGCCATTAAATTTGAAATGTGCTTTGTAGGTTTTCTTTTATTTGACTTTTAAAAGGATCCTATAGGTAGCTGCTATAATTATCCTCATTTCCAGATGAAGGAATTGAGACCCAGATTTCAAGTGATATGTGATATGAGGCCCAGACTGACAGAATGAGATGCAACTATGATTTCTTAAGGTAAAATGATAAAGCTGATGCTAAGAATTTAATTCAGTTTAAAACAAGAAATAGTTAGTTATTTACTTACTAAATAAAATTTCCTTGTGTTGTTAGCTACTCTCCAAACTCTCGATTCCCCAGTTTGCCTTTATGCCTTTACACTGGCTCTCCCTTTTGTTGGAAACATTCTCTTCCCCTTTAACTCTGTCTATCATAGTTCATTTAGGACTTGAAATCACATCTTCTATAAGAGGACTTTTCTTTTCCCTCTATTTGTTACAGCCTTCTTTTCTGAGATTAATTTCTAACTATAAATTGTACATATCTCATTTGTCCTTAATTATTTTCATGTTTTTCACTGCTAATAGAAAGTGAATTCCTTGAGGACAAGGAGTAATTTTGTCTTTCTTTATATCTTAGTACTTGATTTAGTGCTTGGCACAGAGTAAGTACTTAAATTAAGTACTTAAGCACTTTGATTTTAGTTAGTACTTAAGTAAGATTGACTGATACTGTCTCAACACTAGCACAGTACTCAGTTTTCCTCAGGAAAGTAAGAATATTAATCAAATGATTCTTTCTTTGTTATATGGCTGATAAATTCATGCCATCTTTGATTTACTACCTTAAAATTAAAAATTCCCCTTCATCTTAGATCTTCTTGGCAATCAAGGAAATATTGCTCTGCCCTGAAAAAAGATATACCTAACTACCCTTTCATACTAGGGCAGGAAAAAGAATATTCAGTTGCCATCCTCCAATTACTTCTAGAATTTCTATCTATGATCTCTACTCATTTGAGGTTCAATTCATTCACTTATGTCATCCCATTCAGAGCCTTATTTCTAGAGTAGAATCTCACTTTTCCATTTTCTGAAGAAGTTTGATATCTGACTACCAATATTCCCCTATAACTTTCCACTACCTTCATACTTTGATACATTACATTTTTAGTCATGCCTGACTTTTTATGACTCAACTTAGTGTTTTGTTTTTGTTTTTGGCAAAAATACTGAAGTAGTTTGTCATTTCTCCAATTCATTTTCCAGATGAAACTGAGGCAAAGAGAGTTAAGTGACTTGTTCAGAGCCACATAGCTAATAAGTGTCTGAAGCCATGTTTGAATTCGCAAAGATGACTCTTTCTAACTCCAGGCTTTGTTTTTTTGTCAACTGTGCTACTTAGCCATCCACTAGAGAGTGAAGGAAGAGAGATATTTTGTTGTCTCCTCAAAAATGTCATTTTGTAATTCATAAACCTCACTTACAATACTCCAGGTAGGGGAAGCACTATGGCACCTTGGGGAAGAAACAACTTCATTGTCAAAGGAACTGAGGTCAAATATTATCTCTGACTCTCCTTTTGACCATATGATCTTATTCAAGTCAGTTAAATTCTCTAGGTTTTTGTTTCTACTTCTGCATTATGAGGGTGCTGGACTCAATGGTCTATAGTCTCTCTCCCAAATCTGGAATGCTTCAGCTTCCAGTCTGCTTGTCTTCTCTGCCTCTGAATTAACCTGGCTAAGTCTCTTAGCTTATTGCCCTACACTGAGTATAAACCAATCATTATATCATTAGGAAAGCATTATTTGTTGTAAGATTAAATCAATCATACTGAATTTAGAGAACTATTAAGCACCATGCTAAATTAGATAATCATTGTCTCATCAATTCCATTTAGTTAGTACCTTGTAAGAATCTTTGTTTCAAGTTCAGAGTTCTGGTACATAACACTGGAGCTATGATCTTTAGATACCTATGTATCTTAAAATACCTTAGATTTTCCCATCATATATTACAATATTTCTTTATCATCCTGAAATTTCTATTTATGATTATAATCCCAATTTCTGCCCCCAGGCTCTATAAAGCTTATTATATAGAATTTTGACAATGGTACCAACACTCAGATTACATGTACATAGTTAAGCAGTCTTCCTGAGAAGACAGCTTGAAAGCAAAGCAGATTGAGATGGACATGAACAAAATATAAATACTCAATAAAATTTGATGAACACAAAACACTAGCTTGGATGGACCCCAAAGAAGACTTGAGTGTAATTTTACTTGATCCAGAAGCTGGGGGGACCCCAAATTCCTTGTATTCATCTCTAGTGTTTCTAGGGAGTAACTGAACTCAGGGCAACATTTTGGGTTCAAACAAGCTCTACTGAGATATAAACAGTATAATAATTAATGTTTTCTGGGCATCATAATAAATCACTTCCCCTCAGTTCAAATCATTTTCCAGAATTTACAGAACCAATTTACAGAACCATCAATGATATATTAGCATGTTTCTAGCTGTTGGGCCTTTTCCCCTCATGTTTAGTATGTTTAGGTCTTTAAAGAATTTCACAAATGAAGACTGAATGCCAGGCATTCCTTCAAAGCTCAGTAAATTTAACAATCCCAACTACTTCCATATTTCTCTAATTTCATTCCTCTTATTCCTGTTTTCATCATTACCATGATTTTTAATTTCTTCCTTTTTAATCTACTCCTCCAATCCATTATCCTGCCTTTGACTTCTCTTCATTTTCCCAGCCTTGACTTTACTTATATGGGTCCTGTTGTATCTGTCCTAAAAAATGCAATCTCCCTGGGAGTTAATTTTTGTCTTTTTTCCCCAATATCTTCCATAATGTTTGACCCCTAGCAAGCTCTTCCTATTTGTTGCTTCAGATTAGGTATACAGTTCTGCCAAAAAAGCATTAAAACAAAACCATCATTTTTTTCTTTTTAAAACAAAAATTCCATAAATGAATAGTTAATGTTTGTGGCTTTGATTTATCTTTCAAGAGATGGCAAATCTGGCTAAATAATAACAGGATCTATTAAATTACTTTATTAATCAGTTTAGCAGATGTGAGAAAGGAGGATATAGATGACTACTAAGGAAACCAGAAGTGCATTTTGATGTAGGAAACTCAATTGAAAATAGACTTGGAATGTAATTGATAAATTACATGGATAAAAAAATTTGGATAAAAAATTTTCAATCTTAAAAATAATTTAATATGTCTTACTATAAGGCAACAATTTCTTTATTGGCACCCATTTATTTATTTATTTATTTTGCAAGTCAATTGGGATAAAGTAAGGTACCCAGGGCAGATAGCTAGTAAAGATTATGTGTTTGAGGCTGAATTTGAACTCAGGTCCTCATGATTTCAGGGCCAATGCTCTATCCATTGCACCATCTTATCAATAAGCCATTTAGAGTGTGAAAATTGGATCAATAAATGAGTTCAAATGTCATCTAGCTAAGTGACCCTGGGCAAATCACTTAAACTCTGTACCTTAAATTCCACTTTTATAAAATGAGGATGATGTTACCCTCTAATTCAGAGGATTGTTGTGGTGATTAGTGAGATTACATGTGTAATATCATTTTACATATATTATACATGTAAATATATTTAATGTCATATGACTATATAGCATATATAATATGTATCATATAAAATATAAATTATATACAAGTTATTACATCATTATGTATAATTATGTAATATAGCCTCTCTATACAGCATCTTATTTTGTATATGTATATATATGTATATGTATATATATGTACTTTCATTGATCACCAAAATATAATATTTTATAGATATGTATAATATATATATTATGCCAATATCTACAAACTTATGTATATGTTTAAATAGGTCTTGCAGAACTTAAAAAATATTATATAAATGTTAGTTCCTAGGTATTATTTCCCTACTATTTTTTGTTTTATTTTCTTTCACTTTGGGAATGGGCAGGCTGGTTTACCTCTACAGTAATTTTAGAAGTTCATTTAATAGTCCAGATTCTACCGAGTGCTTTCCCCAAGATTGCCATGTACCCATAACATCAAGGTCCATATCAGGAAGAGTCATCAAATTATTATTATAATAAGTACAAAGACATGTCACTGAGAAAGAGAATTCCTTAATGAAGAAAAAAATTAGCCTATTAGTATGCACTAAAATAAGTGAATAAATAAACAGAAAATAGTTTCTAGCTGGCTCTACTCAAAGGTTAAATGACATTTCTTCAAATAAAACCTAGCTGATTTCTTGCTAGAGGGTATTAAGACACTTTATGATATGATTTTCAGTGGATAATAATAATAATAATAATAATAATAATAATAACTAACATCTATATATTGCTTACTGTGTGCTAGACACTGTGCTGGGTACTTTACAGTTATTCTCATTCAATCCTCACAATAACCCTGGGAATTAGGTGCTATTATTAACTCCATGTTACAGGTCAGAAACTGAGGGAAATAGAGTTTGGAATGGCTTGTTCAGAGTCACACAGCTAGTAAGTGTCTTTCTGATGCCAGGCCTGGCACTCTTTTTATTATGAGAGATTTTGTGACCAGGAAGTATGATAAAAGTCTTCTTTGTGTTTTATCTATGAGAAGGGGAAAGGGGAAAATTGCAGGAGAAAGAAAATATATTCATTTCCACTCTCTTACAATTTTGCTTATAATGTCAACTAAATTCTTTCTCTTGATTTGTTCAAATAACAAGTGAAATAAAATGAACATCTCTTGGTTATTAGATACTAAGAGAGTCAATTTATCTCTTAGTGCCCCTTACAAATTTCTAAGTTAAAAAATTTCAAAAGATTTCCCACTCTGTATTGCTAGGTACAGTTTTCTTACCAGACAGATCCCTTCATTGATAAAATAGAGCCAGAGAAAAACATGCCAAGGAAAAAAAAAAGAACTTTCTTCCAACTTGAATTTTCATTTGTATTTATTAAGTTTATAATATCAATACAATATAATATCACTTGGGGGGGATAATCCCCTCACACAATTCATTGTTATTGTGAGTTTATTTCTTAGAAATGAAACACTTATTTTCCTGACATTTTATCTTTATCTCCATATATATATGTATATGTGTATATTTATGTATATATGCATGTATATATATATATATATATATATATATATGTATACACACAGCTATATAATACATCCATTTGGCTGATAAATTTCTAATGGGAGTTAGACAATTAAAAGTATTTTGAAGTATAGCACTCCCAAATTATTCATTTCCATTGGTAGATATTAACATTTTCTGTAGAGTTAGTGTGCAGGTGACTTTTGCATATTAATAGACTGCATGCAAAATAGTTCTCTAATTTCCTTTGGAAAGGTAACTTGTATTCATGAAACACAGTTACTCTTAAATGCTAAATAAAGATAAACCATTGAAAATATTAGTTAAAATAATTATAGAAACTCAATGAGAAAATATAACCATAAGAAAACATTTAGAAGAAATTAATCAGGAAAAAATTGCTGGAAAAAAACGTACCTGGAAATCTTCCAGCTCTGTAATTGTATCTTAATGTGTTAAAATATTATATAGTTCTTCAAAGATGAATGCCTCCTTAGAGGTTAAATTCAATCAAATGTGCTGCTATATTTTTCTTGATTTAAATGAAACAGATGTTGCAATTATCACAACATAAAGAAGATACTTCGTTTTAATCTCCAAGAAAAACATTGGTAAATACTTCCGATGAAGTTTTCTGCACTGCTTGTTTTCTGTATACTCCACGGTATTTGTTTCCCCCTCCCCCCCATAAAAGACTCTAGAATGTTTAAAAACATATTTGAGTGATACAAGAGGGAGACTTGTTTCTTTTACATTCAAATATATGCTTCACAAGGTACAACTCCATCCCTTTATCTTCTTTATGATTCAGTCATTTTTTATTGAAATTTTGTCAGTGTTTCTTTGTCCCAGCTCCTGCCAGCCATCCTCAAATAGCTGAGTTGAGGGGTTGAAAGAAATGTGACTGAATAGAATTTTAACTAACAGCAGAAGAACTTCAAATGGTTTATTTCATATTGTGAACAGGATTCCAGCAAACTACCTTAGTCCTCTCTTCTCTTTGAGCAGTTTATCCCCAAGCTTGAGAGGGACCTTCAGCCTTAGATTCCAGTCATATCAGAATTTAGGGAACAAAAGGTAACTCAAGTTGTGCTGAATAATTGCAAGGGAAAACAAAACATTCAATATAATGAATAACTGAATGCCATTCCCTAAGAAGTTTAAAAACCAGACCTGTGCTAAGTTGGCACTGGATACATGGGTCTGGCAATTCTGCAGTAGCATGCAAGTCTGGGAAAATCTTGACATTATCTACTGTGCTCAGAGAGCTTATGGAAGAAACTATTTTTAACAGTAAAAAAAGAGAACATTTAGGCTTTATTTTGCTAAATAGGGGGAATTTAGCCATGTCAATTCTTGGGCTATGTTCAGAAAATTCCAATTATGTGTTGTTTTAGGTCAAAGAAAAGATATTTCCTTGCCATTCTACTCTGAGATGCTCTGGGTGTCAGATGTTGGGGATATTGGAAAAGTTGCAGGCCAAGGTTTTAGGAGGCATGTAAGTACATCCATCGTCTTATTTCAAGAAATAATGGGTACAAATTCAGGATACTTTTTTAAGAGAGAAGAAATTAACACTTCTATGTGGAGTGGGAGGAGACAGTGTAGAGAGTAAAGCGAGTCTATGTAAGAGGAATAAAAGAGAGAGGCAGTATTTTGTAATGGTATTGTCACATATAATAGTTTTAGGGAATTTGGAAGGGGAAAAACATATATGTTAAGGACTCTGTATGTTTTAAAGACAGTGGTATAGTTCTCCAAGTGCATAGCAACTGGACATTTGGTTTTAGTGTTGGTACTGTGTTCTCTTTTCCAGTGATCTCCACTAATAGTAACACTAATATTTGAGCTCTGATGAGAAAGTAGGTAAAATTCTTTTTTGTATACTAGATATGAATAATTTAAATAAAGTATACCTTGTGGTATACTTTATTTATATACTGATATGACATTAAATTAAGTTCCTTCCATATTCTAGGTACTGTGCTAGACACTATAAATATTATCTCATTTGCTTCTCACAACAGTCCTAAAACAATCTTCCTTTTCATAATCGAGGACACTGAGGCAGAGAGGGGCTTAGAGACTAGCCAAGAGTAACACAATAGTTAAGTGTCTGAGGCTGAATTTGAATTTAGATCTTTCTGACTACAGGCTCAACATTCTTTCCATTGTGCTGCCAAAACTAGGTACAGAACAGTAACAGTTAGCTACAGAAATACATCTCAGTTCTACTTATTCCTGGTAATACACACAAAATCTGACAAAGTTTCCATTATGCTGATAAGATATATGAAATTGAAAAGGGGAATTTTTTTTTCTCAAACTTACCCATCTAGCTAATTAATGGAAGATCTAGAACCAATTGATACTCAAACCCAGGCTTCTGGACTTAAAATACTGCTTTTTTTCATTCCAGCACACTATCTCCCCCAGAATAAGAATTGTCATTTCCAGCTTCACCTAGGAACATATCTCTTAGTTCACAGAAAAATCTTTAGGAGAATGTGCAGGTCTTTACATACAAGGAAGAAAAATTCTAAAAAGGAAGCTCTGGTTATGGGACACCAAAAATAGACTTGTAATTTGCCTTATTTAGTAAAAATGAAATGTCTTTGGCACCTGAAGATACTGAAAATAAGGTTCAGAAATACACTTAAATCTGATTCTAATCTTCTTCAGCCTTCTAATTCTAGTGGCACCATATGTTTTTATTAATTTTTTTACTATTTCTTCATAAATACATATATGTGTATATATAAACATATATATATATACACACACATACATATGTGTATATGTACACATAGACATGCATACACTTGTATATATCTATGTATAGGTTTGCATATGTATGTATGAATGTATATATATATACATATATGTCAGAAAGAAATACTAAAAGAAAATATGTACATAAATATGTGTATTAATACTTTATTTAGAATTACTGCCCTAAATTTAATGGAACAATATGTATTTTCTTTTACTGTTTCTTTCTATATGGCACATATATACCCACAAACATCACAATATATATTCTACAATATTTTAGTTACCAAATAAATATGTTATATATATGTATTTATATTATGAATTATATGTGTATCAAGTATATATGTGTATCTTACAGAGAAAGAAATAAAATAAAGACAAATTAAAGCACTAATTTTAGATATATATAAAATACACGTAATTATACATAAATATATACACAGATACATTAGTATGAATATGTTACATAGAAATATAAACATAAAATGAAAATAAATGGTTTCATTAGAATTAAAACATTGATTCTATATATACATGTAATTTACATTTTATGTAGTTCTTCATAAATTCTTTATTCTAACCTTCACTCTTACAGAAAAGTTGGTATTCTGAGCAAAGCTCTATCTTCACCCATCAGAATTCTAGGGATTCCCCTGGTAGAGGTAGGGTGATTTTTTCTCTAATGTGTGCTTCCCCCAATATCAATAAACAAGGATTATCACCCCACCACCCCATTTTATTTTACCAATTAAAATCACTTAGATTTGCAAAGGGAGATTACCGATAATGGCAAATAAAGTACAATCATTACCTCAGCACCCAGGGATGCACTTCCCTTATGCCACCTTGTTTCTTTAGCAGTGTATGTGCAAACTTAAGGAAGTTTCTACAGAGCACTCACACCACAAAGCTCTCTTTCAAATAAAAAAAAAAAAAGTGATGAGTCATAATTGTTTTCTCTTGGATTCCTTATATCCCCTTCTATCCTCATTCAAGTTGATAGTTAGACATTTTGCTATTTATCAGGCTCAGTTGGCTGCAAAATCTGGTATAGACTACAGCTCCCTGTAAATCTCTGTTGACTCTTTCTCTTGACCTTTTTTTGTGCTCACAAAGCCTGCAGTCTATTCACCTAAGAGCAGGAAAGAATAAAAAAGACAGAATGAGAAGCAAGGATAAAACTCAGAGACTACATGGCAGTGCCCTAGGATTGGGAGTGGGGAAGAGAAGGTGGAAATAAAGGCCTGAGATTTCTATCCCCACCTTGAAATTAAAATATTCCTTACCACTATACTCAAATGCAATCAGGAAACCTATAGAACCCATCACCTGGCTATTACCACTTCCAGCTCAGTAGCCAATCAAAAGCTTCCTTTTCTTCATATAATGACCAATGGGGGGGGGAGGGGAGGAAATCTGTGCATGATCTGGAATCCAGGGAAGACTATATCAGGCCAGATCTCTCACTGCTGAATATAAGGAAGGGGTTCTAATTGTGTGTGTGTGTGTGTGTGTGTGTGTGTCTAGACAATTAAAATACCTTCCTTATATGGATGTGTATATATATATACATATATATATATACATATATATGTATATATATATATACACACACACTTTTACATGCATACATTCATACACACATAAACACACATTGTGTCTAGACAATTGGAACCACTTCCTTATATGAGTATAGGTATATTTGTATATATCTATATATGTGTGTATATAAATTATATACACACATATATAGTGTATGTTTATATATTTTACACACATGTATATGCTCATATATAGTATATACAGGCTGTCTATACATATCTTTTTGCTGACTTTACATGTGTGTATGTATATATATATATATATAAATATATATATATAGATAGATATATAGGTATATATATACATATATAGATATATAAGATATGTACTCATCATATTATTTGAAAGTACTTTCCTCTTATTTCCAAGTGTCTTATTAAGAAATCATGAAGAGCAGATAAACATAGACAATTGAAAAATCAATTCCTTTAGAACTTTGTCATAGGTAACCTTTACCTCTTTTATCTTTTGAGAAATTTGTGGCACAGGAATGCTTAGCACTTTTTCAAAGATGTTGAATAAAGACTAGTGATACCATGGGACCTACAGCACAGAAGAAAACAGGACCCAGACTCAGTTTGATGCAACCACCTAAGTTTCTGTTTTCAATACTTTGGGATGCCAATAGCACTTCATCAACTAGATGGAAATGAAATTCAGTCTATTCTTGATACTTTGTAAGCAGTTCTTCCTTTCTTCTGAATTTGATATTTTCTTTTTAAATTGGTTTCAGCTTTGTTTGATATTGCATCTATAATTTAATATGGAAACAATGAGGCAATGAAGTCCAGGTTCTACAGTCTTAGGCATTCATATGCTTTTTTGCAACTTGGTGATTTTGATTTTAATTTTGGTAAATTAAAAAAAAATCAGTAATTTTTGTTCAAACTTTTATAAGCTAAAAAAATTTAAATTTTGTTTTATTCTCAAGAAAATAAAACATTCCACAGCCTTATATTCATAACAAGTTTGTTTTTGTTGAGCTGTCTGAAAGATATGGAGGATTGTTTTGTTGTTTGTTTGTTTTAGTGAAACTAGAGAAATTTTAGACTAAAAACCAAAAATGCAATCATTTCTAGAACATGAAGATATTTAAAATAAAACAATGCAAGTTATTCTTCAACTTTTAAGGATCCCATTCACATCTAGCTGGATTTCCCAATGGGCTGCTCCCCCTTTAAGAATCAGTATTCTCTGGGCCATTGTATATCTTTATCCTATTAGGTTAGGCAACTGTTATTCCCAATGAAGCAAATAATATTTGCTTCTCTTTAAGACACTTATGAAGTTGTAAAACATTACATATAATCTCCATGAATAATTTTATATATCTGCATAACATGGTGGTGGTGGGGAACAAAAAGAAAATCATACCAAACAATAACAGGGATCATGTCAATACAGACTTGTGAATCAAGAAAATCAATTGGAGGCCCCAAACTTCTTTTTAAAAATCCTTTTGTCCCATTTTAATGAATCTTCCTGCTTCAGAGAAAAAAAAAAAAAAAAAAAAAAAGATACACTAAAATCACCAGGTCAGTTTGTCACTAAAAAGGTTCTGAAACATCTGTCTCTTAAGACCCAAATTGTGTTTAAATGAGTAGATTTGAAAAAAGGATGTTCCCCAGCAGACATTGGGAAAGGCACAATCCTAAAAGAAATGTCACTTTGATGACAGAGATTACTATAAGTGTGTGTGTGTGTGTGTGTGTGTGTGTGTGAACATATATGTGTGTGCACATGGCTATTCACATAATTAGAGGAAAAAATAAGAAATATAGCATCTTTCATTCTTTTTTTTTTGACAGTGTTTAAAAGAATTTAAAACTTTAGTTTCCATTAGTTTTGCATTTTGAAATTCTCCAAGGGAAGGATTTTCTTTGCCATATTTTTAAGAAAATTAGAAGTATCAGAAAAGTCCAAGATTTTTGTTCATACAGGGGAACAAAGCATTATTGGGAGACAGTGACTGTGGTTTAGGATATTTAACCTGGAAAAAAAGTAGGGAAGAAGTTATAGGAATTTGATTTTTTAAAAAACCAATTCTTTTGAGAATCGACTTTGCCCTTTTTTGAATTGTTCTTTACTTTTCTACCCTAAATGACAATTACATAAAGAAAGTGTTGTGCACCTCTGTACTTTATCCATAGTAGGATTTCTATTCCTTTTAGAAAAACCTTCTATTCCCCCAATCATATCCATTTATTCCTGAATTTAGCTTGAGGATTTAAAGGAGAATGGAATCAAACAGGGATAGAAAATCACATGACTCATTGAGGCAGCTTGAGACTAAGGGATACCTGAGGGGAACCCTAATTTGTGTTTCTATTTATGTGTATGCTTACTTAAGCCATTCTTTGATTATCCCTCTCTTTCACTCTATGCTCCAGCCGAATTAGTACTGTCATTCTCAGTATGTCAATCTCCAGTTCTTAGCTCTGTGTCTTTGAACAGATTCTAACTGTTCCTCCAAACTCCTTCTTTCTGAATTGTACCTTTTGGAGCCCCTCACAGACTTTAAAGCTCAGCTAATGTCATCTTAGTGAGGTCTTCCTAATTTCCTTAGTTTTTAGTATTTACCTTATAAACCTGAAATCACCTTATGTTTATTTTTTATGTATTCTTTATTTTTCTATTTATGGATGTGAAGAGAGTACTTACCTAGGATGTGACAGAGGAAGCTAGTATTGCATATTGGCTAGAAAGTTAATGTGAAAGCCAGGAAGAAATAGTGTCAAGTCCTATTCCTTCGATATGATGGTTTATGTGACACTGGGTTATCTCTAATTGATCTGGTAGCTCTCCCAAGACTATTCATCATTGATGGAGGGTGTTATTTTTTTCATTCAGAAGTTCCCTATACCAATGAAATCTTATGTCCAGTTCCTTTTCCTATGACAATATTATATCCCCCCCCCCCCCATAAACTGCAAGGTTCTTTTGAATCTCACATTTGTATTTCCAGCATTTAACATAGTACCTGTCATATAATAGGTATTTAAATACATGTTGATTGATTTGCATATTCAAAGAACTGATGGTACATGAGACCACCCAAGTCACAAATGCTCCCATAATTCTATAAATCTGTACTTAAAACCTCAAATTGATCAAGTTATTTCATTTGTTTGAAGAACACAAGATAAATTTTGCTATAAGAGGTCATTTGTAATTTCTTTATTGAGATGTTATAAAGGAAGAGAGACAGATCTTTGCCATTAAAGCTCATTGCATCACCCCTTGCCTTTTTCTCTCCTGATCCTTGTCAGCTCTGAGATAACCCTTGGTGGTCTCATTCGGTGGCAAGTAGGATAATGCTAGCAAATTAATGTTGTGCAGTAGAACTTTTCACAGGCTCCTCATCCATTATTGAATAATTTTTCATAATATAGAGCACTTCCTAAGTCAAACAAAGCAGAAGTGTGGCCTAGTGAACTGCTGTGTTGAGTGCATTATGGTTTATTTTTCTGGTGAAAAAATAAACTATTACTTTGACTAATAACTCTGGTGGAATGTGGGTCAAGATTACCATTAAGTATTCTCTGCCAAAAGAAATGGATATCACAGTTCTCTTTAAAACACACAAAAGACATCTTAGTTCACATGAAGAGATTTTTGGGCCTGGCATGTGTCATGAATGAAAATCTTTCAAATATCCAAAGTGGAAGAGAATCATTTAAATTTTTTCTTTCTGGAAAATGTACAAACACCATGAGATTTGTTATCAAAATACTTCTTAATTTAGAAGAAAAAAGTTTAGATTTATGTTTGGCCTTTATATGTCATTTAATATTTTAAACTGCCTTGAGTGAAAAAATGCACGAAGATATATATCATGCTATATTATTTCAGCCTTTTTAGAAAGGGAAAATTTCCATTCCAAATGAAGTTTATGTTAAAGATCATTTATCTGGAAAAGTACAGTAAAATGCACTCCCCTCCTAACTACTTCCCCACTTTGCTACCACCTTTCTTTATAGCTTACTTTTTCTTTCCATGTTTCCTGGGACCAAACATTATTAAAGTTTTCTTTGCTAGGCCTTTTTCCAAAGAAACACTATAGTTGATAGCCTAACTGACATGATCTTGTATGCTATAGTCTAGACATTCTTTATGGAGGTATTTTTATCACAAAAATCATTTATAATATATATATATATATATATATATATATATATATATATATATTTTTTTGTACAGGGAATCCTAGAGTTAGAAGGATTCCTCTTTGCTCCTTAAAGCCTTGACCTGTATTTAAACTGGATATTATAAGTAGTAATGGGAACAATAGCCCAATTCTTTTGCTCCCAGATTAGGCCAATTTTCCTTTAAACAGTATAAAGACCAGACCATCCTCTAGACAGAAATAAAGTCTCAGATTATTGATATCTTTCCTTGTCACCTGAGTATAAATCAGACACAGATCATTATAGATGCTTTCTGGCACTTGGCTGAATAACCAAAATAGGTAACTCAGAGCCAGGGGATCCTTGCTCAGTAAAATCAGCTTGGAGTATCCTCAGTGCCCATGCTTATTGAGTATTCTTCTGCTATGGATAAGTAAATCTCCTTTTGTTGAAAGAAAGGAAAGCCTAGTAAGTATTTGTATAATGTCGACTATATGTCAGGCTTTGTACTAAATGTTTTGCAAATATTAACTCATTTTGATGCGTTATTTAATTTGTCATTGTTAATTGTTGAAAGACCTCTAAGTACTCATTTTATTTCACTATGCCAGGTAGTGCTTGGCACATGGGAGGAACTTAATAAATATTTATTGATAAGAAATATAAACTATTAAAGGATTAGCTTGAATCAGTATCAGGTCAGAACATAGATATTTTAAAATGTTTTCTTTGTTTTTCTCCATTTTCCTATTTAATTTTCCCTTAGTGAAATACTTTATTACCTTGGTCAAGGGATTTCAATAGTCTTGTCCTCAATTTTTTCCTCTTTAAAATTAGGGAAATGAACTAGATGATCTTGATGATCTATTCTGGTCCTAAAATGTTATAATTCCATGACAAATCACATTAAATTTCTCATTAGTCTCTAAAACTATAGAGAATCTGAAAATATTGATGTATTTGCTCCAAAAATATACATCATAACCCATCTGGGTCATTCAACCTGTAAACTCTTATTTAAATCTTCCCAGATTTTTTTTTATTGTTATTGTTTTACTTTTATTCACCTTTACTGAAATTGCTTCACTTTTGTTCATTAACCAAACAGTTGAAAAACTGAATAATTTTTGTATGTTGAAAATTGAATGTTTCAATACATAATTTATTTTTTCTTTCAAATAGACCTTAATTTAGAAAGTTTTGCTAAATGAATTCTAAGTGTGTATTAGTTACTTAACAAATATGCTTATGGTACTTTCTCTTATACCTATGAACTTTGGGAGACATTATTTGGAATTGTTATGGAAAGTTGTAAGATGCTTTAGTAACTTTGCAATGAGAATATATTATGAAAGCTTCTTTTATGATTTCTTAAATTTTGAAAAGTTATGCAAAGAGTTTACTTATCTTCTAAAATATTGGAGAAAAATAATGTAAAAGTTGGAGGGAGATATTATTTTTTAATTCAATTACCTGTATAACCATGGAAAATTTACTTTACAGTTCTGGCCCTCCATTTACTCATATGATATGCAGAATTCCAGGATTGGACTATATGCCTTCTAAGGTGATTTTCAGTTTTCAATCTATAATTTTTTTCCCTATATCATTTTACTTATATTGGCAGGAAAATAAAAAAATTTATTCTTCCAATTATTTTGTATGATAATAAGTCAGGGAACATAAGATTCTCCAAAGACTTTGAGATGAGGATCAACAAAGGACAGTGGAAAAACTCACAGAGAGTTGAAGGAAGCTGTATCTCATGATTAAAATCATGAAGGAGTTATTTAAAGGACATCATTATAGCAGTAGTATGGATTATCATAAAAAGATAACCTGACATTAGAGCAAAAGTAAGGTATAACTGACAGGCAATCTTGGCGCTTCATGAAGATCCTCTTTATCTTAAGCAAATTTGAGCAATGTTCAATCAAATTCATTCAACACTTAAGTACATTAGATGCTCAGCACTGTGCTAGATGCTGAGGATACAAAAAGAGACTAAATAGCTCCAGTGGCAAATATCTGGGAATATCTGAACAAGAGTTTATAGGTTGGATGGCCCAGTTGGGTAATGACATACATCTTTTGGAACAAATACATCAATATTTTAACATTCATTTCAATTTTAGAGAATAACAGGAAATCTAAAAATTTGTCATGGAATGATAGCATTTTAGGAACAGAATTGATTGTAAAGAAGTTCCCTAATTTTAGAGAGGAGAAAATTGAGAACAAGTCTATTGAAATCTTTTGACCAAGTTAATAAAGTAAAAAAAACATTGGATTGTGCAGGACTAAAACATGTCTTTTCAGTACCAGTCTGATATTATTACACTGGCTATTTTCTGTACTTTTTCCTTTCTTTGCTATTTTTTGGGCAGTAATTTCATGTTGCCTTTCTTTGTATGTATGACTGTTGTCTCAAATTTTCTTGTTTTCCTTATTATCTATTTAGGTAAGAAGGAATGAACCTGATGGCTTTGGCTAGCTAGCTACCCATGGATTATTTAAGAACGTCCTCATCTTTTCTTACTTAATATTTAATTTTTTTTCTACTGTTATGGTAACTAAGGGACATAAAGGTCAAGATCTTTGGCTTTATAGCTGATGCATCTTTTTGATAGGACATTGTTAACTTTCCAAATGCAGCTTTGAACTAGTAGGTGTTCCTTTTGTATTTGAGCTTTTGTTCCTCATACTGAGAAACTGGGATTCCATTTCAGGGCTATCATGTTTCTTGCAGAGACACATGTTCCAGAAATTTGGGATATCTAGGCCTGATTACAAAGATGTTCTTATACTCATGAAGGAAATAAAAAATTGAACTTCTCAAATATGGTGGATATGATTAGATTTGAAATTAAAGAATGATTTATAAAATAATTTAATTTTCATTCTCTTCCACCTCCTCACCATTATTAATAGGGAGGAATAGATGACACATCATCATTGCAGGAGGTTCTGGAATATTTGAGTTCTTGAACAGATGGGATAAAATAACCAAAGATTTATTCAAGAGCATTTACACCTCTTTTTTTTTTTATTAAAAACATATATACTATAATTCATCTTTTGGTATTTGATTGTGATTGTAATGCTGGAGAAACTGAGGCAATATAGAGATTAGAGAGTTTTTAATGTTTTATTTGAAAGGGAGAAATTTACTGGGACCAAATGAATGCATGGTTTGGTCCCATGGCTGAATGAGACTCTTGTCTCCAAATATCCAGCACCAGTGTGAGTTCTCAATGATATATATATATATATATATATACGCACACACATACATGGCTCAGCTACAAGAGTAGACCAAGGCAGGGGCGGAGTCAGAGTGCTGAGAGCAGTCACACAAGACTATCAATCTGGTTCTGACAGGGTGGGGGGAGGCATTCTGATAAACTGGGATTACAGAATGGAGAGAGGCACCAGAGATTCTGATGATGTCTAAGATAAAAGGTCTTTCTCCTTATCTGGATCATCATGATTAGGAGGGAGGCATGGTTTTGCGGGATTGACCAGAACAATTAGGAGCTGAGGCAGAACAATTCAGAGGAACTGAGTCAGGACAATTTAGGAAAACTGAGTCAGGACAATTAGGGAAACTGAGTCAGGACAATAAAAGAGAACTGTGGCACATGATGAAAAAACTATTGCTCTATAAGGAATAAAAAAGAGAATTGTTTCAGAAAACAATAGGGACATATTTGAACTATTACAAAATGAAGTAAATAGAACTAGGAAAATGTATAGCACCAACAATATTATAATGATGATCAGCAGTTAAAGATTTAGCTACTCTGAGCAGGACAATCATCCAACCCAATTCCAATGAACTCATAATGAAAAATGTTCTCTCTCCCTAGGAAGAGAAAACTGATGAACCCTTGAATATAGAATGAATCTATTGTTTTTCACTTTTTTGCCTTTTAAAAAAATATGGCTAATATGGAAACATATTTTGCATGATTTCACATGTATAATTGGTATAAAATTGCTTGCCTTCTCAATGGGTGAGAGGGGAATTGGAGGGAAGGAGGGCAACTTTAGAACTCAAATTTTTTAAAAGTATTAAAAATTAATTAATTCATTAAAACTCCCATTAGCATTGTTTCTGAAAAGGATGTCCCAAGGACTACCTTGATATTACACTCCCTATCCATGTAACTGCCCATTCCAAAATGCTCTTCTTCATCTTCCCTATAAGAATGGAGAAGTTCTTAGGACAAGGACTGATTTTTATATTTACATACCGACTACTTAGCATAGTGACTGGCACATGATTGGGACTTAATAAGTGTTTTTTCATTCTTTCATTCATTCAATAGAAATAGACAGATTAACAACAAAAAATGACTCATAAACATACATACATTTCATGTAAAAAATGTAGGTCTTGTTGATAAAACATGCTTTTTAATCTAAATCTCAAAATCTAATTTTGAGAATCCATGTTTCTGAAATACAGGAAAAAAAAATACTATCAGAGGAAAAGTCCTACATTTTATATACCATGGGGAAAGGATTTAGATGAAAAGCCATGATGATAAAATTCTTGACAGTAGGCTTGAAATTACCATAAATGAGGTTGATTTAGTGCCACTAGGAGAGTCCAAAATGCAATTCTTCTCTGACCCCTCCCACATACACTCAACAAATTCAGTTTGGCAAGGTATGTTAGTCCCTGAAAAAAGGAAAATACTTTATATGAGTTTTTCTTGTATTTGTCCATTTCCCTTCTGAGCAATGCAAAGGGAGTATTGATAATTTGCTTACCTGGAACTTTTCTGAGAGTAACAAGCAGGAAAAGATAAGACTTTTTTTCTCCCTCCTGAAGTCATTCTAAAATATATATATTAATGAAACAAAAGAGAGCATTTATAAGTTCTGAAAAATAATTCTGAACCAAGCATCTTCATCTAAGATAGGCAATTCATTGGCATTTCAAATTTGGCTATATAAACTAAACATAGGTCAACCTAGAAGTAGGAGTTACAAATAGAAACAGGAAAACCTTGATCTATTTAGCATAGGTGGGACCATGAGCTTGTTAACAGAGGAGAGTAAATATTGCTGGCAAAGCAAACTAAAAGCCAGGCTTTCCATTTATAACACATTTGTTTAATTAAGTACCAAGTTCCCTGCTGCTGCATTTATCAACATCAGATGCAAGTGTCCAGAATCAATTATTTATGAAAAAATCCCTAAACAACTGCAGTAAATATTTACTGTCTCAAATTTCAAGTGTTACTCAAAGTATAGCTGGCTGGCTGACCTGCCATAGTGAAATAATCTACTGTTATTAATCTAGTAATATTTGTTCAGGCAAACTGTGACCTGCCTTTCTTGGACCTAACCTGTATGTTGGTCTTGCCTTCCAGAAGCAATGAGTGACTTGGTTCTTTAGAAGCCAACCTTCATAAATACTTTTACTTTAAAATGAGCCCTGGAAATCCCAGTACAAACAAAAATCTGGCCCCACCCAAGATAGTGAGACTCTTATCTAAATGAGATAATAACCTCAGTGTTTAGTAACATTAGGATGCTGTAGTAAGTGGATTTATAATGAAGCTGATTCTGACTTAGTGGAAACAAGTTGCATAATGGCCTTTCCACAAACATTTGTATATAACTGAATTGCTTGTCACATCATTAAAAGAGTAAGGAGTGCCTGCTTCCAATAAATTATTTTAAAAAATAGACTTTCATGGTCTTTAATAGAGCACATATTCTACATAACACTAATAACAGTGTTCTATGTAACAAAGGGTCACAGCAGATCAGAGTCAGTGTTGACGAAGACAGGAGAAGGCCACTTATTGCAATGATTCTGTTTGTTTTTAAGCTTTTTTTGATTCTCTACTCCGACACCAACTGCTCTCCTTAATTTCTTATATCTGAATAAAAAATGTTCAACTGTGTTCTCTCTCTGTCTCTTTTTTTGTCTTTCCCCCTTTCTCTGTCCATTTTTGAATGATGATCCTTTGCAAGATTTTTTTTTCTTCTTTGATAAATAAACCAGGTATGTGAGGCTTTGCTTTGTCATTATTAAGAGTACAGCTTGAATTTTTATATCAATTTTTTTTGTCTACTTGAAGGAGTGAATTTAAGTTAATCATTCAATCAAGAATTATTTAGAGAATGTCAGTGTCCAAATGGATGAAATACATGGACACTTCTTATCCTCCAGGGATTCACAAGCTCCTTGGAAAGATTATGTGTGTGTGTGTGTGTGTGTGTGTGTGTGTGTGTATACACTCTTATATATAAATATAATACACACATGTGTGTCTTATATGTGCATTGATATTAAATCTTCTTATAGATATAGCTATAGAGATGTATCCAGGGTAGGTTTTAGGTCTCAGTTTGCTCAGTTGTCAAATGAGGGATGTTGACAAAGACAAGACTGGAGGGTATTTAAGGTATCCTCTATCTAACAGGAAAATTTTAGCAAGTGGAATAGAGTCTATCTTCTTAAATTGTAGTTCTCCATCTCATGTGGGTTCTTGCAACTGAATGAAGGGATTGCAAAATTATTATTTATTATGAGTAAATGTTTGATTTGTATACCTATTTTATATACCTATATAACCAAGGTTTCATAAAAATTTCTCAGGTGAAAAGGAGTAGCAAGTGGGAAAAGTTTAAGAAGCCCTGGGGTTGAGCACAGGCTGGTAGTATTCTAATTAATTGATTGATTGCAAATGGAAAGCAATATGTCATCAAAGGACTGTTATGAGAAATCACAGTGTTTTAGGTTGAGAAAGAGGACAATAATTTGTAATGAAACAATAGGATTTTCACTAACCAACGTAAAATGTAAGAATTCAAAGGATAAAGACATTATCCAAACCTTTTGAACTTTGTTAGTGATAGAACAAAGATAAGAACTCAAATTTCTTAATTTTTAATTTGCTGTGGCTTCTAGTATGTATTCCCCTTCCCATTCCAGGTTTGGGTTATATAGGTTTCTTATTTTTGGCCCAATCCTTATCACCACAAATAGGGATTGTGGGAAGAGTAAAAATGAAGCATACTTGGTATTATATCAGCGAGTAAAGAATAGAGTAAAGAATAAAATATTTTATATTCATAAGCTAAAAGACTGAAGCGTATAGTAGCTAGAGGAATGGGAGACAATATAGGTAGAGAAAGAATTAATGGAAAAGAGAATAATCTAGAAATGAATAGGATTATTAAAGAGTCAGTAGGATATATGCTATCTTTTCTACTGCTAATATTTATATTTCCATTTTATTATTGGGAGATTTAGATGATGTAGATACATTTAATCTATAGTTGTCATGTAGGCAACATATTATTCATATGCTGCAGGTACCATAAGTAAGTATATAAGAGGAGGAAAGATATTTTGGATCCTCCTTTTTGCGCAATTGATGTCATTATAGAATATAATCATAAAAGTTGAAATTTTAATATGTCACCAAGTTCTAAAACCTATGTTCCCATGTGGTTAGGACCCTTTCTAATTAAGTGAAGAAGAGAATCACATTTGATTAGTTGATCAAAGAAATTCGTAATGATTCTGGGAACTTGAAATAGTAAAGTTATGAATGAATTTCAGCAGTGGGAGGGATTGTAATATAGCTGTGGAGGAGATTATTGTAGGTGAGAATAAAGAACTTCCCTATCCACTTCATCTTAGTCATATAGCATTGAAGGAGAGGTACATGTCAAAGTGACTTTTAAAAAGTCAATTCTATTAGTCCAAGAAATTGTTGTTTGTTCTTTGTTCTCAAAGAGAACCATGACTTCAAGGAAGTAAGGTATGACTTGCAAGTAAATTGAATTTAAGTTAGGGAGTACTGTGCAAGATCACCTATCTCACTTTTTCCTCCAGAGCCATCTGGTTCTAGAAGTGACTTTGGCTACAGTGGGGAGACCTTGTTTTTTTTTAAAGGTAAGGTCTTTCCCAGATCTTAGCCTAACTGAGGCAATGCCCATTCCATGATTAAAATTAGGTAATAAATGAAGTAAAAACAAACAAACAAACAATTAAATAAATAAATGAAATTTAAAAAAAAGAAATAAGAAAAAAATAGAAATAAGGGAAAGAATGTTCTTTTTTACCTAGTCAAAAATAAATAAATAAATAAATCTGGGAAGGGAAGATCCTAAGGTTTTTGGCCAAAAAAAAAAACAAAAAAAAAAAACAAATAAACAAAACAAAACAAAAACATAATGGCTATTTACACTTACTCTAAGCCATCTGGGCCCAACTAATGACAAAATGAGGCTTGTGCTAGGACTTATTGTTGACTAGTCAATAAGAACCAGAGTAATTTGGGTTTAAGACCTGATCCTTAAGGAAGAAATCTAGCTTGCAAACTCCAAGATACTCTATGTGGACTGAGCAAGAGGAGAGAGGAAGAAGAGAGAAGAAAAGAAGGAAGAAGGAAAGAAGGAAGGAGGAAGTGTAATGTCAAAAGAAACTGAGACAGAATAGAGATTGGAGTACAATTTGATTATTAATTTATTGGAGAGTAAATCAATCAATTAAGTAGGATTCTCATCTTAAATATTCTTCCCCCTTCCCCCCCCCCCCCCCCCCCCCCCCCCCCCCCCCCCCCAGTGTCCTTCCATGAAGATCTTTTATAGCAATCACATAGTGGGAGGAGGTACCTGGATGGGGATACTCTAATTGGGGAGGTGCCTAGAATAGCTTGATGAAGGGAGATGCTCGAGAGGTTACTGATATTCTAGGTGCTGGAGAGGTTGCTGATATTCTAATAACGGATCTTTGTCTTGTAAAGGTACAAGACCCTCATCTCTTCACATGCTTAAGAGGGAATAATTATAGCCTGGGGTTCTGGGACCAAGTTGGGGTGACCTCAAGGTGACTGTAACATAACAGAAGGAGGGAGGGAGGAAGAAAGAAAAGAAGGGCTCACTCTCTTCCCCAAAGCCATCTGGGTCTAATGATGAGACATAGATTAGAATGTCTGTTGATCTCACCTAGTCCAGGAGAGAGAGACTTGAAGAATCCAAATCACGACAGTACTCATAGAATACACATGGAGTTTGAGAATGTATTATTGAAGAGGGGAGCCCCCAAACTCTTTCTCTTTCTTTCTCTGACTTTGGGAATGAGCCATGAGGTAAAGCGCCTAAAGTTCTTTTAAGGAGAAAATCTCCTTCAACCCTGCTTCAGTGAGAAATCGCCCCAGAGAATCAGATAAAATGGTTTATCTAGGTGGGGCTGGTTCAGTCCAGAGCTAAAGAATTCCAACCCTATTTAATTGAAGACTTTCTATTCAATTCCAAGTGGGGCTAGCTAGCTCCAGCTGAAAAGAGCCAACTTGGAACTCCACCCACTAGCTCAGCCCCTCTACTAGAAACTTTACTTCTTGGCCAGGACCCCCCCAATTAAGGAATTTAGCCTTCCTATTCATGCATAGCAAAAGCTGACTCCTTAATGCCAATAATAAACCTCTTTTATCAATCTAGGTTTTGGGGTTTGTAAATTCCTTTACAGAGAACTTCTGCTCCGTCGAAGGGGTTCCCCAAAACTTCCTACCCATGCACCGAATCCCAAGGGGGTGTAGGGGAACCAAACCTTTCCATTTGGTTCCCTGAACCCCGAACCCTGCCACTAGACCTCATCATTTAACTCCCTGACCACCAGAAAACCTAATCTCATTTTGGTTCCCTAAATCTAGACCTCATCATTTGGTTCCCTGACAGAAGGGAACTCCAAAACCTAAACCTCATCATTATTATAAGAAACCATTTGAACTGGAAAAAGCAGAAATGAAGACAGTAATACCCACCATAATGAAAATGACTAGAAGTAAAGCTATTTGTTCCTTCATGTTTGAAGCATGTCAGAAAAGAAACAGTCCACAATCCCTATACTGTTTACTCACTCTAGGCAATAATGCAGTGTCCTATATCTCTTTCATCCCTTGAACTCCTTCATGATAGCTTGAAGTCTTTCCTCCTAAGTATAAAGGTGGGAAGTTTGTTAATCTTTCATTGTTTTAAATGTTTACTTTGTCTTTATAAATGTGGTAGCCTTTGTTGATTGCTACTCATCGTTGTACTTGCTGATAACACAGTTGAAATGAAAAAAAAAATGACCAGGCGAACAATCTTAAAAGAAGAGATATAGATCTAACACTGAGATAATTTGACAAAGGTGCTATCTCTGGTGGGGGCTCACAGTGAATATGAAAATGAGAAAATTATAAATCTTTTGTTACTCCTTCCCAGACAGAGTAGAGGAGTGTTCATTCTGGGAAATCTCACTTGGACAATAGGTCTTTAGTAGGGCAAATGGACAATAGAGATGATTAGAAAGTCCAAATGACCAAATCATCCTTTTAACAATGCAACTAGGGAATAACAGAATCTCAGAATGAGCCAGCATCAGAAAAGAATCCTGTATTATATAGCACATTAGACAAGTTTCATCTAATCTTTGCTTAAAGATCTCCCATGGAAGCGGGGGGAGGCATACAATAACTCAGAAACCACCCCTTTCACTTTTGGAATCATCCCCATTTCATTTATATGAGAAAATCATCCAAAGCTCCTGCTCTTCTCACAATAATCAGCAACTTGAACTCAGAAAGAGAGCATGTAATGACTGATTTCAATATTTTTGTGATTAGCTTTACTCAGTATAATCAAATATTATTGTTTTTATAACAACTTTTTATTTTGATAATTCAATCACTTCCAAATGAGCAGATCTCTCTATATCACTGTGCAATTAAAAAAAAAAAAAGGAAAAAAAAAATAACATCATCCCTTCTAAACACACAAGGCAAAAGAAGCAAAGAAAAACAAAAGCTTTCCCAAAATTCTTCATGGAATAAATGGAACTGATAACCCATTTCACTTTCTACTCATCAAATTCACTATTTAACAGAAATGAAGGGAGCATGCTTTAACTCAGATTTTTACACTCACACACACACGTAATAATGTGGTAGATCTTTCTATCAATGACAATGTTGGGTATAAATCTAGTAGCAGAATCCTTATCTAGAAGGACACAAATAAATTAGTAACTTTTCCAGCAAAATTCTAAATTGTTTTGCAAAACAGATGTAGCAATCAGCAATTCCCCAATGTATTAATTGTGTTTGTTTCCAAAGTGCTTCCATCATTATTTTCATTTATTAAAAATAACTAGAATTTATATATAACTTTAAGGTTTGCAAAATGCTTTATTTTATTTTTTTAATGGTTTAACTAATTTAATCTTTACAAAGATAGTACTATTATTATTTTCATTTTGCAGATAAGGCACAGAATTTCTTTGGGGTCACATATTGGGTAAGAGTTTGAAGTAGCATTTGAATTCAGGTCTTTTTAACTCCTAGATTTTGTATTGTATCTACTGTTCTACCTAATTGATCATGTTTGGCAATTTTATGACTGTCACTTGAACTTTCTAAGTGTGACTAATATTTTGTCTTACATAATCATTCTAATTTAAAATATTTATTAAAATCAATAATCATGATTACTTTGCCAAAAGAATTTCTCTATAGCAGAAGAAGGATAGTAGCTAAGAGTAATGTTTTTGTTATTCTGGATCCTTTTTTTCCCCTATATTCCTTTGAAATTGATGCATTTTCAATCCACCAAAAGTTATAACATATGAATAAAAAATTAATTTTTTGCTTTTCTAAAAAATATGATAATAGCCTTCTCTTAATGTTTTACCCCACCTAAGAAACAGGAAAGCAGAAAATCACTTTACTTAACTCTTCTGTTTGATCAGATGAATAGTTTGCTCTGCATCAGTTTAAAGAGATCCCCCCAAGTCTCTAAATTCTTTACATTTATTATTTCTTATGATACTATAATATTCCATTTTATTTATGCCATAATTTTTTTTTTTCATTTCCCAGTGTTTTTTCTTTGGATGTAGCTGCTTCTGTCCATCATTGATCAATTGAAACTGAATTAGGTCTCTTTGTCAAAGAAATCCACTTCCATCAGATTACATCTTCATACAGTATCATTGTTAACGTATATAATGATCTCTTGGTTCTGCTCATTTCACTTAGCATCAGTTCATGTAATTCTCTCCAAGCCTCTCTGTATTCATCTTGCTGGTCATTTCTTACAGAACAATAATATTCCATAACATTCATATACCACAATTTACCCAACCATTCTCCAATTGATGGGCATCCACTCAGTTTCCAGCTTCTAGCCACTACAAACAGGGCTGCCACAAACATTTTGGCACATACTGGTCCCTTTCCCTTCTTTAGTATCTCCTTGGGGTATAAGCCCAGTAGAAACACTGCTGGATCAAAGGGTATGCACAGTTTGATAACTTTTTGGGCATAATTCCAGATTGCTCTCCAGATTGGTTGGATTAGTTCACAGCTCCACCAACAATGTATCAGTGTCCCAGTTTTTCCTATGCCATAATTTGTTTAGCCATTAGCCATTCCACTTTGTTTACAATTCTTTTTTGCAATTCACAAAAAATACTTATGTCTACATACATACACACACATTATATATATGTGTGTGTATGTATATTAGCACATTATATATACATATATAAATATACATTTAGATATTTAGATAGATATCTAAATGTTTTTTATATAATCTTTCCTCTATCTTAATGGTTTTGGAATATATGACCAGTAATGGTATTAAGGTGTGTGTACTACAATTACATTTTTAATTTATAAATACATTTACATTTATAATATACTTATAGAGTAATGTAATAACTTTTCTAGGATTATTCTCAATATTTTTCTTTAGTGGTTGAACTAATTTAGAGTTCCACCAATGATACAATAATAGTGCAGTCTATTTGTAACCCATATAACATTTGTCATTTTACCTTTTGTCAACTTGCCAATCTGATGAGTAAGAGATAAGACCTTAGAGTTCTTTAATTTGGATGTGACATTATTATTGATTTAGAGCATAGGGTTGCTGATAGCTTACATTTTTCTCTCTTGAAGACTAGCTATTTATAATATGTTCCTTTAAAGGGAAACATATATGATGAATTATTTAGGAATATATAGATTATTATATGCTTTTTTGAAAGAAACATCAAAACAGAGCCATATTTCAGGATCCCATGATCACTTGTACTTTATAGACAGAAATGGAATGTTAAATTGGAAGGAATATAATTTTAGAGATTGAGGATACTAGTGGCTTAGAGCCATTAAGCTATATAGTTAGAATTCAGTTTGAAATTGAAATAATGTGTTTTTTCTAACTTTTAAAATTGGCTCTGAATTGTTTCTATGTATTAACTCAATCTCAAAGTTTCAGAGGTTGAATTTGTTTTTGTCAAATGAAATTATTTATGATATTTTGTTTCTCAAGACTTTTTTAAACCTATCTTATAATAATCTTTTTTATGATCAGTATTAAAATTATTTGATAACTCTGATTTATATTTTCTTTTAAAGAAATCCAGAAGTAAAACTTTGATGATATTGAAACTTTTAGCAAAAATGAATTTTTTTATAAACAGTAATGTTTTGACAAAACCAAAACCCAGCTGGATTTATTCATCTTATGTTTAGATAAATTAAAACAATCTGCCTGTCATGTGTTTCTCTAACCTTTGTTCCTTTGCTGTTCTTACATATAAATTTGTTGCCATAAGTTATTACCTTCTGAGTCTGCCTCGGTAGTCAATCAGTAATATCCTCCAAGGATGTGAGTGAGGCAACAGGGATCTGGGTCCTCTTTATTTGTTATATGTTATCACCAAGACTCCCGTTTGTTCAATAGCTTACCCACGTTAGCTCCTGATATGGAGTCTTAGTACTACATTTGACCTCATGAAATCCGAAGTCAAAGCTTATGATGATGCTGATTATTTAACTTGGCTTTAAATTTCAATGAAATTGATTTCAATTAAGTTCCCACCTAAAGGCCTTGCCCCATTTATTGAACATGGAGAATTCTATTCTGAACTCTATAGTCTTGGGGAACTCTGATTTGCTTTTCTGAGGAATTTATTTATCCTTTTTTTCTTATATTCTGGTTGTGGGAAGAACTTTTCCCCTGCCTGCTCCTTCACTACATAGTATCCTAGAATATCTCTTGGCTATAGCCAATGTGTCCCTTTCTGGATATATCAACAAAACTGTTGATATATGATGATTTGTAATGGGTGAGTCACTTTAGAGAACTGAACAATAGATGAACGTGGCAAAAGTGAGCCCCAGTTTCAGAGATAATAGGAATAAAAGGAAAATGTTGAGTGAATTGGTGAAGCAGGAGTTAGCAGACATCTTTTTGTAAAGTAAGAAAACTTATTAGGCCTAAGAGTTGTAGAATCAAATAACTGCCAACTACTAAGTAGACTAGATGTAGATATTCATGAACTTCTTTCTCTCTGTGGGGGAGAGAAATTAATTAGAGCTTTACCTGGAGGTGAAAAATAAAAGGAAATTATTATTTTTATCATAATTTATCATATCATAATCCTCTTCCTTTTCCCTTTAGAGAATAAACCTTTAATTTATATAGCTCTTACTGGCTGCCAAGCACTATGGTAAGCAATGTCTTTTTACAAATATTATCTTATGTGATCCATACACGTGTGATCCACACACAACAATGTAGATATTATTATAATCTCCATTTTGTATTTGAGAAAAATGAGGCAAAAAAATTTCCTGAGGATCATGCAATTAGCAAGTGTCTGAGGCCAGTTTTGAATTTGTTTTCCTGACTGCAGGCCCAGCATTCTATCTGCAACACTATGAGTTGCCTACAATAATAATAACTATTGTTGTTACTGTGATGAATTTTTTTTGTTATCATTATTCTTATTAGACATCTTGAATTACCAGAGTCATGGGATTGGGAAAACAAAGGGTTTGGATGACTGGACAGAAACAATTAGGGCTGAGAAAACTATCTCAGTTTCCTCATTATCTCAATTATTGCAACTAGTGTGTGGACTTGTAACTGTCTATTTGGATATAAGATCATAGAATCATAGACTTTGATATGAAGGGAGGGAATATTTTTTAGCAGAAAGCTCTCTGAATTTAGGTCAGACAGTATATAAATTACAGGATTTATGGTTTCTTTCATGCTTCCTGGAATAAGCGATTGAAGGGTCCAATGTGCTCTGTTCTTGTCTTAACTTATTTCAAATTTGTCTCCATACAAAAAAGTTTAAGTGTAGCCAGACTGGTGAAGAACTTTGAGTCTTTGTTATATGAAGATATGATGGAGTTACCAGACATATTAGTTTGATGAAGTTAAAACTCAGGGATGAGGGTAGCGAATGATATATCTATTGAATTTTTTTTTTTGAAGTTGTGACATGGCAGAGGGATGAGACTCATTCTGATTGGCCCCAGAGGACAGAACTTAGAGCAATAGGAAGAAACAATAGAGGCAAAATTATGTTCAATTTCAAGCCTGAGAGTTAACTTCACCTACTTCAGACAAATCTTCCTGACAGTCTTGTCCAACTCTTCTTGATCCCATTTGGAGTTTTCTTGGCAAAGACACTGGAGCAATTTGCCATTTTCCTCTCCAGCTTATTTTTACAAATGAAGAAATTGGTACAAACAGGGTTAAATGACTTGCTGAGGGCCATACAGAGAGTAAGTATTTGAGGCCAGATTTGAAGCCAAATCTTCCTGGCCCAGCTTTGTGCACTACATTATCTACTGACCTCTTAACAATCTGAGCTGTGTAAAAGTGGAATGGGTTGTTTGAAGAGATGATGAATTGGACTTTCTTGAAGTAATTCCTCAAAACAGAGGCTGGGTGATGACTTTTTGAATATATTTTGGATTAGATTAGATAGCCAAGATAATTTTTAATTCTCAAATTCTGTTCTATGAACTAGATTGGAAACTTGGCTCTGCTACTTATTACTTGTGTGATCTTAGGCAAATTATTCTGCTTCTCTGGGCCTTAGTTTCCTTTTCTGTAAAACAAAGTACCTGGAGTAGATGACTTCTGAGACCTTTTCTATCTTTCAATCTACAATTCAATGTTATGATCTAGCCCAATTCCCTCATACACATGAAGAAATGTGGTGTAGAGAATTTAAGTGACTCATCCAAGATTGAACACTGGCCAGAGTTTGTGATTAGAGTAAAGGTCTTTGACTCTAAGTCTAATCTTTCCACAATACCATCTAGTCCATAGCTGTTCAAATATATATATATATATATATATATATATATATATATATATATAAAATAGCAGAGTTTTTATAGAGTCAAGATAAATCACTTTAGAGTACATTTATTTCAGTGCCTTACTTCTGTCAGAGAAAGTAAAGAACATATTATATAGGTCAAAGTCTCCAGTTATATCCTTTCCCCCCATAATTCTAGTTTTCTGGTTGTGGTGGGGAAAGTGATAGAAAAACTAGGGAGTCTGCCATTGCATCAAGCATCACCTCACCTCTTTAGTGCTGATTTGCTCTTGACATTTCCCCTTCTTGTTGACATTTGCCTTTCTTGCCTTTCTAGTCACATAATAATTTTAATTCATTTCAATTCTCTTATTATTATGACCTTACAAACTATAATCATATCACATCCTGGACCAGAGAGTACATTCCAGAACATCTCAAGCCTCATATTAGAGCAACCTGGAAGCAGACGGCTTTTGACCACTGTAATAATCAAAAGATGGGAAAGTTAACAGATTCTCTAGATGTGGTTCTCTAAAAACAACTGGCATCAACTGGCTTCCTTAACTCTTCAAGAGAAAGACACTGATCTTTAAAGTTGAATCTTAATAAGCAAAGTTATAAAACATACTTAGTTTCAAATAGTTCCAAGGTAAGTTTCTTCGAGGAAATGGACAATGATGTTCAGAGCCAAACCAATGGATTATTTTGAAAAGGATAAAGAAAAATAAACAAAAAACTAAACAATTTTAAAACAGTTCAAAAACCTTGTTTAGGGAAAAAATGAGTTATTAGTGGGTGCTTACGTTATTCCTGCTGGGCTATTCTTCTAAACTATAAGTTTAGTCCTACAGACCCCTCAGGAAATTGTCAGAGCACCCAAAGTCATTTGAATAGTCTTGGTCTTCATTATTTTGGGTAGGTTATGAACAATAACAACAACAAAAATACAATCTTTAAAGTGATAAAATCAAGGTAGGAATATTGTAATTAAAAGGCTTTTCCCCACTAAGATTAAAAGAAAATGCATCTTTAGGATGTAATATTTAGTATTTCTCACTGGAATAAAAATCATTTTGTTTTCTGAGAGGACCATATTCAAGTAGCTGGTCAGTTAGCATTTTAGAGGCATTATGCATGCTGCAGGCAACTTCTCTTTGGAGACCATGGGATACAAATGTCGGCAGAAATATTATCTTGGTAAATACTAAGTATGTAAGAGATGTCATTAAGGGTAGAAAAGAAAGACATTCTCTGACCAATAACAATTATGGATTATCCATTACTGTGGCTCTGAAAGCATGTATCCTTTGCTGTCTTTTTCTCTGCACTACCAAGAGAATTAATTTAATTCAAGTTTTGTCTCATAATTTCAAGTCAGACCACCCTCTGGGCATCAATCCCAAACCAGCTTTATCACTAGCCACAAAACCTTGACAGTTTGAAGCTTGCATCTGAAAACAAACAGCAAGTGGAGCCCCTTTTTTTTTCTTTTAAAGGCATTGACTTTCAAAACAGCTCCATCTATTGCATACAATCTTGATAAGGGAACTTTCCAATGAAGAATTTGCTAGGTAGATGACTGATAGCAAAGCTGTCTTTCCTGAGGAAAATTATGGTCATCTCCAGTTTACATCAAATTGCTCTCATCTGAGACACACACACACACACACACACACACACACACACACAAAAGTAAGTAAATGGCAGAAGTTTATCAACTTAAAAAAAAAAAGGTATTGTGGCTCACAAGGAAATTTTTCATATGTACTCTAAACAAGATTTAAGGCCTTGAAATCACTTTTAGAATTTAAAAAAAAAAGTAAACACAATAGCTTGTTAAAATTAAAGGCTGTTCCTTATTATGTTTTAGTGATACCATTTTCTTCTCTTTTTTTTAATTGGAAGATTGCCTTGTTTTCACCCTTAGCTTTTCATTTCATAAGTTTCTCTAATGATCATTATTATGCACAAAATGAAATGATTCTTCAGCCAAATTGCCTACTTGGTGTACCTAGGCAGTGGCCATTCTAGATAACACTGCGTAGCTGTGTGTTTTTGTTGTTTTTTATTTGTTTTGTTTTGTTTTTCCCTCTGAAAAATTAGTGGTACTCTTTCATTATTGAAAGATTTTGCTACATTTGGAGGAAATTTGCACACATACCAGTACTGACTTTGGGGAGCTCTCATTGCCTGCCAGGAAATAGAATTAAACAATGAAACATCTCAAGTCATCAAAGTTTCTTCCAATTACTTATTGCTTGCTTACTGAGACCACATGAAGACTTGGAGATATCAAATGAAGGGAAAGAATTGGCTTTTGACTTACAATTTTATTGGGTCCCCAAATTCTCATCTATGGAAATTTTCATAAGAGGCTTGGCAAATAGCTTAAAAATAGTTGTGATATTTGGCAGCATAGCATATATACAAATTTAAACTGCTCTTTCCATTCCTATTTCAGCAGTGGAACCCCAATAAATGTTCTGTCTCAATGGAAGACTGTTTGGTATGGACCACTATCATTAGAAACAGGTCAGACAAAGTAGAGACATTCAATTTATCCAATGAAACCCATTAGCTCATAGTGTTCTGAACACCATGTTTCAAAGTGAAAATCCAGCATTTCACAGATGGACTACAAAGATGAGTTAACCCGGGGTGAGCTATAAAATTATTTGTTTTTATTATGCCAGGTTTTTGGTGATTCAGAGGAAACTAAGTCCACACATGGTTTTAATTGATTGCTTTTCCACATCACTTATCTGCTTCAAAAGAAACAACCTGTACACTATTAGAAAGTCACCGGTCAATGACTTCCTTAAATGCCATTCCCCATTTACTGAATCACTTTTTGGAGAATGTGAGTGAACAAAGGTTAATTAAGAGATAGCTTTCTGTTGTCTTTGCTCTTAAGCTGAATCATATTCCACTATCCCCAATGCAATAGCCATTCAAATTACATTGGGTAAATCCCTGAAACCTAAAGAAGTATTATATGAGGACTGTGAATTTCATGTTAGATAAAGAGAAGATTAGATAAAGCTACTTTTATGTAATGTTAGTATCTCTGAAAAAGTCTAAAACAACTGCTCAGAAAAAGAGCAAAATTATAATTTTGTACACCTTAGCCCTTCATGTTCATTTCCCCCTCTACACTTACCATAGTCAATAGACTGACAAATTTTGTCAATTCTATCTTCACAATTCATTTATTTTATAAGCAATCATAATTTCTACTATGCACAAGACTTTGTGTTCTGTTATAGGGAGATTTGAAAAGAAAACATATTCTTCAAGGGAAAAAATCACATGCACCTAGATAAGTAGATACAAAATCTGTAGAAAATAAATAGAAACAATATTTTCACACATTTGGAGACACATTTGACCCCTCTTTTTTCCTTCATTTTCTTTTGTTCCGAATAATTCCAGCAGCATGAATATTCTTCTCCCTGCTTTCACTGTTTTATATTTTAGACCAGGGCATCTTAAATATGTTTTACTCCCATGTTTTTTACCTAAAAAAATTTTTACATGACCCTGGACAATAGGTATACAAAATAATTTACAAATAAAATTTTCCTGATGATAAATGATAATTTCACAACCTCCATATTCAATTATGCAACCCTATATGGGGTCATGACTCACAGTTTAAGAAACTTTCTTCTAGAATACACTCCATATGGCTGCTATTGATATACCTAAAATATAGGTTTCCCATGTCATTCCTCCAGTTCATGAAGCCTCAGTAATCTCTTTTTTTTTTTCTATCATGTGAATCAGACCCCTCGTTTTGGCTTAAGTAAATCACTATTTCTACCTTATCTTTTTATTAAAAGCTTTTTATTAAAGCTTTGTCCTTATATTGTGTGAAAATACAGCCTGTGTTATGTTCTTAGAATACTCTACTCTCCCTTTTCACCTCTACATGAAGGAACCCTTAGTTTTACTCAAAACTCAATTAAGTGTCATGTCCTACATGAGACTATTCTTAAATTTCTTTCAATGTGTTGTTTTCTAGAAAATACTTTATATCTATCTTTCTCTATCTATGTTATGTCTGCCCAATAGAATGGAAGTATCCTAAAGAAAGGAAATGTCTTGACTTTTTGTCTTTGAATCCCCACTACCTAACTCTTCTTCTCCCTCCTTACTTCCCATATAGTGAGCATTTCATAATATTTTTGGATGAATCTTGGCAATCAAAAACTTAAAATTTTTCAAAGAAAAAATGAGATAAAAATAACCTTATTAATTTGATTTTAAAAAATGCATAGCACTTATTTTTTGAAAAATATACACAATCAGAGATAGTTACTAGAATAATGAAAAATGTGTTGCTTGTAGGAATCTGTGAATTTGTGAGATAGGCATACTATTTTTTCCTACCAAAAGGTACTTTTCACACTATGAGTGAAAGATTGTTAGAAAAGAATTGAATAAGTTCCATACCAATGTTTGTGGTTATTTATGATGCATGGAGTTCTTTCCTATATTTAAAAAATCACATAAAGTTTTTTCTCATTTCAGTAATGTAGATAGATGCTTCATCTAGTGTTACATATCATTATGAAATTTTGAATGAAAGGTGCAATCATCACATTTTTAAGGAAGTTAACTTCATGTTCCTCCTGAGAATCTTGATCAACCTTAAATCTTTGAGATGCCTGAACTTTTTGAAATTGTAACAACCCATTAAAATTTCTCTTAACAGCAGATCCTCTTCTTAGATGTGCTTTATGGAGTATTTGAACAAAAAAGTGCACCCATTTCCCCACATACACATTGAAACTTTCTTTACAATTCCATGACATTCCTGGCAATAATTGGAGACACCCTAGGGTGTTTTGAAGCCATACTTCAGAATCATTGGCATATATTTTGGAGCTTATGATATCAAAGTAGAGTAAGAATACCTGTGCCTTTGTATATGAGACACTTCTATAAAAATACCAATTGCTCGGTAGAAAATGCCATTCATTTCTTGCTGAAAATGTCACTTAAAGAAAAAGAAATGATTTAAAAAAATGGGAAGTTCATTCTTGGTCAGCAAACCAAAAAACAAACTAATACATAAAGTGTAGTGGGGATGATAATAAAGATAATTCCTACTGCATAGTTATTCTAAGTTTAACAAAGGCTTCTCATTATGAGTCATTGGGACATCAAATCCTGACACATTGTCAGCATCCATCAAGGGTCTGCATTCTCCTTAAAGAAAGGTTGAAGAAAGAAATACTGTGCTATTTCCTATTGTGATGTACAAGAATTTGCCTGGAAGCCTTGCTTGACAGATTGGTTGACTTTCCCACTATCATCTGTAAATCTGTGAAATAGGAGCAGCTAATAGAAGTCTCCATGCCATTGAGATCAGCTACTCTCAGGATGCTGGGAAAAGATGCACAGTTAGAAGGGGGAAATTTTTTTCCAACTTTTGCATGCCTTTATAGAGCTACAATTATTGCTTACAATGCCCTAACTGAAACATAGCCTAAATGGTACTAGTAACAGAAAGCTAGGTGGCAAAATGAACAGGAAAACTTGGTTTCAAATCCTGTCCCAGACACTTACTAGTCATGTGACTCTGGGGAAGTCATGTAACTTTTCTCATTCTTTATTTTCTGTTCTTTAAAATGAAGATAAGGAAAATACCTACCTTGTAGAGTTGTCATGAAAACCAGATAATATATGTAAAGTGTTTTGTAAACCTTTAAGATCTATACAAATGCTAGCTACAAATGATGATGGTGGTGGTGATATAATGGTACTAATGTTTGGGATGTATCTTGGCAAGTTGCAGTGACCTCTGGCATAAAATAATATTCAATAATCAACTTGAGAAGTTGGTGGGGGATTTTTTTGGGGAAAGGTTTTCTAGCCTCAGGCAGTCTTGAAAATTTTAGGATTTTCTCTTTAAAGCTTCATCTTTCAGATTTCAGACCCAAATCTATTTAATCACTTGAAATGATGATTGCATATTTCCTGGCATGTAAGTTAAACAAGTCAAGAGAAAAAGAAAGAATCTAAGCAAACATCGACCTGGTATGTTATATTCTTTTTATTTTTTTTTTTTGCAAAAAGTACCTATGCTGATTTGTTGGTGAAGATGCAGTTTTTTTTAGCTCTTGTGAGAAAGTACTAAGCTGTGTGTGATGAGTTTAAGAGACATCAATGTAGAGCTGCTAAAATGCATGTGAATCTGGAATGCATATTTATAACTGAGAATTATCACGTTTGTTAAGTCTGGGGGTAAAAAGAAAGTTATCTTTACATGAAAGGGAAGTTTCTTTTGGCAAAATACGAATCTTCAAAATACTAAAATTACACAGTTCATTTCAACCAGATGCTGAATATTCTTTCTTTAGAAATTTGGTCCTTATACTATATGGGAATACAAACAGATGCTCTGTGGCACTTCATTATTGGATTGCTAGCACATTTATGTTGCATAAAGGGCATTGTTGAATAATGTTTGCAATGTTCTATGCCAAATGCAGTCTGAAATTGCTGCAGCATCAGAGAACAGATGGAACTTAAAGTAGTTTGTAAGCTCAACTCTCAATTTCTTTTGATGAATGGCCCCAAAGATGGCTTTATGTAAACTTTCCAAGCTAACTTTCTTGGGTGTCTAAAATGTATAGTCTTTACAAAGGAAATTGATCCAAAGCATGGCAAGCATTGAAATTTTGCTCATGTTATAAACTTTTAGAACCTAAAAATGATATTAGAAGATCATTAATAAAGCGTTTCTATGCTGGAATAAAATACATTTAAAACATGTACTCAAATTCATACTTCATTTTTAAGAGGTGAGATTTTTTTTTTTCTTTTTCTGTTCTGGAGAAGAGAAAAGCCATACTCAGGGATATGGTGGTCCAAACAAACTTAACCCATCTGTTCTAATCCATTGTACTTTGAGCAATAAGAAAGGAGTCTTTTGAATTCTAAGCAGCTGAAAATAACAATAAATAATGGAGGGGAAAAGTTTTAATTTTAAATACCATAATTCCCCTTCTGATTGATATTATAAAAATGTTGCAATATGTAATCGAAATTGTTACACTGTCTAATATTATATTAACACACAGTTTAGATACACATATATCTAATTCTGTTATAGAAACACTGATTTCTAAGGAAGAGTTGAAAAGGTTATGATTTAGAACTTTAAAAAAATTGAGCCTTCTACTTGTAATATCTTACAACTTGCTCTTAAAGTTAGGCCTGTATCATATGACAGAATGAAATTCTTCCAAAATAATTTTAAAAAAGCAAAAATGAACACAAAACAAAATTCCAGGCATGTCAACACTATGATAATTTTCATCTAACATTTATATAATATCACAAAATATGTTTTCATGTAGTCTACACAGAGCTTTGGAAAGATATTAAATTTAACACAAAAATAGCTTATATACAATTCTGCCTTTCATGAGATCATGAATTTAGATGTGGGAAGTATAACAGAATAAGTAAATCAGTCACTAAGGATTTATTAAACACCTACTATGTGCCATTCCTGTGGTAAGTGCTACGGATTTAAAGAAAAGTGTCAAGTCCCAACTCTCAAAAGAACTCATGGCTCTACCTATTCTAACTTTCTTATTTTATAGGTAAAGAATCTGAGGCTAGAGCTGTTCAGTGATTTATTAAGGGTTATATGACTTATAAATGTCTGAAGCAAAATATGAACCCAGGTCTTATGACTTCATATCAAATATTCTCTACCTAGCTTAATAGTCTTTCCATTCTTCCATGCTGCCTTTCTGGGGGAAAAAAAATCCAGGGATCGACTCATTCAATATAATTTAGTACATTTAAAAGAATCTTAAAAAGAACCAATGTGTCAAGTGCTATTCTAAGATATATGCTGGGGATTCAGAGTAAAAAAAAAATTCCCCCCAAGAGTCCCTTCATTCAAAAAGATTACATAATAAGAGAAAGTACAAGCATCCAAAGTATACCAGGTGGCATAGAATGCCAAGAAAGTGCTTGAGGAGAAAGAGGTTACCTTCAGCTTCAGGAATAAGGAAAACCTGGGTGAAATCTCATCTTGTATTTACAGCAAGAAAAACAATTGACAGGAAAGTACATAGATTGAATTCATTGTTAGTATGAGGAATGGCCTGCTCATTGAGATAGGAGAGAGTAGGATGAGCCTGAGAAACAGGAATGTAGTGTGAAAAGGAACAAATAAGAGCCAGATTGAAGAGTTCCTTTAAATACATAGCTGAGTGGTTTGTGATTTATTCTAGAGACAAGAGGGAGCCAATGAAAGCTTTTGAGGTGAGGAGTCATCTGGTCAGATCTGTGTTTTGGGTGATGGATTTGGTTGCCTTCTGTAATATGGCTCAGAAAGGACAGAATGGAGGCACAGAGACCAAGCAGAAAAATATTGCCATGTCCCTGTGAAAGGTGATAGGGTCTAGAAATAGTCTTGCTTTTGATGCCAGCACAGCGGCAGTGATGCCAGAATGTCTACTGGTTTAACAGTATTACAAGGAATTTATTTTTTGCCCCAAGCTGAGCCATCAAAATGAGCTGCCACATGTTAAAAAGTTGAAAATATATGCTTCTTACTATGCTCCATCTGAAAACGTTTATTTGCTTCTAGCCACTCTTTGAAATCGTTAGTATCTTAAAGGAAAGGCAAAGAATGAAAGACAGATCTCAGCATTTCAGGAAAAGGGTAAGGAAAGGTAGAGCTGAATTTAATCTAGTTGCAGAGGTACCAGGTAAAAACTGTGGAAGCAAAATATCACACTCTTTATTGTATTTTGAGCCAACTAGGGAACTATCCTCAATCTGATCATTCTTATTCAAATAGGGCTGTGATTGACAGACATAGACTGTCAATCTAGGAATAAACTTGTGACCTCTACACCAATCACACAGGGGCAATACTAAGGGTAACAGGTCATTTAAGCTACTTGAATGAGAATTAATTCAATAGTTTATACAAGAATCTCCCTTTGGAGGAACAGAACATAGAGGTTTTTCTGAAATGGTGTGTTAATACATTACATTTGTCATACACAGTTCACCACTGGGGCATGTGTGTCTTCAGATATCCTAAAATCCAGTTTGTTCCCCCAACATTTTCTAGCAATATAAAAACATGTGCTGGGGGACTGTGGTTATAAGGAAAACAGTAAAGCTCACTTTACAATGAAGCTGCATTTTATTTTCATTCCTAACATTCACCATTACTTTTTTCTTTCTCATTCTAAATATACTCATATACAGACAGAATGCATGGAATAGGGAATACAGAGAGATGACCTTAGAACCAGGAACAGCTGAGCTCAAGTCTCACCTCTGACATATATACATATATATATATATATACACACGTATATGTATGTGTGTGTATATATACACACACATACACATATATGTACAATAACTATATATGCACCCATACAATATATATATGTACACATGCACATACTATATACAAATATGTTATGTGTCCCTGAATAAATAGTTTAACCTCTCAGTACAACTCTAAGACTACAAGTTACAGAGAAGGAATAAACTCACATTTGTAAAGGGAATTTTCTCACCTAAGAATTTCCATATCTCTAATTCCTGTCCAATTTTCTATACTACCTGTATTGCCTTCCATGATAGATTGTGAACTCTTAAGGACAGGTACTCTTTCATTTTTGTTTTTGTATCTCTTTTACCCAAGATAGTCCCTGGGATATATTAGGCAATCAATAAATGCTTATTGAATAGACAGGAGGTTTAACAAAAGTATAGAGATTGAGATTTACTTTCTTCCTTAAGGAGTTTTATCTCTATTATGAAAATAAAGGAAGAAAGAAAAAAATATATGGTTAAGTATATTTAGATGTATTGATAGGTATCTAATGACCCATGGTTTCATTGTATGAAAAGTTTCTTTGGAAATGTCCAAATCCTTTGGTTATAGTAACTGTATAAAGCAGTCTAATTTTCTTCATGAAGGATAAAGTGAAAAGGAAAGATCCAAATCCCTATCTGACTGGAAGTAGGCCATTAGAGATTTCCATCATTCTTAATATTCTAAGAAAATTATAATTCTCCAAGGGACTATGATCATTGCAATGAAAAAAGAGAAATGCTTATCTTCATAAATGGACATGAGAATTTTGGGTAAAAAAATATTGAATCCAAAATAAAAATGTCTCAGGTGAAAATATAACTGTCTCTTAATAAGTAACCCAAGGGAAATTCTTGATTATACAACAGCAGCTCTTGCAGCCTGTCAAAAAGAGTACTGTGTAGGACGTAGTATCACACTCACTTTTAAAATATCTAAAAAATACAATAAAAGAGAAGATAAAATATAGACACACACACATAGAGAGAGAGAGAGAGAAGAAGAAGAAGAAGAAGAAGAAAGAGAGAGAGAGAGAGAGAGAGAGAGAGAGAGAGAGAGAGAGAGTGTGAAAGAGAGAGAGAGAGAGAAGGAGGGAGAGAGAAAGGAGGGAGAGAGAGAAGAGAGAGGAGAAAGAGAGAGAAGGAGGGAGAGAGAAAGAAGGAGGGAGAGAGGGAGAGAGAGGGAGGGAAGGAGGAAGAGAGGGAAAGGAAACTCTGGTTGTTGCCATTTCCTTGCCCTAGATATATTATGGCACTTCAAAATGTATTCCAAAGGAAATCTACAGAGCATCATTAAGAGTGAAAAGCAAAACTCAGGGAAACATTAAGACATTTTTAGAGTTTCTATGGGAATTTTACTTCATGAAATTACTTACATCTGTCTACCTGAGAATTCCCCTGGGGATTTTATCAACATTTCTTCCTCTCTTCCCCTTCAATTGAAATCAAGATCAATTCACAAAGCCCTTCATTACTTGACACAAGGAACAAATGTGTTGACATGATTAGCAGTGTTTAGAACTGCTGTTTTCAGAAACAAGGAGGCCTACAGACTGTAGCATTAGTCTGTCAAGCCATCAAACCCGACTCTCTTTCTTACCTTTTTTGCTGCAGAAAGACTCTTAAATTGAATAATTGTCATTTTCCAGCTCTCAGTGAGGCCAGAAATCACTAAAAATCTCATTTAAACTTTCTGTTCTAGTTCTCAAGCAAATTTACAGCAGAGGTCAGTACTTTTGCAAGATTTCTAGAGGGAATTCTTCATCATAACAGATGTATTTTTTTCCATTGTAGATCTAACTATCTTCCATCAATTTTTCTCCTCATTTCACCCATCTTATTATGACCTTCATGGGATAAAAGAACTATAGTCCTCTCTCCTTTCTCTGCAAACTGTGCCTCCCAGTATATTATGTAGTTAATATTGATTATAAATCACCGTCAACTCAGTGAGCGCTGCCCTTCCCCCACTGGATCTCCCTTTCTCTTCTATCTGAGTCATTTTCAGGCTTTTACTAGGCTTTAGGAAAAAATGCAGCTTTGGACATTTCTTCTTATAAAAGGGATTCACCACTTTTGATTTTTTTTTAGATTAATTTTTGACAGGGCTTAGTTTATTATCTTTCTCTCTCATATACACATAATGATGAGAGCTCTTCCTTGCTGACAACAATAGATACAAAATAATCTAATTTGATTGGTGACTAAAAATATTACAGGCTGTGGGTAGACACATCCAACTTAAGGGTCATTTGGATATAGCAGTAAGTCATAGTTTAGAATGTGTGATTGATGAATGAGCCATATGAGTGTGTGTGGTTGTGTGTATAGGTTTATATGTGTGTATAAATTTATATCTATATCTATTTACATAGAGAGATCTATATGGATTATACAAATATGAATATATATTTATATATGTATACATTTGTATATATGTATATATATGTATATTTGTATGTGTATATATGTATACATTTGTATAGATGTATAGGTACATATACACACATACATGTGTGTTCATTTTTCTTCCTTAGGTTCTTAACTCAAGACCCTTAAGGTTCTTAAGGTTATCATTAATTTCTTAATCAGAGGTATATTTTCTATCTATTTTTTGTTATTAAAGAATATCATTAGAGAAATGTAACACTGAAGCCAGATTTACTATCACTATCTTGATTTTATTTGATAGTTTTCCAGAGTATTTAGATGATTCAATTACCACTACAAAAATGAGCATAGATAAGCATTATATTCAAAATATCATAGAAAAATTCAGATCTTAAGGTTCTGGGTCTCAACAGTCATAATTTATGACTTTGGGGAAACATTTTAGCATATCTCTTGCCTTATTTGAAGTTTTCCTCTGTCTATCTCCAGCCTTCAAGTAAAACTAAGAACAGCTTGTCTATCTTCTCACTATTGTATGTATGTATATACCTACATTAAAACTTAAACTTTCCCAGGAACCCTTTCCATTCTTTCCTACCCCCCCCCCTCCCTCTATTTTAGTGATAGGTGGAAATAGAGAAAACCTGGATATGATCTCATTTAAAATTCCTTTACATACTTGAGCACCATTATTCAATCTTTTCTTTTGAAGGAAAATAGCTTAATGAACCTTTCTTCCCAGGGCTCATTCTCAAATTCTCTAATCTCATGGTTCTCTTATTATCTACCCTAGATTTTTTTTTCTGACATGCTTTTATATTGCTATGTAAAAACTGTATTGATGCAATTTGAGAACTCTTTAGGAAAGAAAACCAAATTCAAAAAGTGGCTTGCTCCTTTTGGAAGACATAAGAAAACTATAAATATTTAGATCTGTTTGTATAAATATCTCCAGTAAATTCTTGTTCCAGGATCTCATCATGTCATAAAGATGACACTGGGTTCTTGAAAGCTATTCCATCAGAAGATAAAACCTGACCATTTTTGGCAAAAAAGAAAAAAAAATGATACACCTTGAGGAAATAGAAGTTGTGAGGTTCACAGCTGCCTGTAGTTTTTTTAAATGAGTTATGTCCCACCAGCTATAAGATATTACCAGAATTTTCTTGAGATAATCAGATATATGGACTTGTTAGAATTCCATCCTCTAGTGTTTCTGATGATATGTAATAATAATAATAATTGACATTTATAGTTCTTTAAGGACCAAAAAACACTTTACCTTCACTATCTTATTTAATCCACAGAACAACCCTTTGAAGAAAATACTGCTAGCATACTCTTGTAAAATGAGGATCATTTTACAGATGAGGAAACATGGACTCAAAAAGGTTAATTGACTTTTTCAAGGTCACAGAGCTAGAGAATGTAAGCAGCAGGTTCAAGCTGAGGACTTTATTAATTCTAAGTCCAATAGTTTTTCTTTTCTCCTTTTTTGAATCTCAAAAAAAGTATAAAATAGCATTAGACTGTAAAAAAAGATGTAGAGTTAGTATTGCTTTGTATTCTTTGCCAAAAGCTTCATAGTCCTTGGCAATACTTCTGGAATTCACATTCATGCTTTTATGAATCACCAAGAGTGAATAGTACTCACCATTTTGATATATATTTTTAAATAGTTTTCTGTTGTATTTTAGATATATGCCTCAGGAAGACAATAGTCTCTATTGTTGTCAGGTGAGAAAATAATTTATTATCTTGTCATGTTCACGAATGTCCACCATTTTTTACTTTTCACCTTTGTTTTGAATAATCTCTCACCTTCTGATTTATATAGTTCTAATATATTGTTTTTTGGAGAACAAACAGCTGGTTCCTCTTCAGAGTACTTGGCATTCTCATTTTCAGGAAAAGGCTACTTTTGTTACTGTTGCTCCAAGTTATGACTCCTGTTCTTTCTATGACATTTTCTACCTTATAGTTTCCTAAAATAGTTAATTGTTACCCTATAACTTCACATCCTCCCTTATCATTGCTATTGATTATCTGGTTCAACTTTTTATTGGAACATTTCAGTGGATTGTTGAAAGATGCCCTTGTGTTTATTCACATTTTTAAAAAGTAGATATATTTAGCTGATACCTGCAGTACACAAGGTATTTAGTTATGGGGAAAAAAAAACTATAAATATTATTCAGTCATTGCAACTCATCATAAAATTCCTCTGGTTCTTCATGCTGATTGGAATGTTTCACCTTTTAAAAAAAATCTACTTTTAAAGGATTACACCCTCTTCCAAGTCTATGTCTTTTATTATTAGCCCATTGTAATAATAATAATAATAAAAAAAGAATCAGCTTTGTTTTCTTAGTCTCAGCAATTCCATATCAATAGTTTATTCCTCCCATAACTTTTACAAGTTTTCTATTTTACTAATCCATTCAATCCAAGCTACTTTAAACTACTAATCTCCTTTTTCTTACATTATTTGATTTAGTAATTACCTTCTCTTATTCCTTCATTTTGAGTTCTCCTCAAATTTTTCTCTTTAGCTTTGTTCTCCTTAATTCTCCTTAATGTAATTCCTCTTTGATTTAATGTTAGAAGTTGCTTGAGTACAAGATCTGGGAATGGTGTCTTGACTTGGAATTTTTTTAACCATATGTTGCTCAATTTCTCTTTAATCACCCTAATTTCAGTCACTGGTTTTCTTTCTACTCCAGACACCTTTAAATCATTCACACAATTTCTATCTCATATTTACATAGTGCAAGTCCTTTCCTCTGCTTTTACTCTTCTCAATCTTCTATAGATGTAAATTTAAATTCTCAATGTCAAATATTGCTGGTAAATATGTGAAAACAAAATATTTAGGGAATTGGTACATAGGTATGCATGGATACACACAAAATGTATATATATATTTATGTATATTTGTGTTTATACATATATATATCTATGTATGTATATATGTATCTATCTATCTATATTATAGTATACAACTGAAAGAAAACATAGAAACTTATTTTACTGATGAGGAAAGTCAATGTAGAATTTAAGTGACTTGTCCAGGTTCACATATTTGATTCATTACTGAGATGGGACTTGTACAAAGAGGCAGGTAGGTGGCATAGTGGATAGAATACCCAGCTAGTCCAAAATCAGGAAGAGTTGTTGAGTTCAAATCTGACCTCAAATACTTGTTAAAAACTACCCTGTTTGCTGCAGTTTCCACATCTGTAAAATGAGCTGGAGAAGGAAATGGCAAACCACTCCAGTATCTTGCCAAGAAAAGCCCAAATGGAATTTTGAAGAGTTAGACATGACTGAAAAATAATTGAACAATTGAAATACAAATATAATAACAAAATAATCAATTATTAGATTGATGATCAAAGGAAATGAACAACAGTTTTCAGAAGAAGAAACATAAACCATTAACAATTTTCAAAGAAAGCATTCCAAATAACTATAGTAAGTTAAATACAAATTAAATGACACTGAATTTTTATCCCTTACCCTCTATGCTGACATAGGTAATAAATGATAAGAATTGTAAACATTACAGGGAATATGACGAGACTATGAATTGGTTCAACCTTTCTAGAAAGCAATTTGTCATTAAGCTATATTTGTTCTTTGACCCACAAATCTTATCCCTAGAAATTTATCATAAAAGGAAAGTTTCCATATTATCTACCTATCTATCTATCTATTTATCTATCTATCTGTGAACTTGTCATGTCTGTTATTTTTATTCTAGCAAAAACAAAGTACCTCCATCAATGAAAAATGTATGAATGGTGGTTTACAAATGAAATGGAATATTATTGCCTCATAGGTAAGGCTGAATATGAATTATTTAGGAAAAGTTGAAAAGACTTGTATGAACTGATATGTAGCAAAGTATAGAAAAATATACAAGAAATACAATAATAAGGCAAAAGAAAGGAAAAATAATCAAAATGCATCAGAATTTTGATCAATAATAATGCTCAAATTCTGTAGAGTGGTGTCCCCTGAGTAGAAGAGGTGGATTATTTATGCAGAATGGAGAGTATTTAGTTATATGTGACAAATGCATTTAAAAAAATTTCTTTAAAAATATACCTTTAAAAATGCTTTTAATGAGGAATAATAGATGATTGGTAATTTACAGAGATGTAAAAGATAAAGTAAACATTTATTAAAATACAATCTTTATGTTAAAGTAACATTTTAGCAAATTAGGTGTACTTTTATACTACATTATATAGCAGTCTAAATCCCATTAAAAAAAAAAAAGCAGATTCAGTTTCAAAGCATTTGTTCTTTTTGAGCCCATAGGATCATGGTATACAGTTAGAATAGAATACTGAGGCCTTCTCTATCAATGAGGAAAGTCAGGTGTAAAGCATTTAAGAAACTTGTCATCCAATTAGTTCCTGAAGTGAACAAAAGAAAGTTAAATTCCTCAGTGGATTGAGTGCTGGATCTGAGATCAATAAGATTTCCTGAGTTCAAATTGGGCTCAGATACACATGAGCTATGTGATCTTGGGCAAGTCATTTAGATTTGTTCACAGCAGTTTCCTCTTTTGTAAAATAAGCTGGAGAAAGAAATGACAAACCACTCTATTATCGCTGCTAAGAAAACCTCAAATAGAGTCACAGAGTTGGATTTGACTGAAATGACTGACTAACAACAATTTCTGACTATAATTCAATAACCTATCTATGTGCCATTTTCTCACTAGCAGATAACTATTGGATTTTCTTCAAAATTTTCAATCTCTATCTTTTATATAATATATATTCAATTTCTAAGGGATTAATAAAAATAGGACTCAGATGCCCAAAAATCCTCTCAAGAAGAGGAAAGAAAATTTTAAAAGTATGCTTCAGTCTGTATTCAGACAGTCAGTTCTCTCTCTGGGAATGGATAGCATTTTGTTTTTTATTATGACTTCTTCAGAGTTTTTTTAGATCACTGTATTGAGGAGAATGGCTAAGTTGTTCATAGCTGACTATCCTACAATATTGCTGTTACTTTGTAAAATTACACTTCACTTTGTATCAGCTCATGTAAGATCTTCCAGGTTTCTCTAAGAGCATCCTGCTCATTGTTTCTTACAACAAACACCACATAGAATTCCATCATACTCACATACCACAATTTGCTCAGCAATTCCCCAATTGATAGGCATCTCCTCAATTTCCAATTCCCTGCCCTCCAGAAAAGAGCTGCTCTCAGTATTTTTGTCCATACAGATTCTCTTTCTTTTTTTTTTTTTTAATTATTTTGGAATATAGATCTACTATTAGTATTGGTATGTCAAAGAATATGCATCACTTTATGATCTTTTGGGCATAGTTCCCAAGTGCTCTCCAAAATGTTTGTCAGTTCACAACTCTACCAATAGAATATTAATATATTATTTTCCCCACATCTCTTCCAGCTTTTATCATTTCCCTTTTTCCCTATTAGTCTAATAGTATGAGGTAGTGCCTCGGAATTTTTTCAAGTGGTTAGCATCAAGTTTAATTGCCTGGTTTTCAGAACTTATTTTTTTTCTTTTTATAAATCCAATATAATTGTCCATTTCAAGTCTTTTGTACTTTTTCTGTTCTTAATGATTCTTAAGAGATGCCTTTAAATTAGTAAGTGTTATTATTGTCTCATGTCCTTGGCTATAGTTCTGTTTACATTAATTACTTATTCTCCCTTTTCAGTCTGAAGGGCAGAGTCCTTCCTGGAGATGATGGAAGAAGTAAACCACATTAATAGTACTGTAGTTTGTTATCATCAAACCACCTTTTCTAGCTCCACAAAAATCAGAAAACTCTTTTTGTTATCCTTAATATTTTTCCAAGTCTCATCTGCTTCTGACTTAGTCTTTCATACAATCTTTTAAAATATTGCTTCCTCCCTTTTGTACTTATTTTTGGTTGATTTTTTTTTCCCATTCTACTTCTCTAAATGATAAGAGCAGCTAGATAGTACATTGGATGAAGCTCTGGGCCTGGAGTCAAGAAGACCTGAGAGTTCAAATGTGGCCCCTCTCATGCTGTAAGACATTTAACCTTCCTTTGCCTCAGATTACTCAATTACAAAATGAGGAGGATAATAATAGTGTCTAACTTGTAGGATTGTTTTGAAGATACAATGAAATAATATTATTAAAGTTCTTAACATAGTATCTGGCATGGATCAGATGCTTATTACATGTTTCTTCCCTTTCCCTCTCCTTACTTTAAATCTGAAAAAATTCTGTGCAACTGCAACCAAGTCTGACAAATAATGAATCCCACAAAGTGGTCACATTATCATAACTGACCTTGCATATTTCCATTTTATTGTTACCACTGACCATTTTGTACATAATTATGATTTCATGTAATATGAATTTGAAAATACACAATTTTTTCACAGGATGCATTGTTTATACTAATAAAGATCTCTTATTCTTTTTCTTCTCATTGAAAACATTCTGAGTCCCACATTTAAATTATTTAAAAAAAAAATTCAATCCCTTTTGAACCATGTTCCTTGATAAAAGTCCCTAGCAAGTTTTGTCTACTTAGCTTTTTTTGAAATATTTGAAATTTCTTCTTATAACATTTAGAATTTGTTTCCTCGGTATTATGATTTCTTCTTGTCCACTCACCTTTTTTCAATCATCTTTTTTAAGTCTTTAAATAAAATTGTTCATCCAAATGAGATCAATCAATCAACACGTATATTAATTGCTTCTTTTGTGTTAGACATTATGGATTAAAAAAAAAAAAGAAATGATGTCATATTCTGAAGGACTTATTTCTTTCAATGTTTCCTCTACTTTCTTAAAGATCAAACATTAAATTTTAGCTCCTTGAATGTAGTGTGGGATTCTTTTTTGTGTGTTTGTAACCTCAGTACCTAGTAGAATATCTAGCACATAGTTGATAATTAATTGTAAAATTGAATTGATTTAAATCAAATTATCGGAAAGGCCAGTTAAGAACTTATCATATGTTCTTGTTTAAATAGAATTAGTCTTTCAGAAGTTGTAAGGAAAGTTCAGCTCTCCAAATACAACTTGTGTTCCAGTTTTGTAAACTGAAATAGATATATAGCATTAGTTTCTTCTGCCTTATTAATCTATATACTTCCACAAGAGTATCACATTTGTTTATTTTTCCTTTGTTCTTCATTCAAGTAGCCTTTCTTGAAATCAGTTTTGTGATGTTTTTTTATTTAACTTTAATGGGAATAAATTTTATATTATTATGTGATTCAAGAATTTCACAAAAGAAATCAAGCAGAAAGGACTGTTTTTAGATATTATTTGTTTGAAAAAAATTATATCAAAAAGTGCAGACTTTGTTTTTCATGTAGAGAGCCCTCAATTTATTTTGGTTAAATGAAATAGAATTCCCATGTAGTCACTGGGTTGTAGATCTAGATTTAGGAAGAAACCCAAGAGACTAATATTTAGTCTAACTTACTCATTTTGAAGATTAAAAAAATGGGCACAGGGAGGTTAAATGACTTGTCAGAGTCAACATAGATATTTAAACATCAGAGGTAAGATTTGAACTCAGGATTTTTTTTCCTCTCTAGAACTTGTATTCCTTCTGTTATATTATGCTGTGTTATGCTGCTATGATAATATTTTCTATTGTATTGACTCAATAGACAGGAATCAAGAATACAGCCAGAGAGTTAAAATACATGATAAATTCTCTTTCAATTTGGTGCAACAAGAATTTGAGTACTTTATATTTGATATAATATTCTCAGACACACCTGAAAAAATAGGGAAGTCTGAAAAGGTATTGTCAAAGATATGTTTGCTGATCCTGTGACACAGTCATTATTTCCCAGGTCATCAATATTCATATGTATCTAAGATTTCAGGTAGCTTCTAGAATTAGACAACACACCAAAGGTTTCTCTTGGAAATATGCATTTGGTAGAATAGGGGGTGGTAGCTCAAATATAAAATAAAATTTATTTTTGTAAACAAATTTCTGAAGCTACATTACTCAAAAAAGAGCTTTAATCATCTCTTTTGCTCTCTTCAAACTGTAAAATGTAAGCTTCTGAAAGGCAGGAATAATTTTTGTTTTCTTTATATAACATCTTTAACAGAGAGGAATATGTAGTGAAAATTTAAATCCTTGTTTAATTTATTTCTCAATTAGCTCTATGCAATCATCATAACATAATTGGCTTCAACATTAGGAGAAAATAATCAACAGCAGCCTGGGCTGTTCTTATTTATTGTATCTAATTCTAAACTATCAGTTGTTAGCTTTAGAGAAGGATATAATCTAGTGCCCTAATTTGGACTGCTGGAAAGATTTTTTTCCTTTCCTGTTTTCTCAGATCAACTGTCTTGATTCCTTGATTATGATAATATAATAAGGATGTTAATAACTTTTAATTTGGTAGTTTGGTGGGTTCATCATTTCATTATTATGGTCTCTCCTACCATTGATTGATGTGAATTTTAATCTCTTTACAATTTTCTCATTCTGTGAATTTTTATCCACAATTTTCCATTCACAGTATGTCAGATAAAAACCTGACACACAGAAGAGTTTTCTCTAATTCTTTTACTTTTTTGGCTATGTTTCTCTTTGTAGCTCAACACTTAAGCTATAAGTCGTCTCTCATTCTCACAGCAAAACTGACCCACATCACTAGCAAGTTATGCACCCCCTAAATAACTTATTTTACATTGTTTCCTACATGTATCACTGTTGATAAGATCCTCTAGATTATTTTTATCTTTTCTGAATCTTTCCATTCGCATTGTTTATAATTTTGTTTTAAATGTTATAATGCTGCATATCTCATAGGTATATAATGTCATTTGGAAATTGATGTTAAAGAGATAGGCAATTGTGGAAGCAAGACACTTTGTATTACTCAACATCTGCAAATAAGAGCCTTACCATTAATAGTGGTCCCTTTCTCTCTCGCACTATACATAAGCCATCTTTCAATTATAGTGCAAACATCTCACAGAGATAAAAAAAAGTTGTAGACCTTGAGTCATGAGATCATTTGGAATCATGCCTCAGATATTTACTGGTTTTGTCATAGTGGAAATGTCATCTAAGTTTTCTAACCCTTATTTTCTCATCTATAACATAAAAAGGATAATACTTGGAAGTTAAAGCAGAGGTTCCTAACCTAGAATCCATGATTTATTTTTTAAAATTGTGGTAGTTGTATTTCAATATAACTTGTTTCCTTTATATATTACTTTTATGAATTTGGCAAATGTTATTTGAAGGTCTATAGACTTCATCAGCCTACCAAAGCAATCCATGAAAAAAAAGATAAGAATACTTGCCTTACATGAAGTTATATCTATGCTGTGTTTGATTTTGATATATAGATAACTGCACAAAATTATCCATTTAGTCGTATATATCAGAAAAGGTTGTAATTTTAACATATATATTTTAACACCTAGTTTGAAATGAATCATCATTATTGCATTTTAATCTAGCTATTAATTTAAAAATTGTAAACAATAGCCTCAGTTAAAGCTTATTTTCAGAAAGCTTATTTTTCATACCTCTCCATTATGTGGGCCTGCAAAGATATAGTCTGCTAAAGAAAATTATCTGTGAAGGTTTATTCATTGTCTTATTTTCATGAAGGATTCTAAAAGACTATTTACTTAAGTGATTTTTTTGTTGCTTTTTTTTTTTTATTTTTGTTTAGTTGCTGGTAACTTTGTCACATTAAGTCAGGAGAAGTTGGGGCAGCTAGCACTGCAGTGGTGCAGTGGATAGAGCACCAGCCCTGAAATCAGGAGGACTTGGTTTCAAATCTGGTCTCAGACACTTAACATGGCTTAGCTGTGTGACCCTGGGCAAGTCACTTAATGTCAATTGCCTAAGCAAAAAGTAAATAAATAAATAAATTCAGGAGAAGTTGGACAATGCTGAAAATCTATTCTTGAGTGCCTTTGAGATTGTATCCTCTTTAGCATGTACTTCTCTATTCTCCACTTTTAGTTTCACTTTCTATAGAAATAGGAAACTCAGATTAGGATTTTCATTAGTTTCATAAGGATATATAAGTGCTCTTTTTTTTTTTTTGCCATCTTCCATAACATTTTGAAAACAAATTCAGATTTAAATTTGTGTTGTTTTGGTTACTCTGTCTTCTCATTTGACTAGGATGCTTGCTGGCTAAGGTCACTAGTAACTGCTTTGTATCAGTAAAATTTTCTAAGGGTTAATGCCTTTTCAATTCTTCATTCCTGATTTTTCAGAGTTGACAGTTTATTTAAACTGGTTGGGTTGAAAGTCCTGTTTCCTTATATAGTGTCTTCTCATTTTTATTTTTTCTTATAAGGTGGTATTAATTTTGACCTTTGCTCTCTCCAGTCTATGATCTAACTGCACAGAAACAAGCAGTTCTGTAATGACTGCTATTTCTCTTACAAATCTTTCCTGTCTATAAAGGTATAGTCGATTTCATTTTTTACATTTGTTCAGTGATTTACTTGTCCAGTGACTTCCAATATTTTCTTTAAAATATTCATATTTAGCCACTGAGAACAATTGTAGTAGTTTAAAAGTCTGTTTTTTTAATCTCTTTTGATTCTATACCATATTTTACAAAATATTTTTCATTATTTACCTCAGTGACATTTTTTCACCCAAGCCCTGGAGTTTGTTTGTTGTTACTAGTGTTTATTTTTGTTTTTATCCAGATCTTTGATTTCATTCATATAAGGTACTCTGCTTGAGACAATTCCCCTCTTTTCATGGTACTTAAAAGGTTTAGAATTACTTAAAGACAGGTCTTTCAGAGTCAGAGGCTAATTCTTTATCCACTATTCTACTTTGCCTCTTTATAGAATACAAAAGTATTCTTTTACTAAGAACAAGAGTTCTTAGCTTGGAGTCTATGAACTTATTATATCTATATCTATATATCGGTATTTCAAGATAATTTATTTCCTTGTAGTCTGCTCTTTATTTTATGCATTTAAATACATTATTTGGAAAAGAGATGCATGGGCTTCACCATATAACCAAAAGTTAGAAATTCTGATTTAAATAATTTTAAGAACTTATAGAATCACAGAAATTGAGATTCAAACTTTAGAATTCATTTAATTCAAACTTTTCCCCAATAGGACACCAGTCAGAACATGATAACATATAGTCATCTCCTTTCCACTTAAAGACTGCTAGTGATGGGGATTTTAATATTCTTTCAAGCCACCAATTCTACTTCATCATATATTTATTAAGCACCTACTATATTCTAGGACTTGTGTTGATTGCTGGAGTTTCACAGAAATGAAACAGACTTAGCCCACATTTTTGTAGAGTTCTGAATGTTAAAAAATAGATATTTTTCCCTATTTATATTGGCTTAATCTGTCTTTTGTCAGTTTCTATTTATTGTTGTTCTCCATTCAAGAACTAAGCAGAAAAAGCTTAATTCTTTGACCATCTACCTCTTCTCTCCTTCCCTTCCTCTTTTTTTCTTTCTTTCTTTCCTTCCTTCCTTTCTTCCTTCCTTCCTTCCTTCCTTCTTTCCTTCTTATATAATTAAAATGCCTAGTACAGTGTCTAGTATATAATTGGTAGCAAATATATTTATATTGGTTGATAAGTTAAATCAGTAAGATTTGATTAAGCACCTATTCTGTATTAAACAATATGGTAAAGTGGTGGGTACAAAGCACAAATAATTTTATTTCTATAGTAATGCTCCAAAATAACAAAAGCTATTATTTTTATAATGACATGCTGTTATGTTATGTTAATATATTTTTGAACACTAAGAAATTTTTTGGAAGAAGCTAACATGGGACAGCTAGGTGGCACAGTGGATGGAGTACTGGCCCTGGAGTCAGAAGGCCATCAGTGCAAATCCAATCTAAGACACTCCACACTTATTAGCTGTGTGACCCTGAGCAAATTCCTTAACCCAAATGCTTCTCAAAAAAAGAGGGAAAAAAAAGAAAAAGGCTAACATGGTATCATAATAAGTTGTGATCATTTATTTTAATGATGAGAATGTAGAATATTATTGTGTTGCTGGCATCCTAAGGGATCACAATCTATATGTGTTTAATAAATACTACACTTATATGGGCTTTCCTATACCAGGACTGTATTTTTTCACACCATCATCATTAATTTCCCATTACATTTCTTGAGATTATGCAGAATTTTCCAAAAAGCTATATGACTTTTCTGCAAAAAAAAAAATGACAAAAGTAGAGGTTTTTAAAATTATATATGTCTAAAACTTTGAAATACTAAGACACACTGTCATTACTGCATGGTATAGTTTCTACTTGTTTACTTGAAATCATACTCAAAGAGTAAAATTTATTTAGTCTAAAATTAAACTTGAAATATATAAATCTAGTTTCATTGTAATTTATGCTATTTGGATTAAATAAATGACTTTTTATTTAATTGTTAAACCACTAAAATGTGCTGAGGCATTATAGATATCTTAAAGGGAGATATAAAAGGGATTTAGAATAAATGGATAGGTATACAACTAACTTTAGATCTTAGCTATAATTATATGAAAAAGGTTCCATTGCTCCTACTTAACAGAAACTTATTTTCTTTTCTGAAAGCAAGCAATTGAAATGTATACATATATGTGTATATGTATGTATATATACATATATGTATGTATACATATTGACACACAAAACACACACACACACACACACACACACACACATATATATATATATATATATATATATATATATATATTGTTGAAAAGACAGTTCTCCAAATTGGAACTATGCTAAAAAAGTTATCAAACTGCAAACTCTTTGACCCAACAATGTTTCTATTGGGCTTATATCCCAAAGAGATCTTAAAGGAGGGAAAGGGACCCACATATGCAAAAAATATTTGTGGCAGCCCTTTTTGTAGTGGCAAGAAACTGAAGATTGAATGGATGCCCATCAATTAGAAAATGACTGAATAAACTGTTGTATATGAATGTTATGGAATATTATTGTTCTGTAAGAAATGAGCAGGATGATTTCAGAGAAGCCTGGCAGCCTGTGAACTTATGCTAAGTGAAAAGTATAGAACCAAGAGATCATTATACACAGAAACAACAAGACTATATGATGATCAATCCTGATGGATGTGGCTCTCTTCAACAATAAGATGATTCAAACCAATTTCAATTATTCAGTGGTGAAGAGAGCCATCTAGAGAGATAACCATGGGAACTGAGTGTGGACCACAACATAGCATTCTCACGCTTTCTGTTGTTGTTTCCTTGCATTTTGTCTTCTTTCCCAGTTTTTTTCTTCTTTCTTGATCCTATTTTTCTTATGCAGCAAGATAACTGTATAAATATGCACCCATACATTGGATTTAGCATATATTTTAACATATTTAGCATGTATTGGACTACCTGCCATCTAGGGGAGGGGGTTGGGAAAGGAGTGGATAATTTGGAACAGAAGGCTTTGCAAGTGTCAATGTTGAAAAGTTACCCATATATTTTGTAAATAAAAAGCTTTAATAATAAAAAAAAGAAAAGGTGGCTCTTCAGTTTTAGAGGTTGATATGTGTGTATTTTACAAGAGCAAACATTATTTGGAAACACTCTAAGTCACAAATGATATTCAATGTGGAAAGCTGTCTTTACTGAATAACATTTTTGAATCATGTATGACATCAAAGATAATTTTTTTGGCATATATATATATATATATGTATATATATATATATTAGCAAATAAACATCTCATGATACTGTTACTCATTTTCTTGCTTTTTTTTGTTGGAGTAAGTCAAGAAACAAATGCTATTCACAAATTTTAAATGATCAGAATTTGACTAAATGAATAAAAATGCAGTGTTATGTTTAAGTGAGACACAACCTATTCTCCTAAATAATTAGTCTTTTAAACCCTAAATCACACAGAAAATGATAGGGAATTAGGATAGTCACTGGAATATAAATTCCTTGATGAAAAGACTCTTATTCACTCATTTATGTAAGGACTCCTAACTCTAGTGACCTGTTCTTCATAAAGGAACCATTCAATATAAACTTTTAATTAAGTGTTGAGATAAGAATATTCTCTAAACCTTTTAAGAAAATTTAATCTACTGAAACCATAGGTTATGTCTACGTCTCTAATGACTACAGGATTTAAAATCAAAAGACTGCAGTTTGAATTCTATTCTTGATAGTACCTGTATGACTCTCCTTAAGTCATTTCTTTTAGCTGGGGTTCCTTTCACTTAGCTGTAAAGACGGAATGGTTTGACTAGGTGACATAGAATCTTTCTTATCTTTAAATCTTTTAAGTTTGTAAATTCCTAGTACATAGTTTTCAATTTGTATTTTCTTTTCTTGATCTCTGCTTAAGCTATCAGTATAAAACTAGTATAAAAAACTATACCAAAAACTAGTATAAAAATGAATACTAAAACATAGAAAACAGCCTACTAACAAAACAAAATAAACATGGTTGAGTACATCTAACATGACACTTTTCTGTAAATCATACATAGTTCTTCTAATCATTTTTTCCTGTTCCTATTTTCTTTTCAGTTATTTTCTGACAATTTGGGGAGTTTAAAAGACCAATATTTTTTTTTCCTCATCAATAGTATTTTATTTTTCCAAATATATATTTCCAATAGGTTAAAATATATAATCCCTTGAAGCATATTTCCATGTCTGTCATATGATACAAGAAAAAAAATCACACCAAAAAGGTAAAAAATCACAAGAAAGAAAAAAGGAAAGAAGCAAACACAATAAGATGAAGATACACTATTTTGAGCCATATTCAGTCTCCACAGGTCTCTCTCTGGATATAGATGGTATTTTCCATCCCAAGCAAGACCAATATTCTTAAGATCATAAGAAGGGTGATTAAAGTTCTTAAAGTCCAGTTCTTTCTTTCTAATGTACTTTTCAAATTTTAAGGATCCTCTTTTTTTATAAATTGATGTTCCAACATGGATTATTTATACCTTTAACAATTTTTTGCCAACTATCTGGATTTCAAATAGATTCCTCAGATTTATTTAAATTTGAATTCTTTTTTATTAGTGATTGAGAAAGTTTTTCCATATATTGTTATACCTTTTTCAGAGGCATTTCTAAGGGGTTAAGTGACATGTCCAGCGTTGAATAAGTTTGAACTCATGTCTTCCTGACTTCAGGGTCAGTGCTCTATCCACTGTGTTACTTAGCTTCCCCCTTTTCATTTAATTGTTAATAATTTGAAGCACAGATGTATATAATTTGTATCGAATCTTTATATGTCTTAAGTATCAGACTCAACATAAATAGTTGATGCCAATATATCTGCATTCTATTTAATAATGGTTTCTTTTTTATTCTAGTTGTATTGGCTTTGTGCTGTCAAATGCATTTTGATATAAATTTTATAATTTATGATTTTCTCTGTTTTATTTGGTTAAAAAATTTCTTCCTCCATGATCATAGTTTCAATAAACAGCCCTATTTTTCATATAAATGTGTGTTTGTCTATCTGTATCTATGTCTATATATAGCTGTATATGTAGATATACAGACATATATACATACATGTATACATGGAAATATAACATATTCACAAGCTAAATGCAATTTGTTTACAGCAGGACACAAAAATAGGTGTGTAGAAATCAGAAATTCCTTTCTTTAGAAGGTAGTAATTGAGAATTTTGAAGTGTATTAAGGAGTCTAAAAGGAAGAGGTAAAGGGAATATATTTCACGCACTGAGAAATTAGCTTATACAAAGGGGTAAAGACACAGGAAATGGATTACACTTATAAGAAACAGCAAGTGGGACAATTAGAATGGCATGTTCAATGATTTAGGAGGAGTAATGAGAAACAATTTAGTCAAGACAAGTTGATGTCATATTATATTTGATCCTAGAGGGAAAAGGGATCCACTGTTTCTATAGAAAGTGAGTATCATATTGCACTTTCATAAATTTTAACTCATTTTGAAATTTCACAAAAAATTTGTAACATATATAGCATAACTATTGTTTTTATTTTGTATCTGAGAAAACCCAAGGCCCACAGAAGTTAAAATTATTTGCCCTGTATCCTATATCTAGTTAGTTGTAGAAGCAGGACTTTGGCTGCCAGCAAATCATTAGTTCCACCTATTTTATATATCTTAGAACTCATGGATCTTCTTCCATTTTTTGGTTGTTGAGTGACTCAAAGCAAATCATCTTTTTGTATCTTTGTTAATTTCTATTCAAAAAAAGACTTTTTTTTATAATAAGCACATTTTTAAAAAAATTCATTAGTCTGCTACTATATCCTGGAATTCTCAAGGTGAATTACTCTAAATCCATAAATAATAATGCCTATGGGCTACATATTCACTGGTTTTAAAAATGTTATATTATCTATGCTTTACTGTACTTTTATTTATTTTGTCAAATACTTTTCAGTTCACTAATGCATTTTTGGTGGAGTTATGAATTGATACATTCATTTTTGAGAAGAATCTGGAGCCCTGTCTAAAATCATACTATAAAACAGTTCATGACTCATCAATACAACTACTAGGTTTGTATCCCAGAGAGCATAGAAAAAGGAAAAGGCCCTACAGAAGGGTGCTTATTGTTGTTGTTTATTCTTCTTTCTGGAAGAGGATCATGACATCAGAGAGGTGATACCATGACATGCAAGTGAATTAGATTTAAGTGAGGGAGGGTGGTGCATAGTCACCTGCATCATTTTCCCCTCCAGAGTCATCTAAGTCCAGTAGCCAAATATAGATCAAGACTCGAGGTGGCCTTGGATGAAATGGGAGACATTTGCATTTTTATGCTAATGTATTCAACAGGTTATAGTTTGATTGAGGCTATACCCATTCAGTGATTAAGGCTAGATAGCAACTGAGGCAAAGAATCTCCTATTTTACTTAGTCCAAAAAATTTAAATAAATAAATAGATGAATACAGGAGGGGAAGTCCCTAAAGGTTTCTGGCCAAAATAGAAATGATTGCTATTTACATTTATTCTGAATCGATCAACACCTAAACAATGTTCAAATGGGACTTGAACTAGGATCTATTGGTGGCCAATTAGAATCAAAATGGTTTTGGATTAAGGAATGATTCTCAAGAAAGAAATTTAGCCAGTAAACCTCAAGAAGGGATGCTTATCAATCGTTGGATGGCTAAAGGTGTTGTAGTATATGACTAGGGTAGAATGCTGTTGTTCTGTAAGAAATGATGAGCTGGATGGTTTCAGAAAAACAGAAAAACTGTTATGAATTGATGCAAAGAAATCATCATACACCATAATGGCAAGATTGCAAGATGAACATCCATGAATGATTTAGCCATTCTCATCCATGCAATTATACAAGACAATTCTGAAAAAAAAGTGCTGATGGAGTCTGAATGCCAATTAAAGCATACTTTTAAATCTTGTTTGTTTTGGTCTTTTGCAACATGACAAATATGGAAAAAATCTTGATGATTATTTAGTAAATACTAAGCAAATGTTCTAAGAATTTTGAGTTTTTCAGCTTATGATCAGTTCTTAAAAGGATTCAGTATTCCATAACATATGATTTTTAAATGACTTTCTCAAAAAAAAATAGAGAGAACCATCTTAAATTTCTTCTTCTGGTATAACAAGGGGCAACACTTTGTGAAAATCTAACTATATGTTAGGTTTAGTGCTGCATACTTGTAATTCTAGTTACTAGAGTATGCTGAAACTGGATGGTTGCTTGAGCTGGAGATTTCTTGACTGTCATGTGCTAAACCCACAGGTTTCTACATTGCCCAGCACCAATATGATGAGCATTGGAGAATGGAGAGCCAACAGGAGGGAAAAAGGAGAAAACTGGCTTATGTTACAAAGGCATTAAGTCAAAGCTGTTGTACCAATCAGAGTGAGATTGGGTATGTGTGTAGCCCCTGCACTACCAGCCTGGGGGAGATAAGGAGATTTTGTATGTCTTAAAAAAATAAGACTTTTAAAAAGAAGAAAACTTATAGCATGTTGGAAGGTATTCTTTTTAAGCTCTGATGAGACCTTGGGCTGAGAATGAGGTCTATCAGAGAAGTCATCTTTTAAATCAGCTTTCTAAATCCCAGAATTCTAACATTTGACATCAAGACAAGCATGGATCCAAGTGTTCCATATCTGTATCCTGCTTATTAAAGTATTGATTTCAGTGGATGCCTTGCATTTAAACTCTTTCTCAATTAAACCTCAGTTGGAATTTCCTCAGGAAATGTGTTTAGATAAATAAGTGAAATGAAATGAAATGTCAATTCTGTACATAAACCAAGACATTTATACAGGGATGGTCATGATTTTAAGAAATGGGATTGCCAGTAGAGAACACACATACTATATTCATTTTCTTTCTGTCTGTCTCTCTGTCTCTTCCTCCCTCCCCTGTCTCTTTCCCCCTCTTCCACTTTCATCCCCTTTTCCTTCTTCCCTCCTTCTTCCTCACCCTGGTTCTCACTCTCTCCCTTTCTCTCTCCCTCTCCTTGTCCCTTTCTTTCTCCCTCACCTTCTGCCTCTCTCTCTCTCTCTCTCTCTCTCTCTCTCTGTGTGTGTGTGTGTCTCTCTCTCTTTTTCATACACACACACACACATACACACACACTCCCCAACCAGGAATCTTTAATTAGCAATAAAAAGTATAGCATATATATATATATATATATATATATATATATATATGATCACTGAAGAAGTTCCTGCCTAGTCCTAGGTCTATTTCAAAGACTAAGCTGAAGCTGGACTGTTAGGATTCTTACAAGGTGCAAAATCAGTGGAATTGATAAGATAATGATTCTCTAATTTGCAAGTACTTAGTACTTACTATAATTCCACAAGATTTACACATTTAAGAGAGCATATATAAGGAGGAGCTCTCAGGGCCAAAGAACACAAGCCCACTAGAAGCTCATTCGGAGGGAGCTAGAGGCAGAAGCTGGCAGAGGCAAAGGACTAGCAGCAGGAGCTCTTGGAACCAAGGAGAGAGGCCTCCAAGAAAGCTAACTGGGCCCCAGGAAAAGAGATAAGAATTTGAAGGAGACAATAAAGGATTTTGACTTTAATACCTGGTTGCATTTGGGTTGATTACTCTGAACTGAAATGAAGGCTGCTCCCAGAAGGCCCCCAAGAAATCTGCTCCCAGAGAACAGTATATTTTAGAGAAGAATATTACATTTTGGCGCCCAACATGGGGCAGACACAATCCTGATTTCAGTGGAAAAGTCTCCTCGACCCAGAAATTAGGGTGAGTACAACGGAAATTTTGTTAAAAAGCTAAAGTACTATTTTAGCTAAAATGGGACAGACGTTTAGAAAACAGTCTTCTTTTCCAATTTAAGGAAAATGTGTAGAAAACATTGTCAGATTTATGAAAAGCCAATGTTTGATTATAATTTGGGAGCATATTACTGAACTTTTAGAAACTGTACAGTACACATATCCTTAGTTCTCTATGGAAAAAGAATTGGATCTAGAGGAATGGAAATTAGTAGGAGAGCAACTATGTTAATTCTACAATAAAAATGGATCTGATTCAATTTCCAAAGACACACTTAATACATATAATATTTAATACAACTGGCTTTAGGAAATTATATAAGTTATAGAATAAATAAAAAGACAAAAGAACAGGAGGGGGAGGATCTAAATAAACTAGGTGAAAAGGATGAAGAATCAGATAAGAATGGAGTTAAGTATAATCTTAAGTATGGCATTTCACAGCAGGAGCATTTCTCATCCCCTGACCTACTTCCCTCAATTAACCCTTCATTGATGGAGGGAGAAGGAGGAGGGGGAGAGGCAGTGACACAATCAGCAGCACCCATGAAACAGCCTATGACAAGATTACAAAACGCATTGGTTAAGGCTAAGAGAGAAGGACAGGATATATCTGATTTAATAAATGCATACTTGTGATTGAAGAGCTTGACTCTTCAGGTCAAAAAAGGAGAAGATACACTCCTTTTGATTTGGAAAAAATCAAGAATTTGAAAAAAGGTCGCACTCTTTATAGAGCTACATCATCTTATGTTAAGATGTTGCTAGATAATTTGGCTTATAAAATCTTAACACCCAGTGATTGGAAATCCATAGCAGGGACATGTTTGGAACCTGGACAAAATTTGTTGTGGCTTTCAGAATATCATGAATCATGTAGGATTCAAGCTCAATGCAATAGGCAAACCGGAGTTAATATACAAGTCACCTTTGACCAACTAGCAGGTGAAGGTCGGTTTGCAGAGAATTCAGCACGGAATAATTACCCCATAACAGCTTATGAACAAATTGCTACTGCTACTATAAAAGCTTGGGGTTCCCTCCCAGGGAAAGATAAAGATAAAGCCTTCACAAAAATAGAGGAAGGTCCCAATGAACCCTTTGCTGATTTTGTGGGATGCTTGCAGACAGCTGTCATAAGAGTCATTGGAGAAAATGCAGCAACAAGAATTATGATAAGACAACTGGCTAAGGAAAATGCCAATGAAGGTTGCAGAAGAATTAAATGGAGACTACACAAAGATGCTCCTTTAGAGATCATAAGATGCTGTGCCACAGTGGGCAGACTTATTATACTCAGACTATAATGAATATGGAAAGACTGGGTCCTTCTTGGCAAGGGACTTCTAGAGAAACTCATTGATGTTTTCAGTGTGGAAAAATAGGACATCTGAGACCTCAGTGTAGATATAGAGATAGAGTGAGAGGATAGGATGAGAGAATAAAACCCAAAACACTATGTCCAAAATGCCACGAGGGCTTTCACTGGGCCTCAGAATGTAGATTGACCCAGGGAAATGAGAGGCACAGCCCAGCTCGAAGATATCATACAAAAGACAGGTGGGGCATGATGGCCGAAGTTACATCCATAAAGCCTTTAGAAAGTCAGGACTCTGATGTGATCAATCAGCCAAAAAGCAATCAGATAGCAGAAAGGGATTATAACTGGGGAGAATACAGGCTTTTTAACCCAACTGAAGGGCATTGCCCAGTGGGAGCAGCTCCAATTGATGAGGAGAAATCCCAAAAGTGGTAAATGGAAGGGACTAGATAGGTTAACTGCCTTGGAGAGAGGATCTTCTTGTATTTCTACAGATGGAGGAGGAAACAGATGGGTGCCAACGAGCTGTATTTGCCTTATCCATCACAGAGAGACAGAAAAAGAGAAAAATCTGGAAACAAAGGAGAAGACCTAAGAACAAAATCTGCAGGAATCATTGGATTCCCTAACATAAGACAAGATTGTTGCAGGACTTGAAAAGCAGCAGGAATCATTGGATTCCTTGAGATGAAAAATTGTTGACGAGCCTATTGCAGGACTTCAAAACTTGCAGGAATTATTGGATTCCTGCTTCATAAACTAATGGACAATAGATTCCTTTTGGACTATTTCTAGGACTTATGTTAATCCATGTTATTTGTTACATCACTACTAACTTGTGCTACTATGTGCTTATATAATTTATGTAATAAATTGTGCAATTTATTTGTAATACCTCCCATATTGATGGATTTATGTATACTTATTTTAAGAGTGAGCCCCTTCAGAAACCCGCTAATATGATTTTATTTTCCCATTTCCTTTGGTATTTTCATCTCCCTTCCTGAGATGTCAGGGAGGGCATAATCACCTCTTTTGATGGTGTTTTCACTCCTTTTTTGAGCAGTCAGGGAAGGTGTAATTACCTTCTTTTTTGAGGTTCTCACCTCCTTGAGAAGTCAGGGAGGTCAATGGCCACCTATGTTCTAAATCAAAAGAAAGCAGGAGATGTTAGGATTCTTACAAGGTGCCAAGTCAGTGGAACTGATGAGATAATAATTCTCTAATTTACATGTACTTAGTACTTACTATAATTCCACAAGATTCACACATTTAAGAGAGCATATATAAGGAGGAGTTCTCAGGGCCAAAGAACACAAGCCCATTAAAAGCTCATTTGGAGGGAATTAGAGGCAGAAGCTGGCAGAGGCAAAGGACTAGCAGCAGGAGCTCTTGGAACCAAGGAGAGAGATAGGCCTCTAAGAAAGCTAACTGGACCCCAGGAAAAGAGATAAGACTTTGAAGGAGACATAAAGGATTTTGACTTTAATACCTGGATGCATTTGGGGTGATTACTCTCAACTGAAACAAAGGCTGCTTCCAGAAGCCCCCCAAGAAACCTGCTCCCAGAGAATATTATGCTTTAGAGAAAAATATTACACTGGACCAACAGGCCCCTTAAACCCATAGTGGTCTTGTGGAAGTCATTTCCTTGTGAAATATTACAGTTTTCTGGTTTCTCATTGTTTTTTTCTCCTCCCATTTTGCTTTGGTTACTGCTAAACTTGGTTCTTTTTTTTTCCTGACTTGTCCCAAATGTATTTCTATATGAAATGTCATTTTTTTATTAAAGGTTTTTATTTTTCAAAACATATGCATGGATAATTCTTTAACATTAGGCCTTGCAAAACCTTGTGTTCCAGTTTTCCTTTCCTTGCCCCATACCCTCCTCTACATGGAAAGTAATACAATATATGTTATACATGGTAGAAAAATGTGCAAAATCCAATGTATACATAGATATTTAAACAATTATTGTGCTGGTATAAAAAAAATAAAATCAAACCAGTAAAAAGAAGAGGAAGAAGAAGAAGAAAAAGAAGAAGAAGAAGAAAATGCAAGCAAGCAACAATGAAAAGAGTGAAAATGCTATGTTGTGAACCACATTCAGTTCCCACAATCCTCTCTCTGGGTATAGATGGCTCTCTTCATCACTGAACAATTGGAGCTGGTTTGAGTCATCTCATTATTGAAAAGAGCCACGTTCATGTAAGTTCATATAAGTCTCTCCAGGCCTCTCTGAAATCATCCTTCTGGTCATTTCTTACAGAAGAATAATATTCCATAACATTCATATGCCACAATTTATTCATCCATTCTCCAATTGATGGGCATCCATTCAATTTTTAGTTTCTTGCTACTACACAAAGGACTGCCACAAACATTTTTGCACATGCGTGTCCCTTTCCCTCCTTTAAGATTTCTTTGTGATATAATCCCAGTAGTAACATTGCTGGGTCAAAGGATATGTACAGTTTGATAACTTTTTGAGCATAGTACAAAATTACTCTCCAGAATGGTTGGATCTGTTCACAACTCTACCAACAATGTATCAGTACCTCAGTTTTCCCACATCCCTTCCAACATTCATCATTATCTTTTCCTGTCATCTTAGGCAATCTGAGAACTGTGTAGTGGTATCTCACAGTTATCTTAATTTGCATTTCTCTGATCAATAGTGATTTGGAGCACCTTTTCATATGACTAGAAATAGTTTCAGTTTCTTCATCTGAAAATTCTCTCTTCATATCCTATGACCATTTACCAATTGGAGAATGGTTTGAATTTTTATAAATTTGAGTCAATTCTCTATATATTTTAGAAATGAGGCCTTTACCAGAACCTTTCTGAATTAGTTTTGTTTCAGTGTGGAACCTATTTAACTTAATATAATCAAAATAATCTATTTTGTGATCAATAATGATTTCTAATTGTTTTTGGTCACAAATTCCTTTCTTCTCCACAGATCCTATGTTTCTAATTTGTTTATAACATCACACTTTATGTCTAGATCATGAACCCATTTTGACCTCATCTTGGTATATGATGTTAGGTGTGGCTCAATACCTAGTTTCTACCATGATAATTTTGAATTTTCCCAGCAGTTTTTGTCAAATAGTAAATTCTTATCCCCAAAGCTGGGATCTTTGGATTTGCCAAACACTAGATTACTATAATCAATGCCTATTTTGTCCTGTGAACCTAACCTATTCCACTTATCAACTTCTCTATTTCTTAGCCAGTGTCAAATGGTTTTATTGACTACTGCTTTATAATATAATTTTAGATCTGGTACAGCTAGGCAGCCTTCATTTGCTTTTTTTTTTTTCATTAATTCCCTTGAAATTCTTGATCTTTTTTTTAATCTTGGTATTATGATAATATGGAGGGTTATGATATATTTCATCTCTTGATATGGTAGAAATAAACACTCTTCCACCTAATATTGCAGAGTGTAATGAGAAGTTAAGCTGGAGTCACAAAGTCTACAGCTTGTAACTTGACATCCTGCCTGTGCAGAGTCCACTCTGCCACTGACACAGGGCTCTATTTAATGTGCTGCCAATCACTTGTGTCAAGTATTATACCAGAAATCCAGGAGAAAAGTTTTCAATTTGGCAGGGGCTTGGAAGGGGTGGAGGGAATGAGATAGGGAGGGGTGGGAGAGGAGGACAAAGGACTGGAATGGAGAATGTTGTTTATAAATGTAATACCTTTTCCAGTTACTATCTTAGATGCCATCAATTGGAAGATAGAACATACTTGCCACAAGTCATTTCTTGAAGTTCTGTTTTTAGAAAATGTAGGTGAAGAGTGAGAAATCATTTAATGAATGCCAAGAAAGATTTTCAGACTCCAGCTATTCTAATGGAATAGCAACTTGATGCAACGTATATGGGATATGGGCCTAGCTTTTCATCTCCAAATTTCACCCCTCAGCTACAATTACAAATATAAACTGATTATAAAACAAAAGCAACTATTCAGTTTAAAGAGCCTTTAATTGAAAAGTGGAAATGTAAACTATCTGTAGACATCAGGATCATACACACTCATTGCTGGTTTAGAGGGAAATGTTCTGTATGATGAAATCCAGACAAATATTAAACTAACCATTTTTACCAAATTGGTTTGCTTGTGCAGATACAACCTGAATTAGCTTGTTAGTAGATAAGAGAATGTTCTTAGAATAAAAAAAATCTACATTCAAATACCATCCCAGACACTTTCTAGCTAAGCAAGTCATTAACCATTCTGTGCCTTAGTTTTCTCACCTGAAAATGAGAGTTGGAATCTAAAGTTCCTTTTAGCTCTAAAACTATGGCACTGCCACCCAAATTAGGAATGTTCTGTTAATTGTAATTAGTATGAATTCAATTTTTTACTTGGACAGAGTTTATTTCTAATATCTAAATCCAATACAGTTTTCTCAGTGACTCCTCTCATAATCTTAGGGAGGAAATCAATATTGATGAGAGAAAACGTTAGAATCCAGGGGTCCTCAAACTTTTTAAACAGGGGGCCAGTTCACTGTCCCTCAGACTGTTGGATGGCCAGACTATAGTAAAAACAAAAACTTTGTTTTGTGGGCCTTTAAATAAAGAAACTGGCCCTGGGTGAGGGGGATAATTGTTCTCAGCTGCCACATCTGGTCTGCGGCCATAGTTTGAGGACCCCTAATATAGACCTATCAAGCACACATGAACTGTTGGGCTGGGAGAAAGTCAATCATCTTTTCTGAAGTAGGACTCTAAAATTATGTTACAGCCTGATCTACTTCAGAGGAAGAAGATTCAGTAACAATGGAACTGCAATTAGATGAGCAACAAAGGGTCAAATCTCCCCTTACTTTATTGTCTCAGGCATTAATTTGTTTGAGCATCTATTTCCTCTTCTGCAAAATGGGATTACAATACCTGAAGTACCTTCCTAATGGATAGGTTTTGAGGCTCAAATGAGATGTGTGTAATGTACTATGAAATTTTAATGTATGTTATAAATATATTTTCTTTTTTATGGCTAGATTTCTGATTAATCAAATATTCTGGTGTTGTGAATAGTAATTTCACATAAAGAAAACCAATTTTCACAGAATTAGAATCCTATAAAACATATTCTGGAAAGGTACAGGAAAGAGAAAATAATTTCATTTTTCTTTGATTCAGAAAGCATTTTAAAACTTTGCAAGTTTTCCAAGTCAACTTGGAGAATATCAATTATCATTATTGCATAAGTCACAGAAATGACACTTAAGAGATGATGAATTGATGGAATGCTAAATGAACCAGCCTTTGCTATCATTTTCAATAGTCCTTTGGTACACCTGAATTCTATTTGGTCTGAAAAATAATGCCATTTATTTGAGTCACATTTACCAACATTACCTTAGTCTGCCTGTCTTTCACTGCCAAGCATGGGGCATAATGCTAAGAGCATTGAGCATGAGAGTTTCTCAGCAAACAAAGCTCCATTAAAGCCTTATACAAAGGAAATAAAAGGAATACACTAATTTTGTTTTTGGTCCCCAGTCTGATTTCTTTTCTCTTTAGGGCATATGATTAAAAATTTAAAGAGCTCATGGATGTCTATGGTGATTCTCTGAATATTTTTTAACCACTGCCAGGTAATTTGTTTTTAAACAAATGCATTTCACGCGCTTTTTCTTTTCAGAATAAAAAGGATAATAAGTGGTTCTGTGACTGGCAGAGTTATGTAATTCTTCATCATGAAGAGGCCTTCATCCTGGCACCATGTGGTTTTGGCAGGGTTAAAGAAAATGTGTTGGTAGGAAGTAAAATTATTGACAAGCTATTTTTTTCCAGATACATTCATAAAGTTTAGCCAAATAGAGCAAATTTATCTGTAATGATTAGTTCAGCCTGCATAAATAATGTCAAGAATCAAAAGATACTATAGGCCTTGATTCACTTTTCAGTTATTTAGGGACTAGTAGGAAGCTATATGCTCCTCTGTTCTGGAGGTCCTTCTGTATTGCAGATGAAAGACTGTCTGTCTCATGATTCTTACTTTATGTTTTATTTAAAATGCAAGAGCTTGTTTAAGTTATGAGGAAAGTGAGCAATAAAATAGATACGTGCCAGACCTTTTAGTCCACTGCAATGGAAATAAAGGCAATGTAGGAGAAAAAAATAGCAGTCACAAAGGTAGCTTTTAGCTGTACCTAAATCCTGCAATTACTAGAGCTCAGGATTGCTGTAATGCCATTTTTTCACCTGCCATAGTTCAACATTGTGTTTACACACTGCCTTTTATCAGAGGCTCTCAAATGCTAACTCTAAAATCCTAATAACACCTTTGTCAAGCAAGGGGCACCACTATTATCACTGCTACTATCATGTGAAACACAGAGAAGGTGAAGCATGGGGAGGTTAAATGCCTTTCCTAAGCTCATCTTATAAGTGAAGACCAAAACTCAGGGATGTCTCTGATGAACCTTCCTGCTTGCATGGATGGTTCTGGAAACAGCATTTATCCATACAAAACCTCTAACTCATTTATTCCTTAATGTGATAGCTAGTGGTTGAAATGCAGTAAGAACTTTATCCTCGTTCTACATGTACCATGGAATTTCACCCATAAAAGAGCACAATGGGATGAACTCATTAGTTTAATTTCTGTTCACCTAAATTGTTATCTGTATTTTATTTATGGATCATATAACATGCATTTATTAAGTATTAAGATAGTCCTTCACAATTGTCCTATGGTAAGGATTCAGGCTAGTCTCTGTTCTCCACATAGTTATTTCTGTACCACCATTCCCTCAGTTTTCAATTTCTAGAAAACCTTTCTCCTTTGCATTTGGACAGAGTCTTCCAATCTTTCAGCAAGGCCTAATTTGTTTTAATTTCTCTTTGTAACTCTTAGATTACTATAGTTTATACTCTTTTCTCACTCTTTCTTCTCACACTTAATGTGTATTCCCTTGGAAATTAAAATATACTACCTTATGACATTTCTTACATTGAATTCATTTAGTTATTTAATTTTTCACATAGACATGTTTTATCAGATCATATACATAGATTTTAAACTTCTTAAAGTCAGGGTCTTTATCATATTTGTCAAGTGGCAAGTACTGGGTGTTCAACATATTCATGTGTATCATATGGTATCTTCAAATCTTTGTGACATACAGAATTCTATCAATTAGTTTATAAATTTGGAAAAAAATCATTTATAATTATTATGGAAGTGATACTGCATAATTACAAATATAACCCAGTGCCTAGCACACAGTAGGTCCTTAATAAATATATATTGACTGACATCAATCACCCAATTTAATCATTAGGTATCAAGCCACTCCCTTGGATTAAACTAAAAATTTGCAATATTCTTATTACTTGTTCATAACTCAAGCTATCTTAGATTTTGTTTGTGTTTAATGGATAAGTCAAAGTACTTGTGAAATGGGTCACAAGTTCAATCACCAAATGATTCATGTATGATATGAGTGTTTTTCTAGGGATAGTTTGTCCAAGAAAGTTGCATTGCTTGAGATTTTAAATTTTGATTTCTTCTGGCTTTCAGAACTTAATACTCCAGAAAGGAAGAAAGGGAAGAAGAAAGGAAAGAAGGAAGGAAAGAAGAAAGGAAGGAGGAAGAAAAAAAAGAAAAGTTGAAGAAAAGAAAGAAAGAAATATTTATTAACTGCCTAGTATGTTCCAAGAAATGTACTAAAAACTTTGCAAGGATGATCTCATCTGATCCTCATAATCCTGGGAAGAAGATATTGTTATTATCTTAATTTTGTAATTGAGAAAATGAAGGTAAATAGTAGTTGTAACTTGACTAGGATTACATAACTAATAGGAATGCAGATTTGAAAAGATTATATTAGAACTCAAGTCTTCTTGATTCTAGACTAAGTGCTTTGTGAACTCTATTACCTAGTTGCCTTCTCACTCTGGAACATTGCTCTTTCTTCACTTGCCAAGTTACTTCTTGGAGTTTCTCTTTTGAGAATAGGAATTCCTCTTATAACTGAGCTCTAATTCTGCTGAGCTACAACATAAATTCCTTCTCTCAAACTCCCACTCACTTTAGAAGTTGTCTTACCCCAATATAATGTAAATTTTTTGATGTCAGAAACTATCTTCATTTTCATTTATATGTTTATCTTCAACATTTATCACAGTGCTTTACACAGTAATAAATGATAAATATTTATTGCCTATCTGTTTTTTTTGTTTTGTCTTTAATTTTAATAGATGAAGATCAATAAAGAAATGAGGAGCACAAAGGAAAAAAAAAACCTCATGAAATAGAGTTGAACATATTATGATGCAATTATAGTCTGGCCAACAAATGACTTATCATGCATACTGTCTCCTACAGTTCTCATTTTAATAGTGATCAGTAGATTAGAGTGGACAGTTAGGTGGTACAGTGGATAGAGCACCAAGGAAGATCTGAGTTCAAATCTGGGATTCAGACACTTACTAGCTACATGACCCTGGACAAGTCATTAACTGTTATTTTCCTCATCTCTAATATGAGCAGGAGAAGGAAATAACAAGCCACTCTAGGATTTTTGCCAAGAAAACCTCAAATGGGGTCACGAAAATTGGACATGACTAAAAGAACTGAACAATAAAAATGATTAAGGAATTATAGAAGAATCAGATATTATGGAACTTTCTGAATTGATGCTTTACCAGCATTATACTACTTCTCAGAATTCTATAGTTTCAGACAATGTCCCAATCTTATTATCTTTCTGAAAGAATATAGCATTTTACAAACACTTAGTAATATAGCTTGTGTGCAGCAACATTTTCAAATGAAAAGTAGGTCTAAATATACCCATTGGAATTGTTATATGGTTTAATTGAGGGTGGGCTAATGTTCCCCAGGTATAACATGATGTTAACCTATCTTTCTGTATGTATTATGTTATGCTCATAGCATTTTAATATATTTTATTGAGTAAGGAGGCTTTCCCACTTGGAATACTATCACATATTTTGATAGTGTTACAATTTAAAAAGATTACCAATTTTGGGAGAGGTATGCATTTACATCATTGAACTGAATGTCATAAAGTACTTTGGTGGCCATTTCATTAATTATAGGCCCCAGAAGTTGATATAACCTGGAATTAATCAGAACTGATAAAGTCAGCTATTCCCCCTCCCCCTTGGAAGTTATGTATCAAAGTACAAAAGAAAATCCTGGATCAGGAAGCAGAAGACTTGGATTCAAATTCAAATTCCTAAATATAATATATGTGTGATCTTTGAAAAGTTCATTAATCTATCTGAGCCTCAATTTGTGAAAGAAGGGCTTGGAATCAATGGCTTCAAAGGTGCTTTTTATCTCTATGATGTTATGGTTTGGAAAGCTTTAAAGATGTATCATAAAAGGCACACAATGGAACTTGAATAACATGCTTCTTGTGAACTGCAGAGAGCCAGTATAGTGTCAGGAGAAGAGCATCAGTTGAGAGAAAACTTGGGCTCTAGTTCTGATTATTTCATTTGTTGGCAGTTTGATCTCAGACAAATTTCTTCACATTTGTGAACCATATTTTCTTCTTCAACAAAATGAAAGAATTGATATGGATTACTTCTGAAAAATATCCTCTAGTCTTAAACTTCATGATTCATTACACGTTGAGGTTTGGGGCATATGATAGAGATACAAAAAGATGAACACTGTGTTTTATCACCCATGAAGGACTAAAGCAAAATTTGAGAGTAAACATTTTCTAATAGTATTGGATTTCTCCTCAATGCCTTTCTTGTCTGCCTCCCTCTTTGTTTTTCCTATTAAAAGCTAGACAATTGTCCAGAAAAAATTGGAAATCTGACCATTGAGATGAGGGCCAAAGATATAAAATATGAGTAATGGAAGTCTCTTCAATAAAGCAGCAACAGAAACTGCAAAATAAGGATTCTTAAAAAATGTAAGTCCTTCCCAAAAAATCTGGTAATTTCTTTGAGTTCTCAGAATCATATCAGTTTTAAGGATGGAAGAAGTTGTATAAGGATCAAAGATTTAATGCCTTCTGCAATATTGTGTATATTTTGAAATCTTGCATTGAAGCCACTGTATGCCCTCTTCATATATTATGACACTTTTTCAGATGAGATCAATTAGTGGTACTTCAGGACAGGCTGCAGAAAAAAAAATCCATGGACTTCTAATGATTTAAAATAAAAGATTTACTTGCTGTGCTCTTCATGTGAACCAAAATTAGCATTCTGGGCTCATCGGGAGTTCTGATAGATTTAAGGCCTTTCATGTCTAAAACCTCATGATCAAGAGCAAAATCTTTTGCTACTGCTGGAATCTGGAGGGGAAAACAAGATACACATATGGCTTTATCACTATGTGTTTTACTGTGTAAACCATGGGAAAGAAATAGCTATTTTGGGCTTTATTTATTTAAAGCACATTGCCCTCTTTTGAATTTTAGTTGTTGTTTTTTTAAAGGTCTTTCTTCTATATATTTAAGATATCTTCAGATCACATAATTTTCTTTGGATGATGTCATACCCTTAGCTTTCATGGTAACTACTCACAAGCCAAACAAAAGAGTTCTGAAGTCTAACCCCTGATTCTAGATTGGATATAGTCACAAACCTAGAATAGAAAACAGTTGTCACAGAATATTTGTCAGAAAACAATAGCATAAATTATTCCTTAAATAAACAAAGTTAGATTGTGGTTGTATTTAAATGACAAGAATAAAAGTAATACCAATATTTATTTATATAGTATCTTAAGGTTTGCACATTACTTTAGAAATATTAACATATTTGATCCTCACTTCAACTCTGGGAAGTAGACACTATTATCATCAGATTTTACAGATGAGACAACTGAGACGGATAATAGTAAAGTGACTTGTTTTACATCATATCTTGTAAGCATCTGAGACTGGATTTGAATTCAGATTTCCCTGACTCTAGGCCTTTCACACTATCCTCTAACGTCTAAAATTTACTTTGTTAAAGTAAATGTTTTGAGGTATTTCTTAACTCTTTGGAACATAAATTAAATGATCTTACATGTTATATTTGTAATCAGAAAACTTGGGTCTGAATCCTAGATCTTTTAATATTGTCTGGGTAACCTTTCCCATTTTTAGAGTTCACTGTCCTCAAATTTAAAATTAGGAAGTTATACTCTAAAATGGTCTTTAAGGTTTCTTCAGGTTTGTAATCTATGATCCTATAATGTTTTTAATCAGTGGTGCCTTAAATGAAATGATCAACTTACCAGAGAGTAGTTTACTTACCTTGCTCATCATAAGATTAAGGCATGTTCAAATATAAATAGTTGTAAGGCACAGTTCATTGGTTGGTATTTAAATTTAGATTCATAATAAATCATTTGAAAAGGAAAAAATAATAATAATACTTGAATTTAATGTTTGAATTTTTAGTGACAAATTAAAAGTGGGAAAATTACTATATGCCTTTCACCTTTCTGAATTTTCTTTTTTCAATGGAATAGTCTAGAAAAACCGGGTTTGCAATCAGGAAAGACCCATGTTTCAAACTAGCTTTTTCTCCTTACAATCTGATGTTGGGGAAATCAATTAAATTCTTTGAATTTCAAAAACTCATATGTGAAATTAAAGTGATAATACTCAATTTATACTGTTGAGGTGAGAATAAAATAAGATCCTGCACAGAAAGTGATTTGCAAATTGGAAACACTGTATAAATATTGCATATTAAAAGTTATTGCTAACTCATTTCTTACATGAAGAATTTGAATTTGATCTCTAAGGTCCCTTTTAGCTCTAGCATGCTGTTCTTTTAAGTGGAATATCATTCCTTAAGAATTTATTTGGTACTCACAGTGAATATGACAAGATACATAATGTTTGCATGCAACAGATGTGATCCCTGCTTACCTTGACTTAGAATTTAATATGTTAGTATAACAACAAAAACAATAACAAAAATAGCGATGTTGCTATAATCAATTCAGTTCAATTCAAAAAATGTTTTTTTTTTCTGTACCAGACCCTGTACTACATACTGGAGATAAAAAGAAAATATAAAATATTCCCTTTTTACTTTATCAATAGCACTAAATAGATATTAGATTGAATAAAAATTACTTTTATCTGATGTGGAAGAAAATCAAAGATAAAATCTTTTTCTTATATATTTCAGGACCTACTAGATATTAGACCCTACACTGAACTTTCATTCTAATTGCTCAAATTAAATACACTATTGTATTATTTTACTTTCTCTATATGAATGAGACAAAAATTGAATAATTATCATAATAACCCCATACTCAAAGAGGGGACTACTTTTTCTCTAAAAAAATGATATTTGGAGTTATACACTTTATAATCTATACAAGATACATGATTTCATTGACATATCCAGTATTCTTCTGCCAACTTAAATTAAGATCACTCCACTTTATATCTGCTTAGAAACACATAGGCATATTATGGATAAATTAAGAAGAAAAGTTGCTAATTAAATCTTCATCTGTACCAATGCTCTACAATTATCTATGCTTGTCTGTGTTTATATTCACATCTATATTTGTGTGTTTGTTTCTCTATTTCTATATCTAGATTTGAGTCTTTCTCCATCTTTATTCAATATCTCATGGCAAATATATTAGTAATGACACTCTCCTTTCCAAAGTCAACTAGGTTGATTCTTGGAACCAGTACCTGAGCTCAATGTCCTTCTAGCTTGGAAAGATTTGTGGACAATATACTGCCATAGTCTTTGATAATACAGTCCTATTTCTATGCCATAATGAGTCTAATGAGTAAGACTTATACAAACAAATTTAGAATGGATTTCAAGAGTTGTGGAGGTCTTTGGAAGATGAGAGAAATTGCAAGGTTGAGAAAAAGGAATGTGATGATAATAGATGAGATCTTTATATAAAATGCCACAGGATGAAAACAGGAAGAATTTGGAAAAGCACATCAGGCACAGACTCATAGTTATGATCAGGATTGAGCAGATTAATTTATTTTTTTTATTTAATAGCTTTTTATTTACAGGTTATATGTATGGGTAACTTTACAGTATTAACAATTGCCAAACCTCTTGTTCCAATTTTTCCCCTCTTACCCCCCCACCCCCTCCCCCAGATGGCAGGATGACCAGTAAATGTTAAATATACTAAAATATAAATTAGATACACAATAAGTATACATGACCAAACCGTTATTTTGCTGTACAAAAAGAATCAGACTCTGAAATATTGTACAATTAGCTTGTGAAGGAAATCAAAAATGCAGGTGGGGGGCATAGATATAGGGATTGGGAATTCAATGTCATGGTTTTTAGTCATCTCCCAGAGTTCTTTCTCTGGGCGTAGCTGGTTCAGTTCATTACTGCTCCATTGGAAATGATTTGGTTGATCTCATTGCTGAAGATGGCCAGGTCCATCAGAACTGGTCATCATATAGTATTATTGTTGAAGTATATAATGATCTCCTGGTTTGAGCAGATTAATTTAGAACATGAAACTGATACTGTCATGATAAACTCAAATCATCATCATCATCATCTCCATCATCAGTCAATACTATTTCATCATTGTTAGCACTAGCATCACCATAATCACCTTTGTGTTTTCACTTTTCAAAACTTGTATATATGTACATATATGTATATATGTATATATGTATACAATGTGCACATAATATTATTTGATCCTCAAATTTATATATGTGGAATCTCAGATGTTTGTGATTTGAAATCCCCCTGTTAATTCTCAGTTTCACAAATATCTATAATTTCAAAGGTCCTGATTAGTTCTGGAGGCATATTTTTTTTGAAAGATCCCCTTATTTCTGGAAATAGCATACTTTTTTGGCTCAAACTTTTACCTAAATATGAAAAATTATTCATCTGAACAAGTCAGAAGGTTGACAGTAACTTTCATCAGCAAGCATGTTTTCCATAATAAAGACATTCCAAGAGTCTCACCTATTTTACTATAGTAAAACTTTGGAGACTATACACACATATGTATATGTGCATATACACCTATAAATAAATACATATACACAAGAATACATATGTGGTTTGATTAGATGGAAAGAAGAGCCAGTAGGCAATTTAATTTCTATTCCATTTCCCTTCTGCCTGCCCTCCCCTCTTCCAAATACAGTTTTATAGATGGAAAAACTGAAGCCCCAAGGAGTGAAATAATTTATCCATGGAGCTCCACATTGAATGTGTTAGAGGTCTGACTTGAATCTAGGTCCTCAACTGTAAATCTACCATCATATATGATACCATGTTGCTTTTCAACAACATCGATTATAATGAAA